>NC_089795.1:80212662-80250162 GCF_040412425.1 Macrobrachium rosenbergii
TTCTAATGAACAATACGTGGGTGAAAAAGAAAGAAAAATACTTGTCACAAATCACAAGGATGGGAGAAGAAAAAAGAAGACATTTTCAGGTCATGAACAAAAATAGAAGGGGGGATTATTTGATATACAGAGAGCTGATGAAGACCTGAATTTACTCATCAACGAACTCACTGTCTTTGAGGTGGAGTCAATCATAAGCACAGTAACTGGAAAGCAGCTGCCCATGACGGAATCACTGCAGAGATCACTTTAGCAGAAAATGGACCGACACCTCGCAAACTAAAAACAGTTTTTCATAATTCTAAATAAGGAAACAAAGCATGGTAATTAGGAACTGAAATCCCAGGCAAGGATAGGAAAGAAAGGTGACCTGATTGAAAGCAGTAAATATACTGGCATAGCACTGATGTTCGTCGTGATAAAAAAATATTCTGCATGCTCATCCTCAGTATGCTTGGGAAAGCAATAATTGCTTAGATAAAATATTTGTGTTGAGACATATTGTGCAACAGTGCATGGAATTCAGATATCCTCTTCTGATAGTTTCTGTTGAGTACAAGAAGGCATCTGACTTTGTTCCCAAGCAGTATGATGGAATGTCTTACGTCACTATGGTATTCCCTTTAAATATGAAAAGCTAACTGTAAGTATCCATGAACATAGCAGATAAGTTAAGTGTTGATGAAGTCTTGTCAAGTGAAACAGTAGTAAATAGTGAGTTGCTCCAGGGAAATATTATGTCACCTCTGCTGTTTGCCCTTCTTGCAGATTTCATAACGGTAACAAGCTGATAGACTCATAATATGTAGATGACGATATCTTAAGCAGCAACACTGCACAGTTTTTACAAAACTTGATGAATAGAAGGTATCATGTATCTACAGAAAAGGGACTTGAGATAATTCTAATGAAAGGAGGAATAATGATGATAGAGTGTGCAAAAAGGGATGAAATAACACTAGATGGCGACACTAATAGCCAATGCAGGTTCCTTGAATTGGATTTCAGTAAAGAACTAATGGAGAAAAATAAAAAAAAGATGAACAAGGTGGATAAGAGTTGAACATCAAATAGCCTGAAACTGCATACGAACGTAAAATTACATACATACACCTTCTACGATCTGTACTGCTATACGGACACGAGATATGGCATGCGACTGAAATTATATCTAAACAATTTTGTTGATTTGAGACTAAAGCTTCAAGAATGAAAAATTAGATGGCAAGCTACAGTGAGAAGTGATACCCCAGGGGAACGGATATTCTATGTGAAGTGAGAAAAAGATGAAAGGTCAACAATACGTGATAGTCTCATCTATAGGTTCCGCTGGCTACCAGAAGAGCTGGAAGACCCAGATCTTCTTGAATGAGTTATGAGACGGGAAGTTGGAGTAGATTGGTTAAGTATATGTGGGACTGAGTGTGTATCAAATGTCGTATTATAACATTAATATCGACGAAAACATAAGACTACTGAGAGAGAGAGAGAGAGAGAGAGAGAGAGAGAGAGAGAGAGAGAGAGAGAAACGGACAACCAATCAAACTAACGGTGCTGTCTTCCCTGCTGCCTCACCTTATGGTACTAACAGCCGCAAATTGCGCTGCCACAGGAAACCCAGTTCTTCAGACATAAGAGTGATCTAATTATCATTTTTATTTCATACATTTAGTTACTTGAGGGAGAAATCTCGATTTGTACGGTACTGACATTCGTTCAAATAAACTGCTGCACATTAGTAAAAGCAACTAGTTCATAACACCCATTGCGTAGCACAGAATTTAAGAGCCTTCCCAAATTCTTTTTCAGTCATTCCACCTGGCCAAATTTACAAAAAACTGCACTGGACCGACCCTTAAGAATGGTACGCCGAAGATTGAAACTGTCAAGTGTCTTTTATTACGTTTATATTTCATCAGACCAGGTCCTTCAAAAGGTATACCTTCGGAGAAGTTAAAACCAGTTTATACGGTAAGACTAACTCCTGTAACAATTTCTTACGTCACAAATGCTGGAGGTTTTTGCCTGCTCAATATGGATTTAGTAATCCACATGCATCTCCAGCAAATGCACACCCACTTATTTTCACAGTCAGCATACTCGTCCCCATACGCTCCATAACAGGTTCATATTGCACAATCCTATGCTGAGAGAAACGGAAAACAAGTAAAAAAATGCGCCGAAGTTTCTTCGGCGCAATCGAGTTTTCTGTACAGCGTATAATCAAGGCCACCGAAAATAGATCTATCTTTCGGTGGTCTCGGTACAGCGCTGCATGAGCCGCAGCCCATGAAACTCTCACCCGGCCGCGATGGACTGTCCTATATCGTTGCCAGGAGCACGATTATTGCTAACTTTAACCTTAAATAAAATCAAAATTGTTGTGGCTAGAAGGCTGCAATCTGGTATGTTTGATGACTGGAGGGTGAATGATCAACATAACAATTTGCAGCCCCCTAGCCTCAGTATTTTTTAAGATCTGAGGAGGGACAGAAAAAGTGCTGACAGAAAAAAGTGCGGACGGACAGACAAAACCGGCACAATAGTTTTCTTTTTAGAAAACTGAAAACCTGGTGAAAGTTTCAAGAAACGAAAAATGGTGTTGCAAATTATTCGAGAGCGATTTGCACTGTACGAAGTGCACAAGAGGTGATAATCCGCCACTATTCCCAAAACATAAGGTAAATCTTTTGCGACAATTTCGGAAAAAGAAAAACAGTGACGTAAATTCTTCTTTCAATAAGTTCCTATAACGCAAAATAAACACATTTCTCTCCCTCTCTCTCTCTCAACAACCACACTTTAATTAAAAATCTTTGTCATTATTGTTTCTCTCTGTTTATATATATATATATATATATATATATATATATATATATATATATATATATATATATATATATATATATATATATATATATTGAGAGAGAGAGAGAGAGAGAGAGAGAGAGAGAGAGAGAGAGAGAGAGAGAGAGAGAGAGAGGAGATAAGTAATATAACCTTCCTAGACTAAAGTACTGACATCGCACCAAATGCTATGAGTCTAGGCGCAGGTAATCCCAGAAAAAATAATCACCTGCCTGGAGACGTATGTTGGGGGGTCGGAGAAAAAGGTAGAAAATCTAAATTTGTCTATATGGGGGAAAAAAAATAAGACGCCAGAATAAAAATCATCGTAGATATCGCAAACAGTTAATGACTTAGCTTAGTCTCAGTGAATCGGAAAGCTAGCCAGGAGGATTCCAGACCGCCGGAAGCAACGGAAATGATAAAACCTTTGTGATAGACTCTTTCTTCGGTTTTCCCTCCTTTATTTTAATGCTCATCTGTTGGACTTCAGAGAGAGAGAGAGAGAGAGAGAGAGAGAGAGAGAGAGAGAGAGAGAGACGCAAACCTATTCCTGAAGAGTAGTACTACGATACTTAATAACGACATAGGAAGGAGCGTCTTATCTTGCTCCTCAATCCGGACGTTACTCAGGATTACAAGAAATTGGAGCAATGTCTTTATCTCTCGACAGAATAGCGCAGAGATGCTTACAAATCCCAGCCTCTCGATTATTAAGGGAATCGCCAGATCAACTAAGGGGATTTACTTCTCTTCTTAATCCACCCCTCCAGTTGTTGTGTTGGCGGGGGTTTTGGTGGGGAGGGGGACAGTTTGCGGAGTAGGGTGGCAGATATCGGGAAAGAGGGTGGGAGGGTTTGCAGTGTAACTGGTCAATCGTTGTGCCACGTATCTGCAAATTACTATTCCTCTGGTGCGTGTTTAAGCACAATATCGAAGAATACACTTTTCACCTTTATTTTCATTTAATAAAATATGTTACTGATACATTGGCTTTTACGTTGCTTTTTTACAACGCAGTTTAGTGTCAGTTCATTGACATTTCGATGTTGCTACATTAGTCCTTTATGAAATTGTCTTTCCCACTATAACATACATTCAGTATATATATATATATATATATATATATATATATATATATATATATATATATATATATATATATATATATATATATATATATATATATACATATATATATATATATATGAGTATATATATATATATATATATATATATATGAGTATATATATACATATATATATATATATATATATATATATATATATATATATATATATATATATATATATATATATTTTATATAATTAATTTTTCTCTCACGCTCTTTCTTTCATCAATAGTATTTTCTTAGTAGCTGTAACTTGGACGTAATGTAGATGACTTTTTCTAAATTTTCCCTCATTATTTTTCTCCTTATAGATAATCCAATACATAAAGATATCCTTTCCTCAACGCCAACCCCGCCCCCGCGCAAAAAAAAAATAAGGAAATGCATTAGTACCGGCAGTCATAAGATCTATCTGTTTTCGGGAGATAAATATCATCTCGAAAGGCCAGAGATACAACAACAAATTCAGCATTACAAAATCAATGCACTGACCGCTGTTTTCTCTCGATGCTTTTAAAGCAAAATGCGTCAACTTTATTACCTCGTCATGCTGGACTGTTAGGGCAAAATATACTTGCCCCATGTCCCCAACCCTCTCCCAAGCCACCAGTAAAAGTTACAAAACAAAAGCATTCTATGGTTGCGATTTAACTCTTAGACCTACCAGCCTTAAACTATATAAAAAAAAGGTTTACACCTGAACTAAGCTGAAATCGTTTTGATAAAAATACAACTTTCATGGGATGGGAAACCTGAATACAATGTGGAAGCGGCTGCAGATAACTGTCAATGATCCAATATGAAAGAAAATTTGTCAGTACATGAACAGGAAAAGTCTTGAAGTCATTCATCTGTTTCATGCAAGGATAATCATGCAAGTAGTTTGTTATAAACATTATTTTTAGCTAACCATTTCGACGTCAAATACCACAAGCTAATAAGTATTTGATGGATAACAGTTACTGATACAATATTGTTGGGGATACGTAATTTCCTCGTGTAATGCCTGCCAGCTGGAAGTAAAGGAATAAGCTCGATGAAGCAAGGTCATTTTGGAATTCAGCTTAAAATTATGAAAACGACTTTTATAGTTATTGTTTTCACAATTTTAAGCTGAATTCCGAAACGACCTTGCTTCATCGAGCTTGTTCCCTGACCTCCAACTGGCAGGCATTACGCGAGGAAATTACGTATCTCCAACAAATTAGTGTTTCAGTTACATCACGCCTAGTTGTTGGTGCGGTATTCCCCTACGGCCTATCTCCTTATAACTCTTACTCCTTATCAGTCTTCTGGTACCTATTGTGAGGAAATAGCTTCTTATTATCACTTGTTTTGGGGGAGAAAAGTCTCTCATCCTTCAGGTTAAACCCCTTTTTCTTACTAGCTTCAACTGTTCGCTAGATGACGGCATCAAGATGCCCCCTGTCGGCCTTCGCACAGGTATAAACAAAACCAAGGAATCTGGAGAGTGACATAAACTGTGTTAGCTCCGTTAAAGCTCATCTACTCAAATGAGAGTCTCTTTTCACGTCTTTTTTATTTCATCACAGAGCCGTCCAGCAACTAATGAATATGCTTTGCCCTGTAAAAAAGGCAAGCTAAGAATGAGAAAAAAAAAAGAGGAGAGGACGGCGCAAAAATCCCATTCTAATTCAGTTTCATATCTCGAGGGAATTGACTTTTCAAAAGCTCACAGAAACCAGAGGCGCTCGCTTGGATTCCGTTTATCACCGCCGTATTCTTTCTGCGTAGGAAGCTACGACAGGAAAGTTTTCCCGAAACATCTGTGATGAACTGAGGAATAAGAGATGTGTGATGAACGGGACAACTCAAAAACCACGAAGGCGTTTTAAAACCAAATTCGTTCTGATCAACGAGAAAAAGAAACAGCCAATGGTATTAGTGACTCTCATAAACTAAGGAAATGTGACGTGCACTCTCACAAAACACTGGTGTTTTAAAGGCATCTCTCCACAATTACGTGATTAAATTTCCTTAAACTGAAAGCAAATGAAATACCATTAACCATTAGTAGTCAAAAGCAAGAAGAAAATCCAATGCAAGCCAGACAAAAGTAAGGGGATTATGATGATATTTGCCTATTAATCGTCGTCACGCTGAGAATGGAATCATTTCAGCTCTTGTACGGTATATAGCCAATGAGGGACAATGAGACCTGAAAACCTCTGGGGCGGAAAAAGTTCATACATAATATATAATATATATATATAAATATATATATATATATATATATATATATATATATATATATATATATATGTGTGTGTGTGTGTGTATGTAAGTATGTGTGTATATATATATATATATATATATATATATATATATAATATATATATATATATTATATATTTATATATATATAAATATAAATCATATATATATAATGAAAATCGTTTAAATATTAAAATCATTATGAAGCACTAAATATAAAAAATGTATTAAATATTATATATATATATATATATATATATATATACAATGTATTTAATACACACATATATATATATATATATATATATATATATATATATATATATATATATATATATATATATAAATACTACCATTTCTTTTATACTTCAGTAAGTCAGTTTTAATACCCAAATGGATTTCCCAACCTTCTGTAATGAAGGGACAACAAATGACAATGGAAAATAAGACGCATTGAGACGCCAAGTTCAAAATTCAATCTGGGCCAGACTTCCTAAGTCATGTGAAACTCGCATTTCTTTTGCATCTCTTTTTGGACGCAAGCGATTAACATTAATTCTTGAAACCTAGAAACCTCTCGTATATCAAAGAAATATATCGAATGAAATACATAACAAGAACATATTGTATTAAACTTTCAAACACATGGCAAGAATATCTAGTTTTAAGTTTTCAAATACCTGTCAAGAATATATTGTTTTAAGTTTTCTAATACCTCGTAAGAATATATGGTTTTAAGTTTTCATTCCAAAACCAAGTGAGAACTCTTGTAGCCAATATCACAACAGATTCCTTTCGTGGGGGTTCCAGGTTATTCGTACTGAAAACACTAATGATACGTCATAAACGTATACTCTTCAAAAATTATGATTAGGCTAGGTATCAGACATGGCAACTTCGAAAATCTCACTATCCCGTTATGAATAACGTCTTAAAGGGTTCATCTAACAATCAGTGTTATCAAAACCTGGTTTCATTTATTATAACATTTCCTGGCAGCGAACACGCGAGTGATTTTTTGACTCAATGGTAAATAAGGATCTTGAATGATTATCTTTTTATGTAAAATATCGGGGTTTTCTTGAAAAAATAAGAATTAAATAAGACTGGGAAGACTCGTTGGCCGGCATAAGAATCAAATACAAAGACACGCCAATCTCGCACGAACAAAAAATAAACGAAAATGAATTGAGATTCCATTACCGAATGGAGGCGATGGATCTGACATCCGCAAAAAAAAAAAAAAAAAAAAAGGGTAGACTTCAGAGAGATAGACCGCCTTGTTCCATCTGCCTTCTACCTGTCTTTCCTCCTCCTCCTCCTCCTCTCCTCCTCCTCAATTCCCTCCCCCTTCATCCCATTTTTTTTTTCTTTTTAGGTACATGGGCGCCACAACCGCCTTGCTCCTGATCATGTTTCCCGTCTCCTTATTAAACAAAAATTGGACTAAAAGCTGAGACTTTGTCCTTTTTACCAGCTAATTAGGTAGGGATAATTGCATTAGGCGGTATTCACAATCTGGCCTCGCCGTTGAAAGGACCGAACACATTAATGGAACCTCGCGTAGCTCCTTTCCAAAAAAAAAAAAAAAAAAGGGGGAAAATATGATATCAATTACTGCCGAAAATTAGGATAGGCGGCTCACCCCTGGACAGCGTCCCCCGAAAATTGTAACTTTTATGAGTCTATGACCTCTGGCGGGAATATGTCATTTTTATTTGTAAATAAACCGCCCTGAAAAATATATCACGCCCATTTGTAAATGATTTCGGAACTTTTCATCATTTTAACCGCATATCCCGGCTAAAGCCCTAAATTGACCAAGTTGTATTTTTTACAGATTAACAGATTTCAGCTTTCATCATTTTAATATGATAAAGCTAATGGGACCTCACAAAAAGAACGTTTTCCGTTATTAATAAATATCGATATACCCTAAAAATTATATGAATAAACATTTGCGTATTCTGAAACGGGTAACACGCCAATTAAAATACCTTCTTGTATCCGGGTAAAAAGAAGAAAATAAATGACTAAAAAAAAAAAAGTGTAACGGAGCTCTGTTTTCTCTCTAAAAAAAACACAATAACTAATCAAATTAATTTATTTTATAAAGAGGCCGGAGATCAACGAGAGAGAGAAGGATAAACGAAGGGGAACGGGAATCGTTTAATCTCATTTGTGTCGAATTATTCTCCATCCCGTTTCGCCCCTCGCTTCATTTCGTTATTCAAGACCAGACGATGATAAATTATGAAATACCAATTGCTTGATGCAAGGATAATTATGAAATACAAATTGCTTAACGAAAGGATAATTATGAAATACCAATCGCTTGACGCAAGGATAATTATGAAATACCAATCGCTTGATGCTTTGATGAAAGGATAATTATGAAATACCAATTGCTTGACGAAAGGATAATTATGAAATACCAATTGCTTGATGAAAGGATAATTATGAAATACCTTGATGAAAGGATAATTATGCTTGATGATGAAAGGATAATTATGAAATACCAATTGCTTGATGCAAGGATAATTATGAAATACCAATCGCTTGATGAAAGGATAATTATGAAATACCAATCGCTTGATGCAAGGATAATTATGAAATACCAATCGCTTGACGCAAGGATAATTATGAAATACCAATTGCTTGATGAAAGGATAATTATGAAATACCAATCGCTTGACGCAAGGATAATTATGAAATACCAATCGCTTGACGCAAGAATAATTATGAAATACCAATTGCTTGATGAAAGGATAATTATGAAATACCAATTGCTTGATGAAAGGATAATTATGAAATTCCAATTGCTTGATGCAAGGATAATTATGAAATTCCAATTGCTTGATGCAAGGATAATTATGAAATACCAATTGCTTGATGCAAGGATAACTATGAAATACCAACCGCTTGACGCAAGGATAATTATGAAATACCAATTGCTTGATGCAAGGATAACTATGTCGCTTGATTTTACGCAAGAGACTTTATTTCGCGCGTCTAGGCCCTAAGGCGAAGGCAAATAGGAAATGCACCAAGCAGAGATTTTTCAAACGATGCCGAGCAAGCACGGAGAACAGTGACGTTAAAGACGAAAGAAGAGTTAAGAAGAGGAAACGAAAGATAACGAGGAAGAGGCAAGGAGTGAGGAGAGAAAAAAATAGGCGCAGATTCCTTGCGATGCAAAGTAAATGCTGAAACTTTCAAGATAACGGTCACAGCGATTGAAAGGAAACAGGCTTAAACTTTGCTAATAAGGCATCCATTCTAGATATCGATACGAAAGAGGAGATGCATTTAAAGGAAAGATAACGAGGAAACATTCACAGCCTTAAAGATCAAAAGAAAATATACAAGCCTTTAAGACAGTGGTTCTTAACCTGGAGTATACCTGTAACGCCCAATGGGTACGAAACCTTAAACCTGTATTTATTGTATTTATATTGGATGGGGGTACGAGAAAATTTTCTGAGATATCAAGGGGTATGGCCATTGAAAAAGGTCAAGAACCACTGCTTTAAGATAATAAGCAAAAGTTTTAAGATAATAAGCATAAGTTTTAAGATAATAAGCATAAGTTTTAAGATAATAAGCATAAATTATAAGAAGCATAAGTTTTAAGAAAATAAGCATAACAGGCGTAAGGCAGTTAAGGGAAAGATAGAGAGGGGGAACTTGCGGAACTTTTGCGCCTAAACAAAAAGGAAATTCTTCAAGGTAATAAGCGTATAAGATGCAAAGCATTAACACCAAACAGAGAGAAATAATGCAGAGAGGAAATTTAAGATCAAGATCAAGACTGCCATAAAACACTCAAGAGACTTCTACAAACAAAATATGAACACATGACAGGATCATCCATTGCATGAACAAAAAAAAAATGCTTCTAAATGTAGCTACAAGGAAAACTGAAATAGACTTCAAGAAAACGATAATGAGGAAACAAAGTTTGTAAGATAAAGAAAAACTGCAAAACCATCACTACACAGGAAAGGTGTAGAACCTCTTAATACAAAAACAGAGAAGGAAAATATGGAACCTTTAGGATGAGAGCCAAACACGCACTTCCTCTGGGACAGTTATAACTTTTATGATACGATGTAGAAAATATGCAAAGCCTTTATACGATGGAACTTGAGAGATCCTCAGTGCAAAAAGATTGAAGGAGAAAATTCAGACGTACCAGGGAACGACAGGACAAATATAAAGACAAGGTACAAACAGTTGTCATAACTAATTATGAAAATTGAAAATAAATGTAAAACTAAGCACTATATATAAATGGCTTACAAAACAGTCACTTCACTTTATATATATATATATATATATATATATATATATATATATATATATATATATATATATATATATTGTGTGTGTGTGTGTGTGTTAGAGAAAGATGGTGAACCCAGGCATTTCACGAACTGCCTGAAATTTCAGGCAGATAGCGAAATGCACTTGGGGCCATTTGATCCCCCAGGGGCTAGTACTAAACACGGGGAACAGTGTAGGTGAGTCACAGTTTCGCCTTGTTTAGTACTAGCCCTTGGGGGGATCAAATGCCCCCATGCCCCCAAGTGCATTTTGCTATCTGCCTGAAATTTCGAACAGTTAGCAAAATGCCTGATTTCGATATCCGGTTGTAACTATATATATATATATATATATATATATATATATATATATATATATATATATATATATATATATATATATATATATATATATATATAACATTTGTCTGACGAAATCGCAACATACAAGTTGTGTGTTCAATACTGTTTTCTAATTTCGACTGCAAGTGAGGCGGAATCTCATTTCAAGTGTCTGCCCGGAAATTAAAACTGTGGTACGTTGCATCAGCTGTGAGATTTCGAAGCATGAACCGGTAAAACTCTTAAAACAAAGAATTTTCTGAAATTCAAAATCCAACTGGAGGACAGGATACAAAATAAAACAAAGGATGACATTAGATTCTCACTACTTCAGACAGCATGATAAAGTTTTAAAATCGATGAAAGCGAAGAGAAGCGTTGCGGGCAAAAAGAAGTATTGACGACCACTTAGTCTCAAACACTGGCGAAGGACTCTGTAAAGGCAACAAAAGCATAGAAGCAAGATTTTCTTTTTTTTTAAGGCAGCAAGCACAGTGACCCGCCTTTGCTGGCAGCAGATTCAGGTGAAACAAATAATTGTTAAAACAAATCGGTAAACTTCTTTGCGTTTTCCAACTCTGGTATCAAATCAGAATACAGATTCCAGTTCCCTGAATACGCGGAAGACGAAAACTTTCCCGAGTTACAAAACTCTGACAATGGAACTTTCTCACCGACACCAGTACTTCTTCTATGCAGAGCCGACAACCGAATAGGCTGAATTAAAGCTGAGTCACCATTTGAAGGTAGAAAAAAAAAAAACTTCTTGCGCTCCATTCTCCATTAAAATGAAACTCCAGTGAAGGGGGCTGGGAGAAGTTTATGCGTCCGAAGTGTGTCTTCTTTTCGACCCACACAGTCTCATCCATGACATTTTGCACCTGGTTCTGATACAGTGACAGCTACAGGAATCTACTAGATTCTTGCAGAAGAGAATGGCAAAAAAAAAAAAAAAAAAAAAGACGCAAGGGAGTCTTGTAGGACAGATTCACAAAAGCTGTAAAAGTAACAAGGGAAACCCGTGTAACAGTTTTCCATCAATGAAAAAAAATGAATAACAGAAAGTAAATTCATACCACTGACACAAGAAAGCTGCTGGGTAAAACTTTCACATTTACAAAAAAAAAAAAAAAATGTAAAACCCATTTTGGAAAAACAACCTAAAAAGAGGAAAACTAAATCCCATTAAACTGAAAAAAGAAAATTAGAAAGGCTGATCTAAAAGCCATGTATGTAGCCAATGTATGTGTTTTTACACATACATACATACATATTGATACGTCTTAACATCATATGCATATGAGCTACAAAGTGTCGCTGAAACTCCGAGGAAAACTGAATTTAAAATTAGGAGAAATTCCAAGTACGCTTTCATTCACGACACTTTCAGTCTAGCAATAAAACCTACGTCAAGTCTCCATGACCCATGATGACCTAACCTTAATGTATAGTCAAATTTCCTTATTTCAGTTCAGTTACTCAGTGAATTATTTACTTATTTTGGTACTTTTAGGGTTAGAATCATTACTGTCATGACTGTCTTCAGTCTTCTTTCTTCAAAGATAGGAGAAAGCATTCAATGTGGTATTAAATGCTTTCTTCTCTCTTTAAAGCCATACCTTTTCTATTATGAATGGGTTTTGGCAGGACACTGACTGAAGACACCCATGACAATAAGGATTCTAATCCTAAAGCACCAAAATAAGTAAACAATTCACTGAGTAACTGAACTGAAATAAGGAAATTTGATAAAACATGGGTCATGGAGACTTGACGGAGGCTTATGGCTAGATTCTGTTTTTGCAGGATGAAGGAAACAACCACAACACATTAAAAAAAAAAGCTTCAAAATCGCACTGATCAAATAACATGCAAATTATAATTCTCTGTTGTTGTTCTCTGTCAGTATTTCCTTGAAGGTAACAGTAAGCAACTACTTCATAGCAACAGATCCAATTAAAGAACTATTTGCCGATTTAACTCAACCAACTGGCGATGGATACGCACTGTGGCCAATCATGACTCGACGTGATTCATGATTTATACTAAAACCTTTTTTCCAATTAGCTTTAAACGGACAGTTAGTTCAGTGGCAAAACTTTTCCGCGGTACTTCGTAATGATGAGATGGCTGGGGTGAAACTTGGATTAAAATAAAAAAAATTTTAAACATTAAAAAATATAATAAAATTTTAATACGAAGTGAGAATTTTTACTTAAAAAAATATAAGCCATAGATTCACCACGGCCTCTGGTTAAAACATCTGCGGCAAAATACCATTCACTGCAGTCCAACATTAGCAAACTATTAGAGCATGCATCATCCGGTATATAATTTAGTTCTCAAATGCGCTAGCGGGTTAACGTTAGTACACGCGATCAGAGGTCATATTAAAACGACCTATGACCATCTGTTAAAAAAAAAAAAAATTCCAAAGTTGAACATATATCATCATAAGATTGTACAGTATATATTCACATACATACATTATGTATATATGCATATATATATATATATATATATATATATATATATATATATATAATATATATATACATATATATATATATATATATATATATATATATATATATATATATATATATATATATATATATATATATATATTGAATTGATAAGCTGATGAATATATTTGACAGTTATAACAGCTCTTAATTGAAAAAACTTGTTATTTTTCTCAGCAGAAATATTTTTGCTGGCTCTCAGCAAATACCAGACACCACTTTATAATTCTTAACGATTTTTAACATTTTCATGGTGATTTTCAACCAGTCGGTGTGACAGGATCAAGTGAACTTCTCATTTCAAGTGACACCTAAAAAAAGATTCATCCTTCTTATAAGGTGAATATTAAGTAAAATTTGAGATATGGTCTATTCCATTCCTGTGTACAGTGAACCTAATCGCAAGATCCTGACAGGTAAATTTAAACCCATTCTCTTCAGTTCACTTGCAGATTGCATTTGTAGGCTTTTGCAAACACTGACACAAGGATATAGAATTACAACCACTGCAGCGCAACGCAGTCATCTAAAACCAGAGAACGGCAAGTCTGTAGCCCTGTGGGATTTCTTACAAATTTAACTTCAGTACATCTTTCCGAGACACCCCCCGTAAGGGGATTGTGCCGTCAATGCACCTCATGCGGTGCACTGTAGGCATTACTTAAGGTTCTTTGCAGCGTGCCCTCGGCCCCTAACTGCAACCCCTTTTGTTCCATTTACTGTACCTCCTTTCATATTCTCTTTCTTCCATCTTACTTTCCACCCTCGCCTAACAACTGATTCATGATGCAACCACGTTTTCCTCCTGTTACACCTTTCAGACCTTTTACTGTCAATTTCCGTTTCAGCGCTGAATGACGTCATAGGTCCCAGTGCTTGGCCTTTGGCCTGAATTCTATATTCAATTCAATTCAGTCCTGGAGAAACTAGGCGGTTGTTGGCAAGGTTAGAGCTACTACTCCCACATGTGTTTACATTACCAATTCACCATTAGGAGGAAAAGAACCATTTTAGCTAAATTTCGAGAAATAACAGACATATCAGGCGCTAAGAAATCGGCAGCGTTCACACAAAAAAAGTAAGAAAAATAACAATTTAGGTCTAATTCAAAAGAATCAAGTTCGAGTAAAAATTCTTAATTTAGCGAGACCAAAAAGATAATCAAATCAGTCTAGGTGTACAGAAAAGTAGGAATGAGGCACGTTAAGTTTCTCATTTGTCATAACTGTTGTGTATATCTAAGCTCAGTCATCTACTGGTCTAAATTTAGGACTACTCACGACAATAACCGCGTTATAAATTCTGGTGGTTAACCATGCAACTGGCATTTAAACTTCTGAATCTCGAAACTCTCAGCTTTGTCTTTCTTCTTTATGGGTGATGATAAGCTGAAAAAATCCAGTGTGACGATCTAAATTTTGGTATAAATGTACAGAACAGTTCCTGGAGCCACATCCTGTGAGGAAAGCCGTGAATAAATATATTATATAAATATATATATAAATATATATATATATATATATATATATATACATATATATGTATGTATACATAAATAGTATACACACACACACACACACACATATATATATATATATATATATATATATATATATATATATATATATATATATATATACCTCTTCCCAGAGGAAATTAATGCTCTTGTTCTAAGCAAGTCTTTGGGGTGAGATTGCTGGCTTAACGTCCTTTTCTACTATATATATATATATATATATATATATATATATATATATGTATATATATATATAATATATATATATATATATATATATATATATATATATATATATATATGCTATTGGAATATTAGACTGCTTCCTCCATTATAATGAAAACAATGGAAAATCTTAATTCATAAGATTCCATTCTATAAATCGACTCATTGGTAGTTTATAGAATTTGC
Source organism: Macrobrachium rosenbergii (assembly GCF_040412425.1). Classification (NCBI taxonomy): domain Eukaryota; kingdom Metazoa; phylum Arthropoda; class Malacostraca; order Decapoda; family Palaemonidae; genus Macrobrachium; species Macrobrachium rosenbergii. The sequence continues at coordinate 80,227,996 of NC_089795.1, forward strand.
TCAACGCCTACTTCCTGTACTAAGCTGTTAGTATGATCATGCTGCACACAGCCATCTTTGATTTCATGTTTGAGGGGCGGTATTAAACCTGTATGTATCCACCTTTGTCAACGTCCATGGTAAACTCATGCTAAGTAAAGTGGACGGCCGCACGAAGATATCGTCGACCATACAATATAGAAATGGGTGCATATAATACTTTGATCCCGGAGGAGCTAGTACTAAACACGGCGTCCTAAGGAGCTTTAGCCATGTTAAGTACTAGCACCTCGGAGTAGGTGGATACATACCGGGTTAATACCTTGAGGGGCTTTTCATTCAATATTATCTTTTGACAACCAAAGATATTCTTTCCTATTAGAAATCAAGATCTTACATCCCGCTTTTACTTACTTGTACATGGGTAATATCGACTGTGTTTGCTTTTTCCACAAATATCACCCATGAGGTAACACTAGAGCGCTACTCGTTTTGGTGCGACACCAATGTAAAGCCACGTGGGTTTGCATAGGTTTGCCTTCCGAAATGGACTGGACAAACACGCACTAATAATTGTTAAAAGAAGCGTCAACTACTCTGGGCAATCTTTCAGAACCGAATGCAATAGTGTTGCAAATCATTTGCTCCTTACACGCTTCTGTTAACTCTTTATAGAAGGTACATCGAGCACGGTGAGTTTACAGTCAGAAGGACAGATGGTAGGCACAATTACCTAATTTGACCACAGCCTCTGTCAAATCAACACAATTGTGATTCTCACTCGGGCTTGTGTGCCAATCTTGATCTCTACTTTGAAAAATAACGGTCAATCCTAACATCGGCGACGTGCTTCAAAAGAGGCTCCCGTTGGTTACGCAATCCATGATCTCAAGATAAGAGTTAAATGTAGCTAATAAGCAGAATGAATGAAGGGCACATGTGTTGGTTAGTTAAAATTAAAAATGATCTGCGTCGAACAACTACAAGGCCCGTTTTCAGCAAAGGACGGCAGAGGTAGATAATTCGATTACAGTCCGTTAGTCCGAAGGCCCGATAGTCCCGATAGTCATAGGTCCTAAGCCGGCATTCCGAAGACAGCTTGACTGTTAATCCCCGAGGCTAATAGATAACCAGTAAACACCCCTAGGGTACGTTATGTTGGTATTTTTATAAGGTGTTTGCTAGTTTCGTAATCTAAAATCCGTCGGAAATGTTACCTTCGGGCTATCGGGCCTTCGGACTAAGGGCGGTAAACTAAAATGCAAATGTTACTCGTAAGCTGCATAGAACCTTGCCAAAAGCAATGCCGGTCTATGAGATATCAGAGGAGGAGAATACAGTCACTTCTGTATTCATCTACGATGTATTGCAGACTGGGGTTTGTGTATTTGATTGGGCTTTCTGACTGGCTTCTAATATCTGTTACCGGTGCTTTTATAGTACACTTTATCATTTAGGGATCTAGGTGGTTCAAATACAGAGTTTCTGCTACTTATCAAGATTTAAAATCTGCAACCGTTAATACATAAAATGACGCATGAGGTATGTCCAGCTCATCGTCATGCTGTTCTATTGTTGGCCAGGTTTTTTTTATTTTTATTTTTAAACGGGAAGGGACTTCAAACAGTTTAATTACTGTGATTGGTGGTCATAAGACGACGGATTTCACGGAGGATGCTTTGAATATACTCTAGTCAATGAAGTATGCCAAGGAAGCTCTATCAATTTCCAAGCTTAATAATAATAATAATAATAATAATAATAATAATAATAATAATAATAATAATAATAATAATAATAATAATAATAATAATTCCAGTTAATTTTCCGAATATCAAATGATTATGATGTAGCCTAGGCAGCTACTTAAAATCCGAACGTTCAAACACCGATGATGGATGAGGCATAACTATTCTGGATTTTCTTAATTTAATATTTAACGCAAATGAGACACAAAACATTTACCTATATGACTTCCTCCCTAAAGCATAACTCCTACCAAGCTTCATGAGAGGAAACAATCCAAGAATGAGGTAAATTTGAGCTAAAACTAGTCATCGATCTGTTAAAAGGCTTATTTCAATTATGGAAAGTATAAGTTAAAGTATAACTTATTTATGGATAATTGTAATGACTTTATATAGATATATATATATATATATATATATATATATATATATATATAATATATATATATATACATATATATATATATATGTATGTATATATATATATACATATGTATGTGTGTGTATTTGTGTGTATTAAATGTGTGTGTGTGTTTTAACATCTTGTTCCTTACTATCCCGGAGATTTTCATTAAGGGTAATCGCATAACACTCTGTACATTTAAAAAAAATCCAAATCCGAATAATTCTCAGCATTCTGAATGAAAAGTAGCTTGTTAGACCCTCAATTTAATCTTTCCTTTCAATGATAATAAAAGTAAATTGTGCTGCAATATACGTCATGTTAAAAAAAGTTCTTTTTTCTCTCACTACGAACTATAATAAGCGACAGTAAAGGCCAACAATCCCCTTGAGGTAAAAAAAAAAGGGGGGGGGAGGGCGGTTCGGTAATTTTCAGAGCAACCAGCCAAAACCACAATGACAAGTCACCTGATTTCATCGCATAGACTAAAACATTCAAGGCTCCACATACGCATTGTTCGACCACGTATGCCATAAGAACGGAAATCAGTCATCAGTCTGTAATAACAGGAGAATAATCTAAATAATGATGATTATTATTATTATTATATTATTATTGGGATCAAGCTCAAATACCCATCAGTTCGCTGAACAATCCCCAATAAAGAAAGCAAAAATACGGAAAAAAATGGCTACTGCTATTGTTAACATCAACATCGGAGGCAAATTTCACAAGATTTCTCGTACACTGTATTGTTTTACGGGAGTGTATGTATTACTATGTAGTACTATTGGTCGGGCAACATGAACGTTCATCCTGACATCTGAATTTTTACTTAGCATCAGGGTAAATTTTCACTAAATAAATTCAACAGCAACATGAAATTTTACTCTTAGGCACACACACACACACACACACACGTATGTGTTTGCAAAATTTCTCTCACATATCTTAAAATATTCCACCGGTTCCCCGTGACTATACCAGGTTTTCTAGATCTTATTTGCTATAAATATTTAGGACTAATCGCGACACACTGTCATTGACTTTTGATGTTGTCACTCCAGTGTATTATAAAAAGGAAATAAATCTGCCATTTGTCAAACCTGGTGCACTTTAAGCCTATATTAAACCCTAGACGTATATCCTAGATATGACTGCGAAACCTCACGGCAACTTATGAGCTAGCTTTTTTGACGTATAAATCATATAACTTACTGGACTATATGAAAGACAGAACGCAATTCACAACCAAACTCGATAAGTATGTCTACTACTAGTAGGCTACTACCGTTGGAAACAGCTACAGGGCAAGGACGTGGTCACCACAGTATTTTCTTTTAAACAAATTAAATGTTCTTGGAAGTGAATTTAAGATTACCAACACCATGATGTACTCGTACTCACCATTGACCTTCTTCGGTAGGAGATGAGTGAGATCAAAAATGGATATTTACCACATGGCAACAACCACCTATTAGCCTAGGAAGCTACACTTTTGGTCGTTCCCGATCAGTCTTGACTTGACGTAAGAAAAACTCCGCATTTAAAGTCAAATATACATGTTTTTCATTTTCTGGAATCAAATCAGATCAATATCTTATGAAAGACGCCGCCACACACACATTACTGACCGAGAGCTTGTCAACTAACCTATCAAAATCTTTAGCGTTAACACTACCACACCGTGACGATCGCCACAACTCTGCTATTGTCAGCACAGCTCCGGTTCGTCTGCCATAGAGGTAACAGAAAAATAAAGGGCGAGCCATTTTAAACTAATTGATAATACTCATAGTTAAACTTACGAAAGGTGAAAGTATTTTTCTTTTAAATTTTAGACTGTCTGATAGAGTATATTTTTTCATCGAAACTTTTTGAGTACACAATATATTGACATTAAAAATCAGTGGTATGTGAAGTTAGAAGTTGCCTAGTTACCAAACATCACTTTCCTTGTCAATTTTTGAGCTTGGTTGAGTTCTTCATTTGTAGCATAAAGGTGCTAAAATACAAAACCCAGTCACATTCAAGGATTATATAACTTGTAGGAGCTTTTGTAATTATAGTATAGGAAACTGGTGTCCATTTTATGCATTTATGTTACTACTTGAATGGGTATAGTTTTGTTACCAAAATAAGCGATACATACGAGTATATTAAAAACTATAAATTTCTATCTTTCAAATACCATCACCCATGAGTGGAATTACTTTTAAGGCGTGCGGAACTGTGCACTGCCCAGATAATGAGGAATTTTCTTAGTCTCATGATAAATGGCTTTTTGCACCGAGAGCAACATTTAAAAAACCTCCGGGTTATTAGACTGAATAGTCACCTATCTCTCGCGGTCACCGTTACTAATCCGAAAATCTAATTAAATAATTCATGACTGGTTCATGAAACTCACTGGTTCGATCGAGTAATTTGAAATAAGAAAGTCACCTATCTGCAGCGGCCATCGCTACTTAGACCGTCATTCTAATTATTCTGTGGATAACGAATGTGACTCGGTCGTGGAATTCACCGGGCGGGGGTGACTCCCGCCCAGAGAGCTAACTCGACGTATATACGATAGTTAATGAGCACGCCATAAAAGCTGCAGATCGATGTCAATCTCTTTAGCATCAGCCATTCAAATGTAAAATACGAATATCAAGACCAAGATTTTATGTCTATATCCTATTAGCAATGAAACTTAGCATGCTTATGTGAAATATGACTGGGGATAATAAGCATAAACATCAATTAAGCGAAATTTTCCCCATATTTTTAACTTTTTTTTTTTGTGATGGATCTCTTATAGCTGATGTTACTTGGCATACATGAAATATTAAGCAGATGTGAATATCAATTGCCATGTACTGGGGCATTCAGAAATTTTCGAGGCTGTATAAAATTCATAAATTACAAAAAGGTACAAATTTAAATTTAAAAAATTAAGCACAATGGATTACAAAATAAAAAAATTAAAAATAAGACATAAAAAACAAACAAAATCAATATAAAATTTACTATTTGCAATGTTAAAATGAAAGCTTAAATCATACTTTAAACGTTTAATCATTAATGATTTTTCATGGCTGCTAGAAGCTCGCCCTAAAACAGAAAAATCCTTATTTTCAATTGAAGTTTACATATTTTTAACTCTGGGTTTTTTTTGTCTATAACACTCCACGATGAGAGTCTATGCGTACCTTGATGGATCTCATTTTTTAAATGAGGACATTTATCTTTGTACTTAAATTGGCCATTTGGAATCATTAAATTACTCGTCCTTGTTGTTCATACCTCTCTTATGTTTAGTTTAAAGCCCACGTACACTTTTTATATATATATTTTTTTATATTGTATATTTTTAGAGATTTGTTTTGTTTTTACGTTGTCCTTTTTAATTATCCCTTCTATTTTAATTTTTATTTGTAATCCATATTTTTAAATTTAAATTTGTACCCTTTTATTTTATGTTATTTATTTTATACATCGAAAAATGTAATGAAACGTCTGGGAATAAATTGACCTTTTAGCAAGTCTTTATGTCCATACTCCCCATTGATATATATATATATATATATATATATATATATATATATATATATATATATATATATATATATATTCTTACTTACTAAGGGTGTGAGGCTGCAAGCCCCATACCCCACGTCCATTTTGTAGCTTTCACACCCACAGAGCGTCGAAAACGACATAATTTCCGTTTTCAGCATTCCACAGGGCCGAAGAGAGTGATTACCGCCTATGAGACGTAGCTCATCTGCCTGGAAGCACAGTACATCTAAATCACAAACCATTGGCAATTCCTTGTTTCTTCCTTCTGTTCTAGAATAGAACAGAATAGAATAGGATTTGGGCCAAAGACCAAGCGCTGGGGCCTGTGAGGCATTCAGGCTGAAACTGAAATTGACGTCAAAAAGGTTTAAGGTGTAACAGGAGGAAAACCTCGCAGTTGCACTAAGAAACTATTTTTTAGGGAGAGGGTGGATAGCAAGATGGCGGCGTTCTTGGCATTGTCAGGTTAATAAATGTCCATGGTCCAGTGATCTTGGCTACAATATATTAAAAAATAAAGCAGTGGTTATTCACTATTCTCTTTCAAGACGGTGGTATCAGAGCACCCTTGAGAAACAACAATAACACTCACAGTTCTCCCATAAACTTTTGATGGAAAAATATTTGCAGAAGTAATTCATACAAACACTATTGAAAGTCATTAACTTGGTTATAAATAAATAAATAATCATATTAATGACCAATGTATTAAGTGCACAAAATCTTCAAAATATCATAATTCTTTCGGTATCCTTCCATTTTTCTTCCCCTGGACGGAAGAACCAAAGAACAACTCACAATGGCATCATTAAAAAGTTGGCCATAAAAACGCCGTAGCCAAGTCCAAGATAACGTACAGCGTTCATGCCCTAATTAAAGTTGTTTTCGTCCTGTTTTCGCAGTGTCTTTTACTTGCGATTTTCTGGCCGTGTGGCTTCAGGAACAGCTGCAAGAAAATTATGAGAACTTTCTTACCTCCATCGATAGAAAGTACACTTACGCGGCGAAAGGAATTGAATACTTTCCAATAGTTTTAGCAAAAGGATGCAGCGCTTGAAATTCATACAAGTTGCCTACAAGACACCCCCAGCTTCATGGCCACTAAGTGACATAAATGGCTTCATTGAGGGATGTACAAAACCTCTTAAACTTAAATCTGTGGCCATTACTATTCGTTTCACAACCTCTGCGCGTCATCCATAACACAAGTGTAGCATTTACTTACTCACAGCCTTTAATAAGCGGTATCATTTGCAACCTGTTGCTGCAGTTTCCCGATTCACAAGCTCTTGATGCGAGTAAGGAATCACTAAGGTTCGTTCAACTGCCTTCCCGCTGTTATTCCTTCTTCAGGGAGCGTTCAGAAGTTCAGACCTTCGCGTTTGTGGCCTGTAGATTTTTCCGTCCTCTCGCGGTTGAACGGCACTCCGCCTTTCTTCGTCCGCAGCTGAACACCACTAAACAATCCTCTTCTTAGGTTGGGAGAGGTCTATTCATTTTACAGAAATTACCTAGAATTCCACTTACTGGTTTGTGTAAGGAAAAGAGCGAACGAGAAACGAACATTCTGAAAAAAAAAACACACACACAGACAAGGAACTCAATAAACGAATGTTTGACTTCACGGTTTTATTATGAACAACACAGGAGAAATTACATTACTGCTCGCGTCCGAAAGAGACGCAAACCTTAAACTTTGGTTCACAGACTTCAGTGGTACAGAGCTTGTTTCTCTTCGTCTTATTTTTTTTTTTATATATATATTTTCACTCGGGTTACGCCCTTGACATTAGCAATGTTTTACACCATTTTTTTTTCCTCGAAACAAGATATAAAAGTTATGTACATTTGTGAATATTCTACACATAGAAAATAAAGAGAGAAAACCATTCGCTTATGACGATTATTACACGTATGAAATAAATAACTTATATTCTCAAAATTCATTTGTTCAAGTCATCGGATATGAGCGCTGCGTATTTGTTGGGGGGTAGGGGGTAGGGGAGGCTGTCTGGAGGTGGGGGTTTTGGGGGGAGGGTGACTGGCTGAGGAATGACATTACTAAATTGAATGCATCTGAGGTACCAAATAAAATCTACTGGCCGAAAGATCGGCTGCACTGATCTGTCGAATACAATGATTTGTAAAATTAATGTTATTCAAAATATAATGTATTTCTTCTGACCCAGCATTGTACATTTCTTCTTAGAATTATGAAAGCCGTGATGACGTAAAATTTCAGATATTCCATACGCAATTTTTACTGTCTTTACTTGGGTAATCATCTGTTAATAAATACTTCCTCTTACCTGACCCAATTTTCCTCGTTTAACAAACGTATAGTCGAATTTTTAAATTGAAATTCGATTCTCTCATTGAAAGAACGCATACTGCTGCTTCCAGACATCGGTTAGTAATTAAGAAAATGAAGATATAGGCCTACTACTTAATTTAGAAATGAAAGTGTACAACGGAATGATAACTAGAACTTTCAAACCAATGACTGGAATTTCAATGGATATTACTCATGATATCAACGATGTAGCAACGGGCTCCATAACTTTCCAGGAATATAAAAATGCTTCTTTTTCGAAAGCAGCTCCTCCAAAATGCTGTAATCTAATTCCATCTTTATTTTCAATTAAATCTTACAAAGCTAATGTTCAATTTGGGTATGCCGTAGACATGAACATATGAAGACCATTTTTCTGGGATCATAATAAAAAGACAACATCAGAATTACGTAAGCTGGAAAATTTATGAAACGCTTTGCTTCTAAAAGTCGGCGCCACTGGGCGAATGCTTCTCTCAGTCAGCCTGCCAAATAAATAACACTTGCTCTGTCAATATCCATTTTGTGTGTGTGTGAGACTGACACATTCACTTCTAACATTAAAATAAAGAACAAATTCCTCCCACTGAGAAATGCATACTCCAAAAACACTTATTCTTTTTTTTTTTTATAAGAAAAACAAGTTCTTTCGTAAGACATCTCATTAGCGTTGACACAAAACACGGACTTGGCAACTATGATACAGGGGATCTACGAGTAGCCTATGCGCTTTCTACAATACTTTACAACTGGAAAAAACCGTTTTAAATATAACAATCTTATTTACACTTCTTTTCTTCAGTAATATCACAAGAATCTAGAAACACATGTTCTAGCAGAGTGGCTTGATTCCAGAAAATTGTGAATGATGAAAAAGTCGCTTGGAACGAGAATTCTGAAGGGGCTTGGTTAGAGCGGTCACTGAAAAATGACAGGTCCGTTCGACGGGGAACTTTCGAAAAAGTTTGTGCTGCGATACAAAGGAGTGAAAAGTTACCGAAATAAAGTAAACCGTCCACAGTGTTAAAATAAAGAGAAAGGATTCAAGATTTCTTCCAAGAAAGTCAACTTACTCCACAACCCTGACGATGAAAGGCATCAATTTTCTGGATTCAATGACATATATAAATAATCTCACATTAAATGACACTTCTGTTTACCTTTACTCCAGCAAATTACAAATGAAAACGAGTCATACCTAATTACATATATCGTCATCATCATCATCATCATCAATACAGTTTCATATAAATATCTATATACAACGAAGACAGCCCTATTTTAACTTAGGAAAAAAAAAAGAAGAAGAATGCGCTGAAGGGTCGACTTCCATAGGGACAGACTTTACAATGCACACATGCACACGCAAGTACTCTTACACCTACACCGACACCCCCACCCACCCACTCCCCAAAACACAAACACACACACACTGGCATATGGTCCTACAATAACAAAAACCAGGAAAAACACAAAGCAACCAGAGACTTACTAAAAGGAAACTTCAAAGTCGAGAAATGACAATCACTTAAATATGACTAGACAACACAGCGTTTACCTACAAGAGAAAAAGGGAATAGCTCAACATAGCTTCCACTACCACGGATACCACATACGCGCATTGCAGGTAAAAAAAAAAAAATAAATAAAAAAAAATAATAAAAAATGAATTTTACGACCACTGAGATTTTTATTTTAAGATCCTTGGCTACGAAGCGAACCAAAATGGCGGCACGGCCAAACGTATTTCTGAGAATTGGAATCTGAAGAAAAACGCCGGAGTTCGATTGGAGATTAAATAAAAAAAATGCGTTATGGGAAGTAATAATAATGAAGTGATGCCAGTACACAGAATTACATAACAATTATAATAATATTAGTAGCTTGTGAGATTAGGTATAATCAGACTTCTCGAGTCTGATGTGTTTACAAATTAACTGACAGCCAAGTGATTAGCGGCAATGAAAAATCCTTTCTGGCCAGGTAATTATCGTTACCTCATTTATCTCTTCATTTGAATCGAGGCTTAGCAGTGGCGAGCATTTCCAAAGTATGAAGAAATCGAAAGGTTAAGAGGGCATTGTCGTTAATAAATACAACATAACGTACCTGGGGAAAAATGACCGTCGATTCTAAATATATCATCATCATAAAAGTAAAAAAAAATTCATTAATGAATACTGAATACATCTGCGTTTGAAAAAGACGAAGCTAAAACGCTGAGAAAGCAGAAGGCATTTTGTTAGTTCGTCTGTCCGTGCTAATTGGTATGTTGATCACCCACCCTCCAATCATCAAACATATCAAATTTCCGCCCTCTAGCCTCAGTAATTTTTACTTTATTTAAAATGAAAGTTAGCCATGATCGTGCGTCTGGCACCGCTATAGGTGCCAGCAACACAGGCCACCACCGGATTGGCTGAAATTTTTATGGGTCGCCGCTAAGAGTTTCATGGGCCGTGGCTGAGAGTTTTATACAGCATTAGCTGTACAGAAAACTCGATTGCGCTAAAGAAACTTCGGCGCATTTTTTTTTTCTTTTACTTGTTCAACTGGATGGTTTCGCGGAAACTCTTGTGATAAGAAATGAACAGAAACAGCTTTGCCGTGCCGTTTGAAATGCTGGAAATGCGCAAATCTCGCCCCTTTCAAAACGGATCGAACTGACAAACGAAAGTACGATGAATCAATTATTTTTAATTATATATAATTTGGGGAAAAATTCAAGCCTAGACATGTTGATGAAATAATAATAATAATAATAATATAATTTGGCAGCAGACCCCTTTTAAACAGGTTTTATTGAATATTATTGCTGCTTCAGCTGCATTTATTTCGTAGAAGACTTTTTCTAATAATAATAATAATAATAATAACAATAATAATAATAATAATAATAATAATAATAATAATAATACTAACGAATCAATTACATCATTCCGACATGAATTTGCTATCTAGAGTCAAGGATGCAGGGAACGCGCCTGCGCGGATTGACCAAATAAATAAAATAAAATAGCACACCTACAGATGAATAAATATATACGCAAAATTAAAATAATATAACTTCTAGAGATGAATGTGGAAGACAATCCGTTTCCTGAGCTCCCCAGCTCAACATTTTCAGCCAAACGGACTCCGCAATTATGAAATAGATAATAATAATAATATAATAATAATATAATAATAATAATAATAAACATAACGTTACGTGATTGAAACTTGTTACTAAGATACGTTCTGGCACGTTACTGAAATATCCTTATTCTGTATTAAGCTGAAAGGTTGATTTCATCGACCAACGCGAGAATTTTAAAACTCAAAATTACCGGAAATTTATTGGCCGAAAACAGCAATAAAACGGTAACTGCAATAAAATCAATATTCTCAGAATGCAGTGTTCACTTTAACAATGAGCTGGCTATTGAACGGCTCTGTATGTTGAAAATAAAAATAAATTTACAATAAAACAAAATTTCATAATGCATATTAGAACTAAATGTCTTATTACAAACAAGGGGGGGGGCAGATTTATCTGCATTTTCCAAAATATCTCAGGAGACATCCGTCAATTTCAGGGCAATTTTAGGTCTGCGTAGTCAAAAACATAATTTTGACAGTTACTGGCGATATCACTTTTCCAAAAAATTTAAATCTCAGTCAAAGAAAATTACACCAAGAGGCATTCATAAAAAAAAAAAAAACAATCTAACATATCATACAATAAGTCTACTTGCTGAACTAAGTTTCACAAAAGAAGTGTCCACACAATCAGAAACAGCGAATCAAACTGATTCGAGCTAAACACTAAGACTGACAACAAAACCACCGAAAAAATGTCGACTTACGTCAAAAAACGAATGTCCACTTGTTTGCACACGTGAACCCGACAAACAACTACTTTCCCCTTCCCTGACCGGGTGAATGAACGCACGCCACACGAGGGTAAACCGGAGGTAGCGAGCCGAACGGTGGAATTTAACCTAAATCAACATAATTTAACTAATAATTGGACATTATGAACGACATTCAAGGGTCACTCGATTTAGCCCAATAAGGATACGGTTTAGCGGCGCCATCGGAAGGGAGCGTGTTTCATCTACTGCAATACGTAACTAACGCTATATTTCCTGATGATTCGTATCACACTCAAACACACACACAAATAATAATAAAAAGAAAACGCTGATACTCCACTTTTGTTTGAACATGCTTTAAAAACCATTCATTCCACAGGGAGGAATCCTCACCGTTCCGTCTTCAGAGACCTGTCAAAGAAACCGAGTATTTTCCTTCCTTAAAAATCTTGAGTTAAATTCGGGATAGACACATTCTTTTTTTCCCATTTTGGCCTATTTAAGCGAACCTTACGACAGTAAATGAAATAAATATATATGTGTATATATATAAACATCTATCTCTTCACACACACACTCATGCGCCACTGCGGCAAACACTGTTCACACACAGTTTTAATTAAGGTCTTTAATGTTTCACAGTATTTACAGCGATTAATTCTAAAACACTTTTTTTTTTTTTTTTTTTTGTACACGACTAGGCATTTCTGACTTCGGGATTAAAAGTGGCAGGGGATGGGGAGGGGATGCTTCAAGTCTACGAGAGATTTTTGTTCCTTAAAATGAAAACAGATGAAGTTCACTCATCAATAAGTACACCAAATGTCACCAGCGAAATTCAGCCGCACTTGATCCTACGGAGGATGTTTGTAAAAAAAAGGTTCACGTGGTTCGAATTTACTTTGATCCCGGAATTCTACTTTAGATCTCCTCTTCATTAAACTCTTGCGATGTGTAACATGTGATGTTTTGCTGGAATATAAATCATAAATGAATTTCAATCAATGATCTTTGGTGTTCATTTTTTTATACAAATGATCGGAATGATCGGGGGGCGAAGTGATTCCAATTCACATCCACTTTCTGACATATTTAATCAAAATTTCAAAATAAACTTATTTTTTAATGTCGTGAGAACTTCTTTCTCCTATCCCACAACTTGGCACAAAAAAATCACGATTCTTTTTTTCCACGGAAAAGCTTGCTTAGCTTTGTTCTTCTACATCTTCCAGCAGCTATGATGGGAAGATAAAAACGGAGAGAAGATGGGAGGAGGACCAACGTCACGGTTCTATTTGAACCAAGTCCCTCTCTGACAGGACCTTGAAACGAACGCATCAAGGTCTAGACCTGGGAACGAACTTCACTTCACCGCGAGAGAATCTTCTTTCGAACAATCGCCAGAGGCCCACTGGTTCGAACCCACCGATTTTTCTGCTCTTCTTTCCATTTTATTCCTTCTTACATGGAAACGCGCAATCTCTTGCACTTGGCCCGTCGGTTCTTGAACCAGAACTGAACGTTTTTGGGTTCGAGTTTGGGAAACTTCTGTCGGTAGGGCATCCGGTTGAGCTCCTCAGTGTACTTCAGGATGAGGTTGTGACTCGGGTGGGTATTGATGGCGAACCACTGTTCCAGCCTGGGCACCTCCGTGACCGGGTCAATGAACGTTCGGTTCCTCTTGCGGCGTTCCTCTGGAATCCCGCTGCTGCCCAGACCGCTGGAGAACGGGGACACCTGAACGAATAAATGAAAAAGTGTTATTCTTCTTGGATAATATATACCGAGGTTTGCACTGAAGAAATCAAACTGTCAAACTATTTGATACCTGATGTTTTACCAAGTATTAGATGCGAATCTGAACTACCTTCAATTACTTCAAAATAACACTGAAAACCTAAATAAATAAATAAATGGAACACTGAGTTACTATTGTTAATTCTAGTTACTATTGTTAATACTAGTTCATTCAAAACGGCATCAGCAGAAATAAACCAGATGGACTACACTTACTTATCAAGTATTAAGACATAAACCTGCATTACCTTCTGTTCACTAAGAAAAAAAAATAAAAATAAACACAAATGAATAAACTACTATAATACTTAAATTTCATTCTGCAAAGTAACCTAAATCCAATTTAAAAATAACTCGTGCAAATTACAGAAACAAATAAACGAATCAACAAATTGCTATCTAAAACTGCTTTTGCGCCTAACGAAACAAAGGCGACTTTGAATGGCGAATCATTTCCATTGAAAATTGTTGAAGATCTTCAAGTAAAAGGCGCACTACCAATGGTTCTCAACTGGAGTCCCCGGACCACAAGGGGTCCGTGGCTTTAGAGTAAGAGGTCCGCGAGAAGTTTTGGAAAATCACAAAAATTATAAAAAATTTAAATAAATATAAATAATTTTTATTACTTTTGTGATTTTCCAAAATTCGCGGACCTCCTACTCTATGGTCATGGACCCCTTGTGGTCCGCGGACCCCCAGTTGAGAACCATTGTGATAGATAACGAAAAGGAAATGATCCTCATAAAGTTTGAAAAAGCGGACTTCATACCTAGACCCTATTTAATAGTCAAATAAAAAAAAATGTATCAGACATTTATAAATAAAATAATATAGCTAAGTTGACAAAATAACAAATGCATCAATGAGATGAGGTACTCATTTGAAATTCTGACGGTAATTCGTGAAAGGGCAGGAAATAAGGGTAGGTAAATGAAAAAAATGAAAAGCTGAAAAACCACCAAGAAAAAATTGACTCTAATAACAATGAATATTGTAAAAGCAATGACAAAAACATCAACAACAAAAATCAACGAATGATGTATAATCATACAAAAAAAAAAAATTACGCAGTTATACCAAAGACTCTCGAAACAGGTAGAGAGAGAAAAAAAAGAGTGCATGAAAAGGCCGGAGGCAGGGAGTTCCTTCCTTACCTGGGGCATATAATGCGCCATGTACATCATAGAGTGCTGTAGCAGAGACCCTGGCACTACCGGGTAAGGGAGGCGGTCCATGGCGCCTTGCCCTAAGCCGGGTAAAGGTGGGTATGGAGGCAGAGATAAAGATCCTGGAGACACGGCCGGTGGTGGTGAGCACTGGAATCAGAAAATGATAATTGTTATAATGCTGAGAGAGAGAGAGAGAGAGAGAGAGAGAGAGAGAGAGAGAGAGAGAGAGAGAGAGAAGAAGGATAGTATCCAAATACAACAATTTTGACGTTACCAGCGTTATGTGACAAGTTAAAAAAAAAACGTATTCTTTGTTATTCATTTGTGCCAAAATCTCCGTAAAGGCATTAGAATACTGCAAGATCTATTCATTCATATAATCTTCATCATATCATCTTAACTACAGAGAGAGAGAGAGAGAGAGAGAGAGAGAGAGAGAGAGAGAGAGAGAGAGAGATTCAGCGTCTATCCATTCTATTCCCTTGACGTTGACCTACCTTACCCTCGACCGTGACACTCACACTGTCACGTGATCTGACGTCATCTTCATCTTCGCTCATGTCCACGTCGCTCTCGGCGGCGCAGCGCTCTCCTGTAGAGTTCTGCCCTCCTTCGGAACTCCCTCCGGCGGGCTGACTGCGCCCTTGAAGGCTCTCCGAAGTTTCCGATCCGGGCGGCCGGGGATCGTCGTCGTCCTGGAAGGAAAAGAGAGGCCATTTTGTTTATAGGTGAAGCCATATTGCAACGAGGAATTAAACAAAATGGCGTCAAATTCCATGATTATCATATTACAGTTTGCGTGAATCTTAAACAATTTCACTGTAGTATGTTCCCTAGTGTGGTGGGGACTAGGTAGGGGCGGGGAGAGAGAGAGAGAGAGAGAGAGAGAGAGAGAGAGAGAGAGAGAGAGATAAGTGGGGGGTTACTTAACCCGAAATCTTGTGTCAGTACTTTGTAAGTACACAAAATGGGGACGCCTTGTCCATTTCAACAACTCTACCAATAATCAGATGTTCAAGTAACTACAAGAAATCAGATGTTGAAGAAGCCCTTTTGTTTGTACCTAAAACGTGACCACAAAAAGCCTTGGACAAGGAGATACATATCTTCAATCTCATATCTTGCATAAATACGTATAAACAAAATGGCATCACTTTCTCGATGCTACCTAATATTACTATTATTGATTCATTTGTAGATATTTTTTATATTTGTTTTAATATCAATAATAATTATAAAAATGATTTATCAATACTAGCATTAATATGAATAATGTTAGGGTTGAAAACAAAAATCAAAACCTAGGTGGTAATAATAATAATAATAATAATAATAATAATAATAATAATAATAATAATAATAATAATATTAATAATAATACTGTCATATGTAAAACGAAAAAGGCAACCGTTCTATTGATTGGTATTAAGATGACAATCTCGGAATATCATTCCAAAGTCAATAATAAGTAAATCTAGTTTTTAAAATATCTGTCCTCAGAGTAATCTAAACAATGACCTGTATGTCTGTAGCTCTGCTTATATTCAATTTATAAAATCTCACCTCTACAGATATCGATAATCAAAATCTAATTATTACCAAAATGATAAACATTTTAAATTGAACATTTTTTTCCATAAGTTAATTTTACCTGGTTATCTTCATGCTGTTGTTGCTGCTGCTGCTGCTGCTGTTGTTGCTGCTGCTGCTGTTGCTGTTGTTGCTGCTGTTGTTGTTGTTGCTGCTGCTGTTGCTGATGTAAATGAGAATGCTCGTGGGGCGTGGGAGGCGAATGAGAGAGGGTGTGTGTGGTGTGGGGGGCGGGAGGGGTGGAGTAGTGGTCATGATGATCGTCGTTGTCCGAAATGCTGGTCTCGTCCGGCGGCGGCGACTTCAGCCCATTGATTGCGCGGAACTCCTGTCTCTTGTAAGCCGCTCTGGCGTTCTGTCGTCACGAGACCAAAGTAGAAAACATTTTTAGGTCACAGACTTCGATGTTTGAAGGAAAGATGAAATGGATCGGGTTTTATTCAAAATATGTACGGTACCTTAATATAATTTTATGACTAACTCGTAAAATGAAATATAGAGTCAGAGGTTTTCTTTGAAATAAAAAACATTTCATTATCTGATCGAAAAGACTAATTTGTAATTACGTTCAATGAAATACGATAACAGTGAATCTATAAAATCCACAGAAACGAAATTTTTTCACTATTTCTGACAGATTTTATTGACAGATTTCGCTATACATCATCAGCGTTTAAACAAAAACCAATTAAAACAAAGAACACATAAAAGGCATCATGATTCTGGTAGTTTATAAAAAAAAAAATTTTTAACAAATCAATCAAGACAAAAAATATTATAGGCTTCACTATACCTACATTTTACAAATGAATTTACATTGTAAAGACACTGAAATAATCACATTCATCTTTTGCTCTCACCTTGAACCAATAGACGACGTTGCTTACATCCAGAGGCTTTCGACCTCTCCTGGATTCCAGCGCATTCAGCTCCGCCACGTACTGCTGAATCTGGAGGAAAAAAACAAAAAAAAACAGAGGTATTAGAACGTCTTACATTTCGATTTTTTAAATCAATATAATTTTTTCACTCTAATAGATAGATAGAATATTCAATTTAGGCCGAAGGCAAAGCGCTGGGACCTATGAGGTCATTCAGCGCTAAAAGGAAAATTGAGAGTAAGAGGCTTAAAAGGTGTAACAGGAGGAAAACTCCTCAGTTGCATTATGATACAACTGTTATAATAAGAGGGTGGAAAGCAAGATGGAACAAAGAATATGAATGTTGGTACAGTAAAAGAATGAAAGGGGTTGCAGCTAGAGGTCGAAGGGACCCTGCAAAGAACCTTAAGTCATGCCTACAGTGCACTGCGTGAGGTACACTGTTTCCACACTAATTAAAATCTGGATTCACTCTCTACTGTCAATTTTTAATACCTATGAAAATTCCGCATCAAGGCCCATATGCTTGGTTAGTTATTTTTCTCTGCATTCCTTCTCACCTTGAACAAACAGTCAACCTTTACACAGTCACGCCAATTACTTTCATCATTGAGCCAGTCGTGGATGACGGCAATTTGAATAAAAAAAAATAAAATAAAAGAAAAAGTAAAAAATGCGCCGAAGTTTCTTCGGCGCAATCGAGTTTTCTGTACATCGTATAATCAAGGCCACCGAAAACAGATCTACCTTTCGGTGGTCTCGGTATAATGCTGTATGAGCCGCGGCCCATGGAACTTTAACCACGGCCCGGTGGTGGCATGGCCTATATCGTTGCCCTCAAATAAAATAAAAACTACTGAGGCTGGATGGCTGCAATTTGGTATGTTTGATGATTGGAGGGTGGATGATCAACATACCAATTTGCAGCCCTCTAGCCTCAGTAGTTTTTAAGATCTGTGGGCGGACAGAAACAGTGCGGACAGAAAAAAGTGCGGACGGACAGACAAAGCTGACACAACAGTTTCGTTTTCAGAAAACATAATTCATTTTTCAAGTTTATTGTACATTACCCATTCTATTAACGAAGTGGCGTTAGGAGGAGGAATCTAATGCCGTACCTCTGTGGTATAATGCACTGACATGTCATAGCGGAGAATCTGAAGACTTTATAATTGAAAAGAGCATTATACTGCATTAGCTACATCGTCCGAGCTGATACAGTTCCCAGTTAAAGAATCATTTTTCCGTTAACGTTAAGAACTCGTGGAAACCGCATTAATTTCTTTAATGATGCTTTGTTATGTGGGATCTGTGGAATACTGACATACTGGAACTGAAACATTTCCGCTCTCATTATTCTCATCTGGACTAAAGACGGGGATAAGAGATCCTTTTATTTCTGGGTATTTCGTTCATCTTTTTTTTTTTTATTTATTATTCTTTCGTGATCATACATATCCTCACTTTGCCTCTTGTACGTTATATACATTACGCAATGAAAAGATTCCAGAGGATGAACACTTAACAAATGGAATGCTCTCTCTCTCTCTCTCTCTCTCTCTCTCTCTCTCTCTCTCTCTCTCTCTCTCTCTCTCTCTCAGTGGTCGTAACAACGTGCGGTTCTCTCATTTGGAAATAATCGAATATGACCCTTAAAATCAGTATTATTAACATTAATGCAATTATCATCAGAAGCGTCTTTAAAGAGCTTTTTTCTTGTAATGAAATATTTTCTAAATTCACATAAACACACACACGAACACACCATAGTATGTATATATATATATATATATATATATATATATATATATATATATATATATATATATATATATATCCTCTTACCTTCTAGATTAACTTATCTAATCACTCAGGTGTTTAAGGAATGGATGGAATATATAAATAAAAAACCAAACGTGTACTAAGAAATTATTATCTCTCTCTTTCTCTCTCTCTCTCTCTCTGAGGCAAGATGGCCGCCAGTTACCTGTAGTCTGGTAGGATGCTGATTCTCGGAGAACCATCTGTGGAGTCTGGGCAGTTCGAGTTCTGGGTCGAAACTGGTCCTCATCCGGGTCTTCTGGGGACAATACTGACTGCTTACTGTCTGCTGCGTAGTGGCAATGAAACAAATGATTTACTTCATTTACAAATGATTCAACTTTATTTACAAGTGATTTACTTCATTTAAAAACGATTTACTTCATTTACTAGTGTTTTATTTCATATACAATTAATTTTCTTCATTTACTAAAAAAACCTATTTGCAAAAAGGTACTTTTGTACCTTCTTATAACGTTAATTTTATAATTGCCATTTCTAATTTCTGTTAAACTTAAGCAACGCAAATAAGCAAAAGACTATAATTTAAAAAAAATCATCTGAACCTTTTTATAACAATAGTTGTATAACTGCCATTTGCATATCTGTTGAACTTAAGTGACAGGAATAAGCAAAAGATCATAATTTAAAACAAAATTAATATGAACTGATTTGAACAACATCTAACAGCGACAAAAAAAGCGGTAGCCTGTCCTCTTGTGGCTGAATAATGTTATAAAACCACATGGAACAGCGCACCTGCTTTCTTCACAGAACGAACGACATACGATAAAAAATGAACATGGTTCTCATAATCCAAAGCATAAGGGACAGACTTGTGTCTAGTAGCTATGGGTGTAAACAGCAGATGCCTTTAAGTATCCAAGTTGTACAAAGCTGTGGTGCACACAAAAACACACACAAATATAATATATATATATATATATATATATATATATATATATATATATATATATATATATATATATATATATATATATACATATATATATATATATATATATATATATATAGTGTGTGTGTGTGTGTAATGTGTGTGAATACTGAGATTCAAAGTACCAGAGGAAAATGAAAACACCATATCAATATATAGTATCCCAGATCAGTTTGCCTTTAGTTTTAAGCATCAAGAGGACTGATACGAAAAGGGTAGAAATTTACTTTTTGTGTGCTCAAATGACAGTCCAAACGAATGTACAGAAACTTGAAAAAGTATGCTCAATAAGAACATGAATTACGTAAGAGGTTATGCGCATAGTGTGTACGTGTCCCAGAGTTTGACACTGCAGAAGTATATATATATATATATATATATATATATATATATATATATATATATATATATATATATATATATATATATAGATATAGATAGATAGATAGATAGACAGATAGATAGATAGATAGATAGATAGATAGATAGATAGACAGATAGATAGATAAATAGATAGATATGTGTGCGCTTAGGTGGTTGTGTTGATAAGAAAGTGACCAGTTAGACACTACTACGGCAACACCCCTTGCAATATTCACCTGGATTGCAGGATGCAAAGGTTCCGTGGGCATCTTTTCCATAGCGTGAGGCCGCGGATGGATATGGTGGGTAGGCGTGATGACGTGAGGCGTGGGTGGTGGGCGCGACACGTGGGCGACGTGAACAGCCCACCACGCCTCAAACTGGCGGGCAGATTCCTCGCTGACCTCTCCCGAGCCCCTAATTAGTGCCGATAATAAACTCTGAAAAGAGAGAGAAAACAGGCGACGTTGTAAACAGTCAACAGATTAAGTCTCCTGAGGAAGCCTGAACTAAGAAAATAGAAGGAAAATTGGGCGCGTGTTTTTACGGGCATAATTTTGTGGAGGCTTATATAACGAAAACATAATGACATGAGGCCATAAGGTCATACAAACACTTACTGAACGGAGTGAATAATAAGCAAGTTTATGAACGTCGAGTTGATAAAAAAAAAAAAAGAAGCTAAATACTAAGCGGAGAGAATATCGTCTCTACAGTATTGCTCATTAACCTTTGCTAAACTCTAAAGGCAAATAAGTAGCTTAAAAATTCCTCATTACGCTATAAAGCGCAACAGAAAAGACATCCCCTACAAAATGAAAGTGTCCTATACCCAAAGTACTCTCACTGCCCCACGATAACATGCTTTATCAAGATAAGCCGAATACGGAAGGAGGGAAAAGGGGGCGGTCCCCTTTTCCGGTATAAAATAGTTATCCATGAAACGGCTTACTCTTTGGAATTACGTTTTCTGTCGGATGAGCCCGGGATAAACTCTGTAAGAAAATTCTTTCGTGTAACAGTCACTATTATATTACGTGGATTTTGCTGGCAAACTATCAGACGAATAAGTCGTGATCACATTGCAAGATATACCTCACTTATACATTCATAAAACTGTGCAAAAAACTATTTTAGTGATCCTTAAAATAAACAGATATGACAGTCTACGAGTAATAGTACCATACTTCAGGTGTTAACAGAAATGATAGTCTACGAGTAATATTGTAGTACCATCTTCAGGTGTTAGCAGAAATGATAGTCTACGATTAATAGTACCAAACTTGAGGTGTGTTAGTCACGCAAGGAAGGAGATACATCCATTCGCATTTGAGGCAAAGTTTACAAAGTTATGATAGTATTCACAGCAGGCACGAAACCAAAGGGAATCGTGTTCTTCAATTTAATTCGATTTGTTGCCTGAGAAACAAGTACCGGCTAGCTTAGTTCTTATTGAAATATACATTCCAATTCCTTAAACAGAACTTGAGACTTCTGTAAACTACATCAAAATAGATAGCATACGCCACTGACACTGTTACTTAGGAAAACAATGATACTCTAAATATCCTTTTAAAAGCTTATTCTCGAATCTACAAGATTATGTATACAGTATATATTTTCATAGTTATACAACTGTTCATGTCCGGACAGCAATATTGATAGTATATATGCCACACACACACACACAAACGTACGCACAGTC
>NC_089795.1:80260162-80262662 GCF_040412425.1 Macrobrachium rosenbergii
GAAACAGTCTTTCAAGCAACAGGAAACATCTCTATGCTGTCAGTAATTCAATCGAGTGGACTTTGACTAAAAGAAGTAAGTTAAACAATCTTTTATATACATATATGTATATATACATATACATATACATATATATATATATATATATATATATATATATATATATATATATATATATATATATATATACATATATATCCATTAAATCAGTAACAGAAAACGAAATCACTAGAGACAAAAAAAAGGGTAAATAATGCGCCGAAGTTTCTTCGGCGCAATCGAGTTTTCTGTACAGCGTATAATCAAGGCCACCGAAAACAGATCTATCTTTCGGTGGTCTCGATATAATGCTGTATAAGCCGCGACCCATGAAATTTAACCACGGCCCGGTGGTAGCCTGTCCTATATCGTTGCCAGAAGCGCGACTATGGCTAACTTTAAACTTAAATAAAATAAAAACTACTGGCTGGAGGGCTGCAATTTGCTATGTTTGATGATTGGAGGGTGGATGATCAACATACCAATTTGAAGACCTCTAGCCTCAGTAGTTTTTGAGATCTGAGGGCGGGCAGAAAAAAGCGCAGACGGGCGGTCAAAGCCGGCACAATAGTTTTCTTTTACAGAAAACTGAAATACATAAAAAATGCACAACTCTTCAATCAAGGCCTTGAAACACACAAAAGAAAAAAAAGATTGTGCTGATAATCAATGAAATGAATCAGTAATCTTTTCTGCTCTTTCCCCCTTCCTCTATTCCCTTATTCCCTTTCATTAAATCCCCCATTCCTCAGTTAATCCTAAACCCGAAATCGTACTCCTATAGGATATCCCACTCTCTATACCTCCACACTTTCCTTTCTCTCCATCTACTCTTTTTAGTTTCCTGTAACAGAAAACTCGTGCCGGCTTTGTCTGTCCGTCCGCACTTTATTCTTTCCGCACTTTTTCTGTCCGCCGTCAGATCTTAAAAACTATTGAGGCCAGAGGGCTACAAATTGGTATGTTAACCATCCAGTCTCCAATCATCAAACATACCAAATTGCAGCCCTCTAGCCTCAGTGGTTTTTATTTAATTTTAGGTTGATTTAGATAATCATTGCATCTGGCAACTATATAGGATACGCCGCTACCGAGCCGTGGTTAAAGTTTCACTGGTCGCGGCTTTTACAGCATTATATCGAGACCACCGAAAGATAGATCTATTTTCGGTGGCCTTGATTATGCGCTGTACCGGCTGTACAGAAAACTGTGTGAGCCGTGGCCCATGAAACTTTAACCACGGCCCGGTGGTGGCCTATCTTATATCGTTGCCAGATGCACGATTATGGCTAACTTTAACCTAAAATAAAAATAAACACTACTGAGGCTAGAGGGCTGCAATTTGGTATGTTTGATGATTGAAGGGTGGGTGATTAACTTACCAACTTGCAGCCCTCTAGCCTCAGCAGTTTTTAAGATCTGAGGCCAGACAGAAAAAGTGCGCGGAGAAAAAAGTGCGGACGGACAGACGAAGCCGGCACAATAGTTTTCTTTTTAGAAAACTAAAAATCATAAGTCTGACTGACTGAACTGACAACTGCATTCTCAACTCAATGAAATTAGAAATGCACAAAAGGGATGCATTCAAATCCCTTCTTATTTCCTGAAGATCACCTAAAACTTGTTCTCAAGACAGGCTAAGTAAAGAAATAATAATAATAATAATAATAATAATAATAATAATAATAATAATAATAATAATAATAATAATAATAATAATAATCTGCCCGCCCGCTGGGTTAAAAATAGGCCTAAAAATCATCAATGAAAGTATATATTTAGAACGATTTTGAGGCCGTTGCAAAAGATAGACAGATAGAATAGCCTATAGAATTAAGGCAAAGGCCAAGCGCTGGACCTATGAGGTCATTCAACGCTGAATCGGAAATTGACATCAAAAAGGTCTGAAAAGTTTAACAGGAGGAAAACCTAGCAGTTGCACTAAGAATCAACTATAAACAGAGGATGGAAAGTAAGATGGAAGAAAGGGAATATGAATAGAGGTACAGTAAAAGGAACGAGTGGGTTGCAGCTGGGCCCGAAGGGACGCTGCAAAGAACCTTAAATAATGCCTACAGTGCACAGCAAGAGGTGCATTGACGGCACTACCCCACTAGGAAAGCCGTTGTAAAGTGATAGAAAAACTACACACAAACCAAAAATTGTAGAGATCAGTCTACAAGAACTATGAAAAACAGCATAGAAAATAAAAACTCACAAAAGAAACCATACATTTAAAACGCACTCACGCCCTTGCGAAAAGAACACTTACTACAGCTCTCAATAATAAAGAACGTAATTGAAGCTAAAAAAAAAAAAAAACGCCAGTTTGCACTCTTCCTCACATCACGCTCCATCCTTCCAGGAATACATTTCAGAATCTTCACAGTGTAATAAGAACGTTCACCGTAATCTAAACAAACGCATCAACCTGGAATTTTATTTTTTCTTTTCCTTTCGT
>NC_089795.1:80265162-80285162 GCF_040412425.1 Macrobrachium rosenbergii
CAACGCAAGTTACCTGGCGATCATAATTGGAAGGACTATATAGTGAGCATATTTGACTTGCTTTAAATCTTATAGATTTGTCAGCATATAAAATCTATTGGTTAGATATATGACATAATGCAAAAATAAATTAGTTTTTATGATTTCCAAGTGACGTTTTCTTTTCTATTTTGCTTTATCTTAGTGGTGAAGATCTCGTCTCTGTCTCTTCCTCTTCATGAAAATAAAATAGGACATGAAAGAAATGATAGGTGGAACTAAGACATTAAGACAAGAAAAGAGGAATTAAGGACAGCTCATGATAACCAAAACTACAGTATAATTACCACACGCTCAGAGAGAGAGAGAGAGAGAGAGAGAGAGAGAGAGAGAGAGAGAGAGAGAGACTACTAATACTAAGAAGAACTACCACACACTCAGTGAGAGAGAGAGAGAGAGAGAGAGACTACTAATACTAAGAACTACCATACACTCAGAGAGAGAGAGAGAGAGAGAGAGAGAGAGAGAGAGAGAGAGAGAGAGAGAGAGAGACTACTAATACTAAGAAGAACTACCACACTCAGAGAGAGAGAGAGAGAGAGAGAGAGCCAGATACGCAGAAGATAAAAATTGAATGGGAGAATTAAAAAGACAGTAAGACTGAGAGCCGGATTGATAAATGGTAGCGTGCATAATAAAAAAAAAATAGATAAATGGTGCGAGAGGGGAGAAAAAGATTTGAACGGGTTATGAAAGGGAAGATGCGAGACAGAGGAAAAAAAAAAAAGAAAGATATTAAAAATTCCAGGATAAACAAAATTCATTTATGGACAAATAGAAGAATCAAAATTAAAAGGAGGATATGAGGATGAAACGGATTAAAAGCGGAATCAAAGGATAAGCGATAAAACAAGTAAAAAGAGAAGCGAGGGAGACAAACTGCTGGCACAGATACAACTGTAAACAGAGACTCAGAAATAGGATATAAAACCCTACACGAGAGAGAGAGAGAGAGAGAGAGAGAGAGAGAGAGAGAGAGAGAGAGAGAGAGAGGTGGGTATGTGAATATGCATGCTGAAAAATTAATAGTTATTCTGTGCAGATTTGTAGGAAAAACCACCAGCGATATAGAAAAAAGAAAAAGCAGAAGGAGAGAGAGAGAGAGAGAGAGAGAGAGAGAGAGGAAGGATAACAAGAGAGCAGAGGAAAGAAGTAACAGGAGACAGAGGATAGGAGACTAACAAGAGGGAAGAGAAGGGATGAATATGGGGAGAGAGAGAGAGAGAGAGAGAGAGAGCGAGGGGGTGGTGTGGGGCAAAGTGGGTGGATAGAGGGATAGAGGAGAGAGAGAAGAGGGGAATAAAGATGGATTTACCACGAAGGGACGAAACAGGACAACCAGATATGCCTTGGCTACGGCTAATGCTTTTTGGACACCACTAAAAATTAAACAAATGAAAGATACTAAAACATTACACATACACACACACACAAATATTATTCATAAATTAGTATAAATGCTGTAAAGGAAAGCAGACGTGACAAAGAACTACCTGTGTGAAAGGTAATAATTAATAATAATGATTTTCCTTTCGGAAACGAAAAAACCGAGAAATATCCCAAGACGAAGAAACACAGAATAAGGTGAAAGTTCCAAGCCTGAGAAATCCATGTGTACGAGAATTTGCCAAAAGGATTGTAATATCCCAATGGTATTTGGTGGGCTGTGAATCTTTGAACACACATACATACATACATACATACATACATACATACATACATACATTTATTACATACATACATACATACATATATATATATGTGTGTATATATGTATATATTTACACATTATTACATTATATATATGTGTGTATATATATATATATACACACACACACATATATATATATATAATTAGCTGAAAGATCACTCTTGATACAGTCCTTATCAATATCTGCACTGGAATGCATACATTTAATTGTACTTTTTTCCCATTTTCTTAATTAAAAAGGCTTCTTTGCTCACTGAATAATGCAGATGAAAAAATGATTCAACGCAGGCATTTCAAAAGAAAGAAAATACGTATTTCATAAAAGTACAAACTTACGTCTTCAGCATCGCTTCGAGCAAGAAAGAAGGAAGATAAAGGAAAACACAATTCTTAATAAATTTGTCTCCCTGACCTGGGGATTACGGTGATCTACTTTAATTTGACATTTTCATTTTATGGCATTCCCTTATCCCTGGTTTAACGGCGAGGCAGTTAGGTTAATACGCAGAAATGAGATTAAGAAGCTTTCTTATCGAAGGGTAATCCTTTATCTTGACGGAAGGAGAATATTACTCTTCCGTTGGATGTCTAATGAAAGGTGCTCGATTTATAGTGGTGGTTCCTGGGTGTTTATAAAGCTGTTTGAGTTATAGGTAGCTTTTTTGAATGAGAATGGTTATATTATCTAACTGGGAAAGGAAACTTGTTAGAAAATTCTATAAGCATAAAATGATAATCTATCTGAATGTTGTCTTTAACTGTAACTCACACACATAATTATGTATATACAGTATATATATATATATATATATATATATATATATATATATATATATATATATATATATATATGTTATATAATCACACTTCACTTCCATTAAGGAACGTTGGCTCAACAGTCCCTTCCATACCTTCTCAATTAAGCTCTCGTAGAAAATTTAAGGTTTTTCTAATGTTTTGCACAAACCCCACTACTTCTCTTTGCGTCCCTTATTTTGTGACTCGCTTCTTCTCATCCTACCATCTCCCATTATACTGACTTCTAAATACTTACATGACTCAACACTTCCGTATTTCAACCACCCGGGCACCCATATTAATATTAATCACTCTACTCCCTGGTTCCCATTTACTTTTATATCCTTACTCTTGTTCACATCTACTTTCAACTTTCTTACTTTGGAAAATTTGGAACTTTT
The DNA here is from genome assembly GCF_040412425.1 of Macrobrachium rosenbergii. Taxonomy (NCBI): domain Eukaryota; kingdom Metazoa; phylum Arthropoda; class Malacostraca; order Decapoda; family Palaemonidae; genus Macrobrachium; species Macrobrachium rosenbergii. The sequence continues at coordinate 80,268,112 of NC_089795.1, forward strand.
TTACCAGTTTCTTAAGTTTGTTTTCATTATCTTGAGATCGTACTTTATTATCTGCAGTCAAGCAATGCATACAAAATCGCATTTCATTTTCTTGTTATAAACCTTTGCTTCTACATCTACAATAATTTCTCTAACTTCTTGCATCACCCTTCCATACAGATAATAAATATCCACGGAGACATAATAAACCCTTGTCACAAATAAGCTTTTACACCAAATCAGTTGCTCTCGGGTAGATGAGGAAAGATGCAGAAGATGCTTCGTCAGCAACAACAATCACAACTTAGTTAACAAATAAGGTACAGATTCATTTAGAGAGAGGACTGGAAAGTCGAGATTAAGAGTTTTTATCCAACATCAGCTTATGCCAGTTTGCCAAATGCCCTAGAAATATTAAGGGTTTAGACACAAGACTCTCCGAACTTTCGTAGAGACGATTTCCAAACATCAGGAAAGTGGACCTCAACCAATTCAGCATTGTACCGTAGCAGCCACACTGGGGGTCTAAAACTAGCGCTGGAAGGCCATTTGGAATTACTACTTAGATTTTGCCAGCCTTGTGTTGGCACGGGCTCTTGCTCCACAGCAGCCCGTAACTCTTTGAAGTGAACAGTTTCGAAAACTTTAGAGCTGGTTACAGTTGAGGCAATCGGGTACTAGTTATGTTCGTAAAAATATATTAATGTAAAGCAAGAGGTCTCAAAAAGTCTTCATTACTACATGATGGTAAACAGACACACACAGACTTGTGCTTCTTCTCTCATATGCATAAAACAACGGAATATTGTGTCTTTAAGTGGGGTTAAGGCACGAAATTTTAAGTGGGGCTTTTCATAACTAAAAATACGGTAGGCATTAGTTTTCATGTCTGTGAGCGTACTAATTTTCCGCCTCGATATTAGCAATACAAATATACATTACACAGTATATATAAAACATTATACATATACATATATACTGTATAATAATATATATACATATTTATATATATATATATATATATATATATATATATATATATATATATATATATATATATATATATATATATATATATATATATATATATATATATAGAGAGAGAGAGAGAGAGAGAGAGAGAGAGAGAGAGAAAATGTATGCGTCTTGATTTTTTCTACCTGCATTTTCAGAAAGACTGATCATTGTTGTGCATCCCAAATAATATCAACCTAATGTTAACATAACAAAACACGCAGAACAAATGCATTGAGGACCTGGCTATGTTTTCGAGGATGAAAAAGAAGAAAAAAAATTTACCTGCATCGGCCAAACCACAAATTAAACTCTAGTTTGCTTTAAAACACATCGTCATTAGGATTCCAATTGTGGCAAAGGCAAGAAATAATGCATTAGTAACGAGATTGTATTTTGGTTAATGGCATCGTATTATTAATTCAAGCAATAATGGGGACAGCATTTGGGATAATAATTGGAACGATTTACTTGATCGCCGGCTATTCTGCCTCGCTCTCGGGGTAAAACGCTATTCACTGCAATGAGTGTTGGAAGAGTCCATCCCGGTCTTGGAATTCGGATTCAGCACCGAAATGCGCGTTTGAAAACAATTCTCAAATCATAAAGATCGTAAAAATATCTCAAATCATAAAGATCATAAAAATAACTTAATCGTATAATTCATGCCACTGATGATTTGACAAAAATATTCGATTCATAATTATGTATTGCAGATTAACTGCGCAAAAGAAAATGATAATTCCCATTTTTCACCGAAAATTTAGAATCACAAAAATATCTTAATCGTATAATTCAAATCATCGGTGACTTGACAAATATTCAATTCATAATAAGTGTTTCAGATTAACTGCGCAAAAAAAAATTATAATAATAATTCCCATTTTTTCACGGCAATTGTGACCTGAATCACAAGTTTACACCACGGGATGAAGGGGCCTTATTTCACTACCTAATACAAAAAAAATAAAAAAAAAAACGGTAAGTGATACGGAAAAATGCTTCGAATATTTCTTCCCCAAATATCCTCATTATTCGCGGTCCCCATTTCCCTCCTCACTTTCTCATCCCTCCAGAAAGGGCCGGTGCCTATAACCTTGCCAGTTCAAACAAAGCGCATCGAGGAGATAAGAAATTCCGCGGCCCAGGGCAAGAAGGGCACGCGGGAGCATTGTGAATGGAACACTTAGAAGCTCCATTCAAAATCCGCCGTCTCTCGCAGAACATACCCGAAGTACAGACGGTTTGCGCGCGTGCTGTGTACATCAGGTTCCGAAAAAAAAGGGACCTTGGTGTACATCTTCCCTCAGACGGTCGGCATATCTACGTGCAAAGAGATGAATACTGAGCAAAAGGCTTCCCGCCTTCATCTCAAAGAGTCTGTAAAAGCCCGCCAAAATACGGGCGCGGGATTCTTCACTTCCCTCGACGGGAAATTATATTTCGTGAGATCAAATAAGTAAACCTGAATCTCAGCTGTTAAACAGGAAGATTCATCTCGCGGAAGATTTACTCTCACGGCAAGGGTTATGCTCCAAAAGCACAGATCCCAAACAATAAAATCAAAAAAGGGGGAGAAAACAGTCCCCGTGCTTCTTCTTTACGAGCTCTAAACAGCCAATCAGCTCCAGTCACGTGCCCGCTAGGAGCCAATCAGGACCAAGTGTCGGAATAACGATATATCACGTGTTATCGTTTGACTGGCCGGCGAGTTATGACATGATATGGTGCCTTGTCCACCAAGATATGCATATTGCCTCACATATTTCAAGTTTTCCACTATCCCCTACCCCCCCACATCGGTCGGTGCCGTCTCCCCCCTATCCCCCTTCCCGGCCCCCCTTCCCGACAGAATGCCAAATTTCTCTCAACTCGCTTTTTCTGGCGGTGGTCAGATAAGGATAAGTGGTTACCAAAAGTATGGTCGCCAAACCGTTTAGATTTCGCTCAATACTACTCCTTCTCTCCCCTCCTCCTCCTCCTCCTCCTCCGCCTCCTACACAAACCCGCTCGCTCTCCCCTCTTTCTCGTCCTCCTCCCTCTCCTCCTCATCCCCCTTCCTTCCCCTCCCTGAAACACGGAGAGACAACTCTTCTACTGCCCAGGAACCCAAGAAACGGTCTCGCTATTCGAGAGGGAGGTATGTCCCCAATCAGGATGCCGCTGGGGGAAGGGGGAGGAGGAGGAAAGGAGGAGGAATGCAAGGAGAAGAGATGGAGGGAGGGGAGGATTAACCGTCCGCTGAGCGCCAAAACTTTTCTGAGACTCGAGTCAAAATTTTCGGGAAAAGCGGAGGTCCACGGGCGGTGGTTCGGGGGCTCCCCGCTTTTCATGTGCCATTACGTGGGTTTAGCTGTATAATACTGACCTTAACCCAACTAACTGTTTATGGCTTTTCTAAACGGCGCTCCGAGAGATGGATTGAGGAAGCATAGAGATTCGTACGGAATGTATATATTGTATATAAGAAAATAGAATTATCGGCGCTTCAGCCTATTAGAAGGGTTATTTACAAGTTGCATGGGAATGGATAATGAGGTGATTGTTGAAGCGTTGTATTTTACGAGCTCTCACCTTATCTGTGTCAAAAAAAATTATTCAATTGTAAGTTTCTTCCAATCTGTGCATTAAAGAATAATGGTAAATTTTATTATTTTAATTCTAAACAATGACGGAAAGAAATAACAAAAATGGGACAACGCGTTAATTACAGACAAAAATACAGAAGAAAAAAAATGAAAACAATGAATGAAATTAACACGAACCAATCACCGCAAACGATCCGTTAACAATACAGAACACTGCCTGAAGTAATTAGAAAGCGGCTCAAGATAAACTTTTATTATTAAGTAAGATAAAAGAGAGCGAGAAAGGGGGACCCAAAAAGTAATAAAAGACAGAGAGGAGAGAAAATATACAAGAATTAGAGGAAATTCCAGCGAGGGTGCCATAACATTTTGGCGCGCAGCTGTGTTAAGATAAGCTCGGCGGCTAGCGATAAAGTTTGGATTTGGGGCGATTTATCCACTAATGGGGGAGGCTGCAGCGAGTCTATAAATTCTGGATTACGTAGCACACCGCTAAGTGGGTCTCTCTCTGAAGGGGGATGGGTGGCAACCACCCCACCCCGCTTCCCCACCCCTAACCCCACTTCCCCGATCCCAGGGGCTCAAACTGCGATTTCTTATGGCTCTTAGAGTTTTAGTTGGCTTCTTGTTCAAAAGATAGACAGACGGACATTCCAGCGGAAGCGGTTAATGCAGCTTCGAGAAGAGAACGAGTCAATTTATGTGAATGTGGCCCGTAGAGTTTTCCGAGCCCCTTCCTATGTTGCTTTGATGAACTTGGTCATACGGATGATTCCGTCACATAACTAGAGGGAAAGCCAGCTTTCATTTTATTTATTTATTTGTTATTTTATTTTTTTGCGCTTTTTAAGTTCAAATCAAACTCTTTGCACAACAGACAAAAGACACTTCAGAAGTTCAAGCACGGATGCAATGCATTACTGCCCTAATGCAATTCTCCTTGTATTTTAATAACTTACATTTTTATTTATTTATAAATTAATTTGTTAATTTATCTGTTTTTCTGATAACTGATCTCCTCTTTCTGTATTACCATTTACCTTCTGGTACTTCTTTCGGACGAACACCAAATTTTTGGAAGCTTGAATTTCAAATCAATGGCCCCGGGCTTGTTCTGTATAAATAAGGTTCATCTTCTGAATAATAATAATAATAATAAAATAATAATAATAACAATAATAATAATAATAATAATATACTGTCTCTCTTATCTTACCATCAATCACTTATCCATCATCTGTCTTTTCCTTTTCGTAATGGAGTCTCATTTTCCTTAATAACAACTTTACTTTCGATAGGACGTTATATATATAAAAAAAGAAAATTCAAGGTCAACCAAAGAAATGTCACAGGTGAACAGTACTAAGTCATCACTCTCCATAAGTGTCTGAAAAACGCTAAATAAAATAACTTCTTTGGTAAATCTACTTTCGGCATTAGAACCAGTCTTTCTATGAATGTTTAAAGAAAAACATTCGAGAAAATATTGTAACGAATCACGTTCGACTCTTCTAAAGAACGAAAATCCCGGAAAAACAGATTTACCAAAGAAAAGATTTTTTCTTTAATCGTTTTACGAATATTTGTGGCAAATGATGATTCAGTGCGGTTCGCCCGTGACATTTCTTTGGCTGACCTTGAATTTTCTATTTTGTAGAATTTTTTTTAAATGACTTTCTCTCGAGAGTAGCGTTATCATTGAAGAGAATGACAATCCATTATGAAATGCGGGAAACAGATGATGGATAAATGAATAATAATAAGATAAGACGTTCGGTATTTATTATTATTATTATTATTATTATTATTATTACTATATGTATATGTATATATATATATATATATATATATATATATATATATATATATATATATATATACATATATATGAATGAGAGAATCCTCTGCAAAGAATTCCACAGTACTCGGTAAAACTTATCATGCCTCCGTTGACCTGACATTGATTTAGGTATCTGTTAGTTGAAATTAACTGTGGCGAGTCGCAATGATGATGAAAAGGCCTAAGGCTAGCAACCCCATCCGGAAAGGCTCGCTGGGAAGAGGAAGGCTTACACCTTCTTGAACCATCCCGCTAAAGTCCAGTGGTTCTCAAACCGGGGGTGACTAAACCCCGTGGGGATAATGAAGCCGTTTCTGGGGGGTAACGAGGCAATTTCTAAATTTTATTTTCTATTAATTACCAAAGAGATAATGCTTTAATTCCAATCTGTGATAAAAGAAACAGTGCTTCAATTTTAATTTTTTGTCAGAGGAGAAAAATGTCTAATACCTAAATTCTCTTTTTCTTAAGACGTGAGTAAAAGTAAAATTAATTTCTTACATATAAAATGCATTAGAAATGAAGCATTCCAACATTTTTCTTTCCTTTATATTATAACTTCACATGACTGAGGGTGGGGGGGGTGGGGGTGGGGGTAGGGGTAATGGTGATCTGTCACACCACTGCCCCCGGGGGTACCAAAAAATCGAGTGTAACTGCTCTAAACGAATCATAAGCTGCCTGGTGGATTCTGTTTAAACTTTTTTATGTAATTACTTTTTGGACAGGCATCTTAAACGCCTTCCTAGCGAGGCAACCGCCATCAATTCTTGAGCCTGTTCTTTTGGAGCTGACGATAAAAATCCGCAACCGATACTACTGCAGCCTATAACCTGCTTCTGATTGGTCGATGCATTTGACTCGCAATCTCTGTGGTGTGCAACTTGAGCTTCCACCAGTCACGATTAATTTCAACGATATCGTCTGCTGACATTTAACATCGGCCAATAAATAAAAAAGTAAATAATTATAAGATGAAACCACACTTTTCAACGAATTGGTTACAAAACAGCTCTCAAGAAAAAATAAAAAACATATAGCAATCTAAAAGATATTTCCGCGAAAAAGTCATAACCCTAAAAGACTACGTAAAATACAGCGATATAACAAAAACTTTCGAATAAAAATACATAAAGTACACAAGACACCACACTATATAAACAGATAATGGTAAGGAGTAGAGGCGGGATAGGTGGAATATTATACACGAAAATGTCAATTTTTTTGCGATAAAGTGTAATCTCTGTGGGTTAAGATCTTATGTTGAGAAAACAAATTAATATCCATCTCTATAATGAATGATACAAGATGGGACACAAGATATGAAATCCTGAAATAATGCATTTCTATCTCTGTAAATATAAGGAATCGTATAGTGATCTAAAATTAAGAAGGCATTACATGGATCGTAAATTTACCACAAATGGGGAAGGATTGTGTCGTTTCGTAAATAAATAAGTAAATATAAGTACTGTATGAATGATTCTTACTTCACGCACTGGGCGAAATTAAACTAAGATTTACTAATCCACAGATGGGGGAACACCACCTTGAACGAAAATGGGAAAGAATATAATATAGAATTTAGGCCAAAGGCCAAGCGCTGGGACCTACGAGATCATTCAGCGCTGGAACAGAAACGGACAGTAAAAAGGTTTGAAAGGTGAAGCAGGAGGAAAACCTCGCAGTTGCACTATGAATCAATTGACAGGAGAGAGTGGAAAGTAACACGAAAGAGAATATGAACACAGGCACAGTAAAAGAAATGAACGGGGTTGCAGCTAGGGGCCGGAGGGAAGCTGCAAAGAACCTGAAGTAATGCCTACAGTGCACCGCATGAGGTCACTGACTGGGGAAATGGAGAAACAAAAAACAGCCAGGCGTACTTACTTCGTCCAGGGGACATCCAGCGGAGACCAGGAGATGGTGGGACTGCTGCAGAAGGAGCCTCAGTAGCCTGTCCTTAATGTCTCTGGCACAGCGCACCTTCCAAGGGCTGCTGTAAAGGGGAAAATGTGTCATGACTGGCGTAAAATTAGAGAGGGCAAAATACGGTAATACTAGCTCTAAATAATGTGGGGTTTAATGTTAATCTTGCATAAAAGGAATGTGTAGGGGACGATTCAAGAATCAGTCAAAACACTTGTCTTTCATTTTTAATCATTCTATAAGGATAAACACCGCAACTATGGTTCTGCTTTACACTGGACCCATTTGTTATAAAACAAAATTTCTTATTGATTTTGTATGTATACACACATATATACTTATATATATAAATATAAATATATATATATATATATATATATATATATATATATATATATATATATATATATATATATATATATATATATATATATACATATATACTACATGTAAGAGTACAAATTACTGAATGTACATTTAGATACTAAACTGTCACGCACAAACCGTGGCTTCCTCTCATTCAAGAAACATGACGATTAATAAGCACAGAAAATTAGACAGCGGCATGAACAAAAGGCACTCAACTGTTAAGGCCGCAGAGCAAAGAAGTAAATTCCTTTTCACACCGTGAGATAGACAAAGGTTAAGAGCACAGACGTACGTAACCTTAAAATTTAACTAACCCGGATTGACGTAAGAGTTTCATCTTTCGTCTATTCTCTGGTCACATTGTGAATGAATGGCGGGGTTTGAAGTGAAGAAATCAGTGTATTTACTGATAATTCTAATTCCTGGGTTGAAGGAATACAATGGAATATAAAATTTAGGCTAGAGGAAAAGCACTAGGACCTATGAGGTCATTCAGCGGTCAAAGGGAAATTTAGAATGTCAAGGTTACAAAGATGTAACAGGAGGAAAGCCTCGCAGTTGCACTGTGAAATAACTGTTAAGAGAGGGTGGAAAGTAAGATGGAAGAAAGAATATGGACGGAGGTACGGTAAAAGAATGAAAGGCGTTCCAGCTAGGGGCCGAAGGGACGCTGCAAAGAACCTTAAGCAATGCCTACAGTGCACCTCTCTCTAACCCCCTATGGGGCTTGGGTTGAAGGAAAATTTTAACCAATATTGCACAAAGACGAAATCAGTTTTATGCGAATTTTCACTCGAAGGAATAAACGCGAATTGACCCTTTGGTCGCTTCTACGGGAATATCTACGTGAAAAAATTAAAAAAGCAATTATTTAGCGAATAATACCAACAGCCATGAATAGCATTTAAAAAAAATTAATATAAGGAGAATATTATTTCAATACTGCACAAGTATGATGCCATTGTAAATACTTTTAAAAAAGGAACTGATGTTAAAAAGAGACAATAAGCATTTTCTTCGTTCCCAATTAAAAAATCACAGGCAATTATTGTTCCCTCGGTTTTGTGAGACTCTTAAAGTTCATTTACGGCGAAAGGGAAGCAAATGATAAAGGGTAAAGCTTAACTTTAGCTGAGGTTTTTTTTTTTAATACTTTAGGAAAGAGAATATAGTTAAACAACAGACGCTGACCTAACCAGACTTTAAGGCACAGGCTTAATTGCGCAATGTCTGACAAAAGGTGGTCATCTGTTAAAATTAAAAACTTAAGATATATGTAAATCAACCTACAAGCATATTAACGATTTCGGGAATATAATGATTATCTAAAAAATTCTTCAGAGCGTTCACGACAATGGCTGGACATGGAGATTCGTCGTTGTGCCAAACGTCTGTCAATAAAATTCTGCATTAAACATAATGAATATAAACAGCAGTGTCAACTCAAGGATCCAAGATTCAGTTAATTTTGGAGGACGTTAGTTATATAACGAGAGGCTGATTCTTAACACCTTGACTAACACAGTATAAAAACAATAACGTTTTGTTCCCGTTCAGTCAATTTTGGCGTCATCCCTCGCCGAATTGACCTATTGGAAAAGCGGATGTCTTCACAATGGTGTGGCCGTGACAGAGCCCACAAGACTGATTGCAGGCCTCACACGGTTATTTTCTGGTTTTGCTAAGCCCTATGAATATGTAAGCGAAGCAGACTTTGTAGTGCATCGAAATAAAAAGCCCTTTGCTTTCCTTGCAATTCCTTCGGTTAGGTAGGATTTTAGGGGCTCGTCAGTATGGTTAAGTTTTATTACAGCCGTTTTTAAACATTCGTCGTTCACGAAACATTTTTATGGGTACGTTTTTCTTTGCTTGACTATTAGCGATGTGCTGTTAGATTCCTGGAACTTGTTTATTGGGTTGTTTTCCAACATTCTGGCTTTGAAGTAAAAAAATTCTCTGGAAGTCAGGAATATAATTTTCATGAGATAATCTATATACGAAAAACGAGGAAGTGTTTTTATACGTCATAATGTTCAGTTATAACTTCACAAACGTATTAAGTAAATAAGAAAAATAATACTGGCAGATTATCACTGAAGCAAAAGACGAATCGAACCCCTACAACAATAACTAAATATTCATACGTATTTCATCACGACTTTTTCCCAACACATTAAACACATCTCCCTACAGTTGCTTACTCTAGTTAAGAGGAGCTGGACGAAGCCCATAATAACACTTCTTTAAAAAGATATTTGTTTGAAAACTGTGGGTTTACAAACTTGGCATGATGGACTAGCACTCAGTGTTCTACCAGCTTGGGTTCGAATACTACAAGGGACGTTACGTATTTCGCCATTCGCTTCCTTTCGATTTCAAGGCTTCCGGTGGAAAACGTATTTCAAAATATTGGGAAAAAAAGAAGTTAAAAGGTCAATGTGACTTGAAATACAATGTTATATATATATATATATATATATATATATATATATATAATACTGGTAACCTTCTTAGACACGAAGATATGTTATTTAGCCGCATAAGAAAATGAAAGATAGTTTGGGTTGCAACATGCCCAACAGTTTCGTCCTCCAATGGACCTCTTCTTGAGCGTTATTAAAAGGAAAAAACATCTTTCATTTTTCTATGCGTGAATACAACCAAATATATAATATATATATATATATATATATATATATATATATATATATATATATATATATATACATACACATATATATATATATATATATATATATATATATATATATATATATATATATATATATATATATATATATATATATATATATATATATCAGAAGTCTGAATAACTTAGTCATTATGACACCCTCCTGAACACCTCAAAATCACACAAAAAGAAAACAAACGCTATTATTTATGCACTCATACTATTACTACTCCATAAGCTCTCCGCTATTGGCGCAACTTATCATTCAAATGTCATTTTTATCCGGAGGAAAAATAACATAAAAACATTCGATATGCTTGCTCTGCTTTAAAGGAAAACAAGTTGGAAGAGCAAGTTTACAAGGAAATGAATAACTTTTACACTGCATTACCAATATAAGTAAGTTCTGATTCAGTAAAATTTGTAATTTTGTATTTCTTTAGCTAAGTATTTCATCTCGTACGCGCCCTAAATCCATTTTCTTCTACGACTCATTCTGTTATTTTATATATACAAGTCCTCCTGAAGATGCTTAAATAGGATCATACCTTTCAATTTCATGTCTTCATTGTGATGCCTTGCACTTATGCATCATGAGTTCCTGCGTGTTCTGCGCACGCGCGCGCACAAACACACGTGTGTGTAAATACACGCACATATATATATACACATACATATACATATATACATACACGCGCACACACACATATGTATATATACTGTATATATATATTTTTTTTTTACCTACCCATCACTTGACACCTGGTTCAGTCACCATGAATAACAGTGCTTGATGAATGTCTGGAGAAATATTCTTGTAAAACTCTTAATTAACCTTCGAAGAAAAGTCCTTTCAAACGGAATAGAGAAGGAAGGACACGATGTTTAGCAGGACTGACACAGAATTTTGAGACCTCGCGTTATTCAAGTCCTTTAGGGTTTTAAGTGAGAAAAATGGCACTTGAACTCGCTAATTGATCCAAAAAAAAAAGGCTTCAAATCTATGCTGCATTTAATGTTATTTTCCGCAATTATTCACTGAATTACGTTGGGGTAATTTTTTCTAATCATTAACGAAGTATTCATCGGTATTCCTGCCGGAGGCTTTGACAACATAAATCTGTAAGGAAATCACTTCATTTTACCTAACAAATAGGAGATAAGCTGTTGACTTATTTTTCCACACTACCAAGTCGGGATCCATTCGATTTTGAAAATGAATGAAAAATCGAAAAATAATGTTTATCCAAAAGTTTCTTCGGTGAAATCGAGCATAGTGAAAATGAACGGATAACAATAACAACCCCTTCATTACATAACGACAGCAATACCTTTCACTGAAAACCATGAAGAACACTAACACTTAAACCGCCGAGGAAAAGGCCATTTTCTTCAAACAAAGGTGCAAGCAGGATTGATCTGAATTGAATGTAGAATTCTGGCCAAGGCCAAGCACTGGGTTCTTTGAGGTCATACAGCGCTGAAGCGGAAACTGACAGTAAAAGGTTTCAAATGTGTGACAGGAGGAAAGCCTCGCAGTTGCACTGAACAAATTGTTAGGAGAGGGTGGAAAGTAAGATGGAAGAAAGAATAAGAACGGAGGTACAGTAAAAGGAACGAAAGGGGTTGCAGCTAGGGGCCGAAGGAACGTTGAAAAGAACCTTAAGTAATATTAGCCTACAGTGCACCGCTTGAGGTGCACTGAAAGCCCTGCCCCCCTACGGGGAGGCGGAAGTAGGGAGGAAAAAGGAAAAGATAAATCTTCCTTCTGAGAAACCAAAGGCCCACGTGGCTCTTTCCTCTGAACTCTATAGTTTTCTTACACTGGACATAATTACGCCTGCCTTCTTGCCCTATTGAACGTGGCTCATTAAGGCGGTCTTTCATCTTTCCCTCGCCTCCATTTTCATTTATAATCCACTAATTCCTTCCTGTTCTATCTGCGTTTATTTTGAACTGTAGTCTTGGCAATCTCTTCTACCTTTGTCTACCATACCTGACGTAGATTTTCTTACGCTAATTCATATACTCTCGATGAGAATCTAGACGAGGTCTTAGACATAAAGAGATAAAATTCAGTACACTCTGAAATTTTTCTGCGAAATCTGTAAATATCTCAACAGCACTTAAAGCAGTAAATGTGCCTAGCTGTCGAACTTCTCAGTTCCGGAGGTCCTTTATTCCCCACACTGTTAGACTGTGGAACAGTCTCCCTGAGGATGCCGTGTAACATTTTTGTCTGTTTAATTTGTTATTGAATTTTTTCATCTTTCCGTATTTTCCATTACCTTCTGTTGCGTCTTTCAAATAAGAGCCGTATTCTTTGGAAGCTTGAACTTCAAGTCAATGGCTCCTGTGGGCTTGTTGCAAATGATTAGGGTTCTTTTTCTAAATAATAATAATAGTCTGGAAAACCTGCCTAAATCTTCATCTTATCAATTTCACTATTAATCAAGTGGCGATCATTTTGACGGCTTCTTATTTGCGTTCCAGTACCAAACTCTGGAACTTTCGTCTTCTGCGTTCGCATTAAACTACAATCCTCTTGTAATTAAGTAGCACGTCTGTCTATTTTATCCACTTCCGTATACGTAGCCAAAGTAATCTCTTTAAATAGAGAATGTCAGATATTAATAAGAAATGGACTGAAAATTGATCAGACCTGTTATTTTCAAACTAATATGATCTCATCATTCTTTTGCCAACAAAATATTACTTTAATTCTTGCAACAGCACTGGGTTAGTACAAATAGGCTTTTTTCCAAAATAGCTTGGATTATGTTGGCCGCTCTCTCTCTCTCTCTCTCTCTCTCTCTTGAGACTAGTGGGTGGGCGTTGGAGTTGACTACTTTCATTCATCTCCTGAACATCCTAAAACTTCAATTACTTCTTATCCTGAAGGTCATTCAGCGCTGAAATGGAAATTGACAGTCAAAGTTTGAAAGTTGTAACAGGAGGAAAACCTCGTGGTTGCACTATAAATCAGTTGTTAGAGAGGGTGGAAAGTAAGATGGCAGAAAGAGAATGCGAAAGGAGTGTACAGCAAAAGGAACGAAAGGTTGCAGCTAGGGCCGAAGGCACAAGAACTTTTAAGGCACGCCTATAGTGCTCCCGTACGAGTGCACTGATTTGCACCTAACCCCTTACGGGGTCCTGAAGATTATTCTTCGAGCGTGTGTTTATGAAAACAATCAAATACAGAATGCACTAATCAATACCATATTAAAGCCGACACACTGTCTGTCTGTCGGGCATTCAGTCTGTCTGTCTGTCTGTCTCGGCATTTTTAACTTGCTATCCATTCCGTCCAACCAGTTTTATTCGGCTAGTTTATTTTACAGAAAGCTTCACATTTCTACGTTAATCTTCTTAACGAATTGAGCGCAAGTACTCCGGCAGTACGTATTGACAAGCAAAATTAAACAGATAAACTTGAACAGGCAGGTGATCCGTCGGCGTTCAAAACGTAATGGCTAATGGCACGGACACGGATATGGATAGAAACACAATTCGACAAATCATCACATTTGAGCAAAACGCTCGTTTACAAAATACAAGGGCTAGAATGAATATTAATATACAATTATTAAAAATACTACAAATTATCCATCCAGGTGGTATTGACTAATGCAAATTACCTTACGTCTATTAACATACCTTTTATATGTTCAATAATGAAATAATATTATATATACTGTATATATGTGTGTGTGTGTGTTTGTGTGTGTGTGCGTGTTCTTTCATTTGAAAGACATGGGTTCGATCTTGATGTGAGTCAGAAATTTATACATATATATAAAATAAATATAAATATATATAAATATATATACATATGTATATATGTATTTATTTCTATCTATATGTCTGTCTGCTTATTTATGTATGTATGTATATATAGATGTATATATTTTATATATATACATATATACACATATATTCAAACATACATACATACATAAATATGCAGACAGACATACAGATATATATACACGCGTATACAGATATATCTTTATAAATACATACACACATCATTCCTTATTCCTCCTTTCCAATCCATCCAAAACCATCACATCACATCACATCACACTCGTTGATGCATCATTCACTGATTAACTCGTTCCATTTGAACAGATTATCCAAAACACTTAAATGCCAGAGCGATCAGCTGGGATTAATTTGTCGATCAATAAGTCGCCTCTGGAGGCGATGCAGTCTAGTTAACGACCCTCTTCGTCGCGTAACTCATTCCTAAACAAAAATGGCGTACTTTGATTTATTGCTGACGTTAATAGTTTTTGTTTTGTTTTGATAAAAGACTGGAAATATGTAAAACACGATGTATGTATGTATGTATGTATAAGATATATATATATATATATATATATATATATATATATATATATATATATATATATATATATATATATGTAAATTTCTGACAGTCTTGTAAGGCCAGTGAGCAGCGCCCTTTGCCTTTCAATTGAAAGACTAAGGTCTGATCCTGATGTGAGTCAGAAATTTATTTCTGTTCCACATGAGATTGTATGTTGAATATTTCTATAAATACTGTATATATATATATATATATATATATATATATATATATATATATATATATATATATATATATATATATATAATGAAACAATAAATGGCGCACTTTGATTTATATTGTTTACGTTAATAGTTTTTATTTTTGATAAAAGGCTGAACATATCTTAAACACGATATATATATATATATATATATATATATATATATATATATATATATATATATATATATATATATATATATATATATATATATATATATATACATGTAATATAAAATGTTTCGTTATCTGCCATCATTGTCCTTCCAAACCTGTTACGATAAAGCTGACTGATTTACCCAATACTGCAAACTGGCGTCACAGGTACCATGGTCATTCACGCCGAAAATTGCATTATTTTACAGAATTTGTGATAAGCAAAAAAAAAAAACCTTTTTAATGTAATCAACAATTCCTTTAGGAGGTTTTGGGAGGCGAACAAGTAGGAAATGTTCTTAAAACCTAGGGTGTGTCATAGCCTTCTGCAGTCCTGGGTTTGAGTCGCAATTACTCTTACCTTATGATTTTGTGTATTTCTTACCTATTATTATTATTATTATTATTATTATTATTCAGAAGATAAACCTACATTCATATGGAACAAGCCTACAGGGGTCGCTGACTTGATATTCAAGCTTCCAAAAAATATGGTGTACCGTTGAGACGTTACAGAAGATATATATATATATATATATATATATATATATATATATATATATATATATATATATATATATATATATATGTATATGTATATGTATATATATATATATATATATATATATGTATATGTATATGTATGTATGTATAACTGAATCACAAAAATATTGAGCGTGATGATTATACAAATATTAATGCCACGAAGGAAAGAGAAACAATGGAGTATTGCAAAGGCCTTTTCGACTTTATTGTCCTTTACTTAGCAGACTCAGTAAAGGACTATAAGTCGAAAGGCCTCGCAGTACTCCATCGTTTCTCTTCCTTCGTGGCATTGTTTTATATATATATATATATATATATATATATATATATATATATATATATATATATATATATATATATATATATATATATACACTGTATATTTATATATATATTATATATATATGTGTGTGTGCACTTGTGTTTATTTGTAATGATCTGAGTCCTTGTCTCACTTCCCTGTATAACTTTAGAATTTCTATTCATATAATTTCAAGCCAAAACAGCGTAATCTCTGCAGGCAGATTATGCTGTATCATCTGTAACCTACTAGTAATTATCACTGAAATTCTGACTCAATAATAAATACCAATGGTTCGTCCATTATCAGCCGAGAGATAAAAACATCATAACAGATAGAAGTTTTCTCACGATCATTCTCCTTATCAATAGAAATATTAATATTACTGATGGTAATCAAAAGAGAAATTTTTTACGACACTTGCTGTGAGAAATAGTAAGCTTTGGTAGACATTCTGACTTATTTTTTCTTATGCAGAATTATCATTATTTCCTTGAGACAGCGGTTCTCAAATTTTTTGGTGCGGACGGACAGACAAAGCCGGCAGAATAGTTTTCTTTTACAGAAAACCAAAAGAAGATAAGTGGAAATAAGGTCTATTGAAATCACAGGTAACCGGGACACAAAAGCATCGAAACAGGGCAAGACGATCTCAGGTGGGCCCAGCACACATCACCGGTAGTAACGAGAAAAAAAAAAAAAAAACCTACAGAAAAAATACACTAATTACAAACAGCGGTTCTCCGCGCGCGATGTGTGACGGATGTCTCTGATGTTGTTGACTACAGCGAAGCTTCTTCATCTTCGCCATCGCGTTTTTTTTCTCTCTCTCTCCCCTTCACGTCAATCATTAAGCTAGAAAAAATGTCACCCTACGCAAACGTTCCGTTGAAAAAAAAAATTACATTCTCGCCAAGACGGAAATCAATTCTCTCCTTAATGAAAGTTTCCCAGCGGTTAAATTACCAAAAAAAAAACGGTTGCCAGCACCTTCGCCGCGTAATAATGAATCAGTTCCGTGTGTTAATGAATGAATATATTTC
>NC_089795.1:80287662-80300162 GCF_040412425.1 Macrobrachium rosenbergii
ACTCGGACCGGTATTTTTAAGCAGATTGTTTTATTAAAAAATCTAAATTTCTAGATAATATCATTAAAATGTAATGGAATATAGAGTTTAGGCCAAACGCCAAACACTGGGACCTATGGGGTCATTCAGCGCTGGAAAGAAAACTGAGAGTAAGTAGGTTTAAAAGGTGTAACAGGAGGAAAACCTCGCAGTTGCTTTGTGATATAATTGTTAGGGGAGGTTGGATAGTATATGAATGGAGGTACAGTAAAAGGAATGAAAGGGGTTAAAGCTAGGGGCCGAAGGAACGCTGCAAAGAATCTTTAACAATGCCTACAGTGCACCCCATGAGATGCACTGATGGCACTGCCCCCCTAAGGGGATAATATTATTGCATACATATCACTGAGGACCTGTTTATTTATATTAGTCTCATATGGTCATTAGATTTTGATATTATTACTATTATTGGGTGACAGAAAGTAAGTACAGCTTAGTTTTACCAGACCACTGAACTGATTAACAGCTCTCCTTGGGCTGGTCCGAAGGATTAGACTTATTTTACGTGGCTAAGAACCAATTGGTTACCTAGCAACGGCATCTACAGCTTAGAGTGGAATCCGAACCACATTATAGCGAGAAATGAATTTCTATCACCAGAAATAAATTCCTCTAATTCTTCATTAGCCGGCCGGAGACTCGAACGCCACAACCCTACCGACTCGCCCAACGAGGAACTATTATGGAGTGACAGAACACGTCGACATGAAAACCACTAGGAGAACGGTAAAACCAACGCAAGCCCAACATTTAAAACTGCAGAGTGACATTGCAAAAAATAAAACGCTTAAAAAAAAACTCCGCAACGGCAGAAAAAAGAGCAGCAAAGAAGCGTGGAGTACCGCGGTTTTTTAAGAAAACGCGACCTTTTTTTTTACCCGAACATATTTTCACCTTTGATAAAAAAAAACGACATCGGCTTCCATAACTTTATACTTGAGGAGACAACGCGCTTCGGAAACGGGGGGCGTCGCGCACCCGGGGACAACCAAAGAACGATTGAATTTGGGATTTTGTCCCGTGGGTCCGTGGCCGAGTGGTCTGTCGACCCTCTCGATGCCACGCCAGGATACGTGACTAAATGGCTGGAAGAAGTTTACAAAATATACCTGGAGCAAGTTATGCTGCTGTTGTTACTGTCATCACTATTACCACAGCAAGATTACTGCTGTTATTACTGTCATCACTATTACCACAGCAAGATTACTACTGCTATTACTAACATCACTATTACAAAATCAAGATTACTACTGTTATTACTATTATAATTATTACCAGAGCAAGATTACTACTATTGTTACTGTCATCATTATTACCAAAGCCAGATTACTACTGTTATTTTACTATTATAATTATTAGTAGAGCAAGATTACAACTGTTGTTACTATCACCATTATTACCAGAGCAATATTACTACTATCATTGCTATCAATACTACAAGTCATAAGCACATTACATTTCTTCGGATCAAACAAAATGACGGAAATACAATGAGCACTAGTGAAAAAGTTACACAGGATTCTGTAACTGAAATCTGAGAACCAAGCTCTTAATCAGTTTCACCAAGAAGAAGAATTCACACGCCAGGATACGTGACTAAATGGTTGGAAAAAAATTTACAAAATGTGCCCGGAGCAATAATATTACCACCATTACTATTAACATTACAAGTCATAACCACAATACATTTCTTTGGGAAAGAACAAAATGAAATCATTGCTATGAGCACTAACGAAAAAGTTCATGGGATTCTGCAACTGAAAACTGACAACCATGTTCCTAAGCATTTTCACAAAGAAGCAGAATTCAGGTTCCAATTGATGTTAGACCAAGGCAAGAATAGTCCCAAAGAAGGAACAGTGATTCTAATCACGAACACAAAACGACAGAGAGAATAAACTTAACTATCGGGCATCAATGTTATCAAAGACATTATTATTGAGCTAAGTTTGTTTTGCGTTGCAAAAGTCATGAATAAACAGTGAACATAGACAAGCCAGGTGTCAGAACGGAAGACAAGGACAAATATAGGAAAAACTGACCGGGAGAGAGAGAGAGAGAGAGAGAGAGAGAGAGAGAGAGAGAGAGAGAATTATTTGTCACAGGTTAGCGTCCCACCGGCAAAGGTCTTCACCTGCCAGAAATAAATTTACATGCACGTACAAACACCCTCTCTCTCTCTCTCTCTCTCTCTCTCTCTCTCTCTCTATATATATATATATATATATATATATATACACACATATATATGTATATATAATATATATATATATATATATATATATATATATATATATATATATATATATATATATATATATATATATATATATATATATATATATATATATATATATAAAATTTACACACGCAACACGCACACACACACCTATATATAAATAAACATACAAACAAAGGCAAGCTTTATCATAACATTTAATCTGAATGACTTATGGTGCGAATGACAATAAAAAAAACAAAACATTATAAAAAAAAAAAGGAAACGGAATAGAATGGAAAAAAAAAACACAAATCAAGAAAACAGCTACAACAAAGGACCAGGTATACCACCAACACCAACCAGCTACTGAGGGTCAGCCACAAAACCCCTACCGAATTTACCCCCCTAAACGTCTATTTTCTTTAACAAGCGACAAAACAAGAAAACAGGCCAAAAAAAAAAAAAAACTCTTTTCGAAATGAAATGTGAAATTAAAAGTCATTCACTGCAGAGGAAAACTGAATAAATATATCATGGGGAGCTGGGCAGAGCACACACTCCAATATCTACATATGGGCGTGGTAAGTGGATAGAGTATCTGCATATGGAAACAATAAGCTGCTCTTAATTCATGCGCGATCTAAATTCAAAACATATGTAATTACACAGGCGACGGAAGCGACTGCTTGCACAGATCTGGCTGCTGCGGAGGCGCGCCGGCGCGCTGGGCGAGTTTCCGTACGCATTGCGTTGACTTACGCAGATACACGTATGCCGGCGACCGAAAAAGCAAAAAAAAAAAAAAAAAAAAAGAACACACATGCACATGCATGCACAAACATCACACACAAACACGCTCGCCCAGGCTGACAATTCTCCTCTCGGCTCTATGCCGTTTTTATCTTTGCCTTTCGGAATGTGCAAACACAAACAAAAACCCTTTAACAAAGAATTAGGAAAAAAATGAAAAAGTATTCGAAACCCCTCTTTTGCCCTCATCCCAAAAATCATCCGTAAACAAAAAATGCTTGAAGGGGTAAAAGAGGCGGAAAGATGATATACACAAAATAAGAGACACGCACTGAGAGAGAGAGAGAGAGAGAGAGAGAGAGAGAGAGAGAGAGAGAGAGAGAGAGAGAGAGAGAAACAAGGGGGGGAAAAAAAACGACAGAAACAACATCGAATATCTTTCTTATAACAAACAAAAGCTCGCTGGCATAAAAAAAAAAGATAAAAAAAACTCTATAATACTTTAAGCTATGAACTATGTTTGCGGGAGCAGCTAGACGAATACAGCCAGATTTATTCGGCGATTTTTTCTGCGATATATTCAGCCCATCCAGGGGAAATAAATAAATAAATAAAATAACAAAAAAAAAAAAAGAATATATACATAGGTCTAGTTTTATATACACAACAGGCAGCAGCGCTTAATCGCATTAAGCCTATGAGATTTTAAATGTTTCTCAAAATATAAGTCAATACACAGAAAGCCTTCCTTTCTATTACCTTAAATATCGATAAACAATAGAATTCCGGTCCGCACTCCAAAGGGCTCCTGAAATGTTTTAAAATGTTCTGCTAAAATGCTCGGCGACTCTTTCGGAAATCCTTCGCCGATTTTCAAGTAAACAGCGAATCCAAAACTTTTGCAAATGTAAATAGAAAAATGTTACATACAATTCAAATGGGAATATAAAACTATTATCCGTTACGTGTTCGCTACACGCTCTCTTCCTTCCTGCCTCCTCTCTCTCTCTCTCTCTCTCTCTCTCTCTCTCTCTCTCTCTCTCTCGCTTCGTTCTTTCAACTCTTGATTTCTACTGGGTTTTGTTCTATTTCTTTCAAAATAATCTATCTCATTCTCTAATTCATTTATTTTTTTATATCAATTATATGTTTCTTACCGTGATATTTTTCACACGCTAAAGAAACCATAAATATTACAAGACTTGTAAATAGGTTAATTATTTCTAAATGTTTTTTTTTTTTTTCGTTGACCAGCTTATTCGTCAGTTAATACCTAAACGCTTTCTCTCTCTCTCTCTCTCTCTCTCTCTCTCTCTCATTCATTTATTCTTTATATCATTCGTATATTTCTTACAGAGATATTTTTCACACGTCACATGAAATCAGTACTTAATACAAGACTTGTGAATATTTTAATTATCTCTCTCTCTCTCTCATTCATTTATTCTCTTTATATCATTCGTCTATTTCTTACAGAGATACTTTTCACACGCCACATGAAAGCAGTATTTCATACAAGACTTGTGAATATCTTAATTATCTCTCTCTCTCTCTCTCTCTCTCTCTCTCTCTCTCTCTCTCTCTCTCTCTCTCTTTATTTCTATTTTTCATACCAATTACTACGTGTCTTTCCCGTTCGTAAGGTAATGTCCGTAACATCGACCTCCTCAGTCTCTGCTCCCGATAATGTTTACGTCATTTTTTGACGCGACATCGAACGCCATTTTATTTGATTTTTTTTTTTATTTGACATCTGAATGTCATCTGGGTGGGATGATGACGTTATCAATCCCTTATTTTCCTTTCGGGTGCAAAGCCTCTCTTTTCTCTCGCCTCGTAAATTGTGCTTGCCTCTGTCGTCTGTCTCTCTCTCTTTGCGTCTCTGCTTCTGTTTATCCGTCATTTACCTTTATCTCTCCTCCGTTCGGCTGCCTTCCCTGCCTGTCTGTCTGTCTGTCCGTTTTTACTGTGGCTTGTCTCTCTCTCTCTCTCTCTCTCTCTCTCTCTCTCAGTTTCATCAGATTTCTTTATGAACACTTTCTCATTCTCTCCGTTTATCTGCTTGTCCGTAAGTCTATTTTTATCGTGGCTTGTGTCCATTCATTCTCTCTCTCTCTCTCTCTCTCTCTCTCTCTCTCTCTCTCTCTCCGTTTATATGCCGCTTTTATGTACACACACACACACACACTCTCTCTACGCTCAGTCTATATTCTGGTTAATATCATCTAGACTTAGCTCTCTCTCTCTCTCTCTCTCTCTCTCTCTCTCTCTCTCTCACGCTCGCTTTATCCTTTCATCCTCCTGTGAATCTCTGCATGGGTGTGATAACCGATCAAGTTTCAATCGTTTATTATTTTGCTGCGCTAATCTGATTGGCTGTCCGACCGGGGGTGGGGGGGAGGGATAGAGAGTTGGGATTGTGAACGCTATTCGAAATCCCACCTTTTTATTAAGTTTCCAGCGATATAAACCGTAGTTCTCGGGCACGCTCTTTCCATCCCGCCCCCAAAAAATGGTCAAAAGCTTTTCGGGAAAGAGAGGGAGGGGGAGAGGGGGGAGGGGGAGGAGGGAAAAAAAGAGAAAGAAAGGGAGAAAGGAAAGTGTGCAAAAATGCCCCCTACTAAAGAAAGGAGTCGTATAGAGATATATAAATGCTAGAGATAAAGGAGAGAGAGAGAGAGAGAGAGAGAGAGAGAGAGAGAGAGAGAGAGAGAGAGAGAGAGAGCCGGAGGAAAGAAAAAGGAGCGAGAGAAAGAAAAGTAGATATAAAAATGCTCCCGAAGAGAAAGCAGAATCATAGAGATGTATAAATGTTGAGATAAAAATATAAAAAAAAAAACAGAGACGCCGAGAGAGAGAGAGAGAGAGAGAGAGAGAGAGAGAGAGAGAGAGAGAGAGAGAGAGAGAGAGAGAGAGAGAGAAGTATAAACATACAAAAATTCTCCCGAAGAGAAAGCAGAATCGCAAAGATTTATAAATGCTAAGGGACAAAAACATCGGAAAAAAAGACACCGAAAGAGCGAGAAAGAGAGAGAGAGAGAGAGGGAAGGAGAGAGAGAGAAAGAGAGAAAGAGAGAGAGAACACAAAACGAAGTTTCTGAAAACGCTCGCGCACCCGCCATCTGGGGGCCGAGCGTGTAGGGTTTCGCGGATTAGATCCCGCTTCGTGACGCAACGTGGGATTGTAGCCTTTATACTTGGGATTAAGTCCGACGGTATGTGGATTACCATTCTTCTACTGATTCACTGGCTCGAATTCAAGTGCGATTTAAAATCTTTTTCTTGATGTTCGCCTCTCCCTCTCTCTCTCTCTCTCTCTCTCTCTCTCTCTCTCTCTCTCTCTCTCTACCACTTCCCTCCACCCGAAACCATCATCATCATCCCACCCCACAACACACCAATACAATCACCGCCACCCCCTTCCCCTTTCATCCTCCTCTCCCTCTACCCCCACTACTTTTACTGCCCTTAACCATACTCGCTGTTCTTAACTGGCTTTAAGTGTACCTTCAAAGGGGGGGAAAGTCGGGTGGGGTGTTAGACCCTCCCCCAAAACAAACAGAAACAAGCAAACAAACAAAAAGTAAAAAGACTAAACTTTTCCCACAAAGAAAGTATAAAAAAGAAATCGACAGAAATCGATCAATTCCTTGAAATCAAAGACACAGCAAATTGAGTAACTCCAAAGTGGGAAAATGGCAAAGAAAATGATTGAATGGGGATAGATCTTCATAAATCTAAATACTACTGGAGCTGTGTGTGTGGTGGCGTGGAGTCTTGGTAGGGAGGAGGAGGAGGAGGAGGAGGAGGAGGAGGAGGAGGAGGAGGAGGAGGAGGAGGAGGAAGGAGCGAGCGAAATCCGTTCGGTGATGATTCCTTTACTATAGAAATGAATGCGATATACACAAATGATGATAACATATTAATGCTTTTCTCTCTCTCCGGGTCTGTCTCACTGAGAGAGAGAGAGAGAGAGAGAGAGAGAGAGAGAGAGAGAGAGAGAGAGAGAGAGAGAGGACGGAAAAGGAGGGAGGGAGAAGGATGAAGGTAAGAGGGTGGAGGATTGGAAATGAAGGAAAGAAGGGCGGGAGTGATAGATGGAGGATTGTGGGGGTGGGGGGGAGTGTGGAGTCGGGGAAATATGAAGGAAGAGGAGGGAGGGGATATAAACTCAGGAAGGGGGAGGGATAGGACGAAGGAAAAGGGGTAGGGGAGGGGAAGGATGAAAAGGATGGAAGGGGAGTTGGTGGGGAGGGGGGGTGGGGGTGAGGGACGCACGGCGCTTTGATACGAGTCTTCCTACGACTTGTGGATGACTTCATGCTCACCAAGCTAATGCTCAGCTTAGCACTCTCACAGGATTATCTTTGCGGGAAAGCTTTATTTCTCGCCTCTCCTCCTCCTCCTCCTCCTCCTCCCCCCTTCTCCATGCACATCATAAAGGCGGGCGCCCACTCACACGTCACACGAATACACTCGAACGCATAAATATAATAATCATTCGGGGAGGCTTTGTTCGTGTGGACAATTATGACGGCAAATATTGTTTCTGAGAGAGAGAGAGAGAGAGAGAGAGAGAGAGAGAGAGAGAGAGAGAGAGAATTGCAACAACTTCATCTCATGCTTGGGATATTCGCGATCTGTCCATTTGCAATACCTGAAGAAATGGTTAAACTCTGGTATGAAAACTGAGTTAAAAAAAAAAAAAAGGCGGGTGAATCTTAAAACTTGAACTGGAAAACCTGAGGAAATTTTTGAGTTGAAAAAAATCATAACTATGAATTCGGCCGCAAGGACAACCGAATTCCGCTCAAATGAAAATGACAAGTATTCAGCGGTAGCAAATAACATATGCAATGCATTTTTCAAGTGCTGTCAGAATGTGTTTTACAAAACTCACGAGCAAATAAAGTGACGTAACTTCCTTAGCCGGTCAAAGTGCCACAGCGCCTCATAAACCAATAAGCGTGCTAGCACTTCACGAATCAGCGTGTGACGGAACAGAGTTCACTGACACGAAGGGATGTCATATCAGACATTGGAAGTAACTGAAGTCACTTGCTTCGCCTAAATATTTTTGAAGTCATTACTCTATTTCGAGGTCCCCGTAGGGGGTAGCGCCGTCAATAGCCATTACTTAAGGTTCTTTGCAATGTGCCTTCGGCCCCTAGCTGCAACCCTTTTCGTTCCTTTTACTGTACCTCCTTTCATATCCCCTTTCTTCCATCTTATTCTTCACCCTCTCCTAAGAATTGATTCATAGTGCAACTGCGAGGTTTTCCTCCTGTTACACCTTTCAAACCTTTTACTCTCAATTTCCATTTCAGCGCTGAATGACCTCATAGGTCCCAGGGCTTGGCCTTTGGCCTAAATTGTATATTCAATTCGTTCAATGCTCTATTTTGATAAAATGGGCACACCTGGATGAGAACGAAGCATGCATGTGTGAAGGACAGGGGGTATGTCGAAGTTAGAAAAGTTATCGAGAATTAGCAAAGGAAAGATGCCAGTATACCCAATAACTAAGGGTACATTAATAATCTATACCAAGACGCGCGTGCGCGCTAACTCGCCCACGAAAGATATTTTTCCATAAAACATTTCTTCAGGACACGATGTATTTTCAGATTTAATGAAAGAAATGTATCTTTACTTCTATTAATTGCCATCAAAACACGTCAAAGCTACATTAACCGTAAGAGAAAATTACGCAATGTATCGCTAAAAAAAAAAAAAAACAACCCCCAGGCTGTTATAACAGCACACATGCAGCAAAGGAAAGTCGTTTTCATTGTATGGCCAGCAGAGTTCTTTCAAATTGCTTCAAACGAAAACCAACATAAAAAAAATATATATAAAAAATAAAAAAAAAGGAGGGATCAAAATAAAGTCTAAAACGTGAGGGCGAGCTCGGCAATCCCGCTCGCATTTTCGCCTGCCGAGTAATTCGGTTAGTGGACTCTCTTCAATTAACCCTACGGAAGTAATACCCCTATTTTCACTACCGGGCAGCCAAATAGGAACCTACCGACGCGACGCCGCCCCTATAGCTAGCTGGCGGGCGGGAGGGAGAACAACGTTTTCCAGACACAGGTGTGTGTTATTTATGGCCGGCGCGGGCCTAGTTAGCACTCTCGGATATTTCGGAAAATGAAGGGAATTAAACCACTATCCAGGTCGTAAGCCTCCCTCTCTATCTGCCAACAGTATGGTCTATCGTAATTCATCGATCACGCCCTGATCCTCCGGAATCTGGCAAAAATTTCACCTGGGGCGCTTCATAGACTTGACTCGCTGTTTTCCATCACGCGGGTCCCAGCAGCGAAAATATTCCGGATCTGGTCACTTTGTGCGCCGATTCCGTCCGCTTTCGGATTTCCTCTGTGGAGAGCTTGCTTGCTGTGCTTGTTAGCTTGGGAGAGAGAGAGAGAGAGAGAGAGAGAGAGAGAGAGAGAGAGAGATGTATGTAAAAGTGCCGAAAATAGACCTAGGTACGTAACACCTCTGGAATATCTTTTCCTTTCTATATCTTTTCTTACATTATTGTCATACACTCCAGTTCGTTTCGAATCTTTTCACTATGACAATAGCGTATGTATGTGTGTATGTCTGTATGTATGTATGTATGTATGAATGTGTGAATGTATGGCTTAAAAATGCATACATAATTAGAAAAACACAACTGGGTCCTAGGAATATCCAGTTTTCATAACTCTTAAAGTTTTCGTAACATACAACACTAAATTACAACCCTGATTCCTTACTCTACTGAAAATAAAAACAAAAAAGAATTGAAAATCAAAATGTTAATATCGAACCTTCAATATTTCAGTCTATGGGAACCTTCTGTCAAATCTGATTATCAAATAATTTTACTACTTGGTGTTACTAAGGTGAAAGAAAAGTGCGTATTTCGATTCTACGTTGGTTTACGCGTAATTAACGTTGCAAGTAACGATACTACTACTACTACTACTATCACTAAGCGTGTACATCGGGGTACCTGAATCGTTACTTATATGAAAGGCATGCTACCATTAACTGAAGCCACTGCAAATGTATCACTGAATTAACAGATTCAAACATACCCACTCCCATCTCCTCCCACTACAACACACGCACACGCACACACACACACACACACACACACACACATATATATATATATATATATATATATATATATATATATATATATATATATATATATATATATATATATATATGACGTGGAAAAAATAATACATTACTGTAAAAAGGAATCATTCTTCCAACACATAACATCTGTTTAGGCCGTTCTTGCGCATGTACCAGTTATCATAAAAGATATTCTGAAGCCTTTGAATAAAGCAAACGGGTTTTAGCATATTTTCATTTCAACAGTAAACATAGTATTCCGTGCTTTCGTGCACGTAAACAGAAGGTAATTCGCCTTGCTATTTACACGCGAAGCAGAAATGCAGACATTTCTGCTCTTAGAACAAAGGAAATATGACATCCTGCGCATACTATGATCAGTGGCCTCCTGCTTGTAATGAGCGAATATTATCACGCGTCCTTTCTGCTTGAACCCACAAGCATTCTGCGTATACCTGCGTAACCTGAGATGGCTAATCGTCAACAAGCAGAATACCACCTGGCGCTCTCTATCCCACTATAAGAACGGTATATTCTTCTAACACCTGATACATGAATTCTACTGCGGATTATCTCCCGTACGGCGAACTCGCGAATTATAATGAATTAACGTCAGATTCCCTGCCTCTCTACACGAGGAAGACACTTAAGGCCTGACTTTCATCCCGAGATTAAGGGATTTCCCTTACGTCTCCTCGTGGCGTTTTTGAGAACCTGAACCGGTCAGTAGTAACACTAACTCTCTCCGGAGCTTGACAAAAGATGGCAGGACTAAAATGTCCTTTTTCCCGGCTTCCTGTATTTGGGCAAGATTAAAAAAAAAAAAAGTCTGATTCTTCACTGGATAATCAATGGCCTTATTTATTTTATCTTCCACTAACAAACAAAATTGGCATCAGTCAGACCGTAGTTCACTAGAGACATACAACATCAATTAGTTTTTGACACTGACAGGCAGAGGCATAAATTTGTGTTGCAAGTTTATGCTGGCCTAGACAAACTATTTAATTAAGGTTAACATTACTATGGAAAGTGGGTCGAAGGCGTATTCAATAAACAGGGGGAACTATTGTATGTATATATATATATATATTATATATATATATATATATATATATATATATATATATATATATATAAATTTCTGACTCACATCAGGATCGAACCCAGGTATTTCAATTGAAAGACGAAACGGCGCCAACCAAGCCACACAAGTCTCATCTTTCAACTGAAGACCTGGGTTCGGTCCTGATGTAAGTCGGAAATTTATTTCTGTATCACACGTGATTGTGTGTTGATTATTTTTATCTATCTATGTATACATATATATATATATACGTGTGTGTGTCTGTGTGTGTATTAAAAGAAAGCTGTTTTAAAAAGTAGCCTGTATTCATAACCCCCCCGTAAAAAAATAACCCAAAAGAACCCAATACAAGATCCCACAACAAATAAAAAAAAAAAAGGCCTAAAGACTAGGATATCCTAAAGCCTTCTGCCCGAAGCACGAACCATCCTCTGGCAAGACGGACACAAACCGTAGGATCGAAACCACCTACCTGTAGATCCTCACATGCAAAGTGGCCAGAGGAGCGACGTCGCACAGGACCTCGGCCACCGTCTTGTCCTCAGTTTCGGGGATGTGCTCGAGGGGCAGAGGCCGCCAGTTGCGTAACTGCAGCAGACCTGAGGTGGAGAAGGAGAGAGAGAGAGACTGAGATGGGTAAAAAATTCGTATGGGGTAAGATACACACATTCGGCTGCATGAGTATTAAGCAGGAGAGCGTCTTGCCATAAAGGACATCTCATGTTTATTTTATGGGTATTCGGTGTTAACATTACTATTTTATTTGTTCCTTTATTTACCTCCCTTCACTTGTCGTTTGTTATATCTTTTCACAGTTTACGATTTTTTTTATAATGGAATCTGCGTCCAGCACGTATAACGGTATGATAATGATGCAAATGCTAATTACTTTCGTAATAATGCCGTAAATGAAGATATTGTTAAAAGAACTTTGTTCGCTAATCTCAAAAACACGGTATACTTCAATAGCTGGTTATTTTTAAATGTCCGCAAAAGTATTCAGTGGTAAACCTGATGCCTCTCAAATACAAAAGAGAAAGATAATTTTGTTCTTTCATGGATTACTATTAAGGAAAGTTTCATCACAAGTTATCAAAACAGAATTATAAAATATATTCGAAGAACATCATAATCGGTTAAGGCAATGGTTCTTAACCAGGGGTGCTGGTGCGAAGCCGGTTCCTAAGGGGTGCGAGGATGCCTATGAATAATCAAAGTAAAACATATTTTTATATACGCATGTTATTTTTTCTGCAAAAAAATGGA
>NC_089795.1:80305162-80322662 GCF_040412425.1 Macrobrachium rosenbergii
TCTCTCTCTCTCTCTCTCTTTCAGGGGCCAAAGCCGCTGCTAACCCCGCCGGAGTGCATCGTACCAACCCCCTAAAACCTCACGGTGAGACAGACAAACCCCCCATAATTACGTGGCACGCTTAAAGCCTAGACTTAACATGATCCTTGTGCCCCATCCGCCCTTACGAACTAAACATGGTAGCATTAGGCAACTCAGAACATCCAAGAGAAATCCGGTAAGCTAGATTAATGCTCCACTAGAAGGATTGCATGAGTGATATCCGAGGAGGGAAAGGCGAAAGGGGGGAGGGGAAGACGAAGAGGAGGAGGAGGAGGAGGAGGAGGAGGAGGAGGAGGAGGAGGAGGAGGAGGAGGCTGAAGAAGAAAGAAGGAAGAAAAGAGAAAATGGGGAAGGGGGTGGGATGAGAAGAGATACGACGAATCAGAATGGTTTGGGAGACATAAAAGCGAACAAGAAGAAACAAAAACTGAGAAAAATACTAATGAAAAACGCCAGTTAACGAGGGAATGACAGAATTATAAAATGGGAAAATCCAGCGGCATTATGCCATGCCCTAATTCTATCCGGAGGGCCACATCTTGCATAAAACGTATTTCAGCAGGACGTACCATGAAACGCTATGGGACACGAACCAAATCAATGGCGGCTTATCTTAGCTCACTAAAAACTCCTTTTCATGCGGTGAAATGAGACCAGTATATATATAAAAAAATAAAATTGTAGTTGTTACTGCTTTCCCGATCTTAGATTTCAGCACTGACAAAGCTGAAACTGACAACGAAATTCTAATAATATATTACGATAGATTTACTAAATATGACGAAATATATGATAAGGAGACCAGAATATTAAAAAAAAGGAAATTGTACTTATTACTGCTTACCCCATCTTAGATTTCAGCACTGACAAAGCTCAGACTGACAACGAAATCTAATAATATATTACGATATACTTACTAAAATATGACAAAATATAAGATATTTACACAGTAAGTCTTCATAAATGGCATGAATACCTTCTTAAAGCTGCGTAATAAAATGTCTGCTTTTTATAAGCAACTTTCTCATTTAGACCTGTATTTGGGAGAGAGAGAGAGAGAGAGAGAGAGAGAGAGAGAGAGAGAGAGAGAGAGAGAGAGAGAGAGAGAGAGAGAGAGAGAGAGAGGTTTGATGAGAACTGTATTTAGATTTCATATATCGTACAGAACTGCTTAAGACTAATGTATACCTTAATACGAGAGCATAGTAAGAGAGAGAGAGAGAGAGAGAGAGAGAGAGAGAGAGAGAGAGAGAGAGAGAGAGAGAGAGAGAGAGAGATCAGCCGTTTCTTTAAAGCATGCTTTACGAAAATAACTATAAAAATCGTCCAGATTTCTCTGTCTGCATAGAGACAAAACGAGTTTTTAACAGGAATTATCAATCAATCGATTTAAAGTAAGTCAACCACTCTGAAACTTGCCTTTGCTATTTAGGTCAGTAAATGAATATTCTGAGAGAGAGAGAGAGAGAGAGAGAGAGAGAGAGAGAGAGAGAGAGAGAGAGAGAGAGAGAGAGAGAGAGATCCACTCAGATGGAGAAATTTTTTTAGTATTTATTTGAATGAAGCTATTTAAATTCATATACCATGATTGAAAAGAATTAATCCCTAATCCGGATAGGTTAATGGACGCTGAACTTATCAGCAAAAAGAAGTGGATATAAGATCGAGAAAGGAGAAGGAAGAAGGAGAGAGAAAAAATAAAACTCTGAGACGATAAAAACAGAATAGAGGGATGGAAAGACATGCGGAAAATTGTGCCTGAAAAATCATGAAGTAAAGCCATGTCGGAAAATGGTGGTTCATCCAGCACACAAATCCTATGATAATTTAGAGAGAGAGAGAGAGAGAGAGAGAGAGAGAGAGAGAGAGAGAGAGAGAGATCAAAAGCCTTCGGCCCTTGAATGTGTCGGAGTGTATGAAACGTTACAAAATAATTAATCGTAATCTCTAGTAATGATGTTGCATATCGCCGGGCATGCTTGCGACGGGATATCTGGGACACGGGAGTTTGTTACCTTGTCGTAATTGCTTCGCGCTCGGTCTCCCATACAAACAAACATCCAACGAACGTGAACGAATTCGAACTAACGGAATAAAGACGTCATGTTTATTCTACGTAGATATATATATATATATATATATATATATATATATATATATATATATATATATATATATATATATATATATACTCTTATAATGCTGAATATTTTCTTGATATACATACAGTACAGTATATATTTATTCGTATATATAAACAAACACATACATATATACATACCTACACATACACACACATATATATATATATATATATATATATATATATATATATATATATATATATATATATATATATATATATATATATATATATATATATATATATATATATATATATATATAATGTTGCTACAAATAAAGTTTAATATCGAAATCTACACTCAAAGGAATTGCAGTTGATAGGTACTTCGTATATTCGATATCAAGCGACATTTGTGATTTGAATATTTGTGAATATAAACAGTCACGCGATGGTAAGTAATAAAATACATCATACAAACACATTTATATATACATACATTTGTATACATACTTACATATATATATATATATACATATATATACAATATATAAGTACATATAATATATAATGACGTACGCACAAAACAGCATTTTAAAATTACGAATTTCAATATAAATTAACGGATAAAAACACGCATTCGTTAGCAAAAAAGAAAAAAAAACACATAGACATGAATAACATGAGAATATTAAAAAAAAAGCCACTTGGATTTACCGAAGCACAACGTAATCCCAATACGCACGCAAGGGCATTGCAATAATGAACACGAAACTACAAAAGACTGAAATTTCAGACTTGAGAGAGAGAGAGAGAGAGAGAGAGAGAGAGAGAGAGAGAGAGAGAGAGAGAGTCATACACGCCAGGCCTAATCCTCGTAAAAGGCCGTGACTGCATGCAACGGCACGGCATCAGTGCCAACAACTGAAGTGATAATAAAAGAAGTGATAAAAGAAATGATAATAAAGGAATAGGAATGGGAATACAGAATTCAGGACAAGGGCCAAGCGCTGGGACCTATGTGGTCATTCAGCGCTGAAAGGGAAATTGGCAGTCGGAAGTTTTGAAAGGTGTAACAGGAGGCAAACCTATAGCAGCTGCACTATGAAACAACTGTTAGAGAGGGTGGAAAGCCAGATGGAAGAAAGAGAATATGAGCGGAGGTACAGTAAAAGGAATGGAAGGAAAAGTTAAGTATAGCTTAGTTTTACCAGACCGCTGAGCTGATTAACAGCTCTCCTAGGGCTGGCCCGAAGGATTAGACTTATTTACGTGGCTAAGAACCAATTAGTTACTTAGCAACAGGACCTACAGCTTATTGTGGAATCCGAACCACATTATAGCGAGAAATGAATTTCTATCACCAGAAATAAATTCCTCTAATTCTTCATTAGCCGGCCGGAGACTCGAACTCGGGCCAAGCGAGTGCTAGCCCACAACTCTACTGACCCGCCCAACGAGGAACTAGAAATGGAAGACGTTGCAGCTCGGGGCCGAAGGGGCGCTGCAGACCCTTAAGTAATGCTTACAGTGCGCCACGTGAGGTGGAAATGTTAATAGAAGAAATCAGATAATTTTTTTAAGTGGGGAGCCTAAGAGAAACCAGACGAAATTATACGAAAGGTCAGGAAGGTTGGCGGTTGCTCTCATCGACTGACTGATTATTGATTCGTTTGTGAAAGTTGGCGTTGCAGCGGCTTTACATGTCATCGTGGGTATTTTACTGTTATCATGAGGGAAGTGAGAAGGGCAAATGTGCCCAAATTTATATCAAGGAAGTCCAAGTTAATTCACCGTAATGAAGGTAAACAGAAAAATCCACGGTAATAAAACTATTACTATATATATATATACTGTATGCATATATACTGTACACATGTGTATGTATATACAGATATATGTGTGCACATATATACATATATATATATATATATATATATATATATATATATATATATATATATATATATATATATATATATATATATATATATATATATATAATGTATTATATAACGTGTGTGAAAGAACTGATTAAGCTTTCAATGATGTTATTGATAGTCTAATCAGATTTATGTAATTTACATATAAGTTAACGACACTCGCTTAACTCGAAGTAATGATAAATTACGATAAATTACTAAAGTGCAAAATCAAAGCTGCCCATTACTTGCATCATTAAATTCATCTGGTCACTGAAAACTCAAAAAAAAAAAAGATACAAAAAAGATAAAAAGAAAGAAAATTGAAGAAATCGGACACCGCCAAAGGTCCCTACTCACCAAAGGTTGAATGAAGCAAAAAAAAAAAAAAACTTGCGAGAAGAGATAGACTAAAGGGCGTCACCATGCACGCCCGCGCCCGCCATAATCCTCGGAAGAAGGTGTGGAGGGGAGGGGAGGGGAGTGATGGAGGGAGAGTTAAAAGGGCGTCCGAGAGTCTCAAATTACGGGAATGTGTTAGGCTGACACCGGATTATCGCCTGAGTGCTAGGTCGGTTGAGATGCAAAGATGGGTCGCGCCATCTCCGAGAATTCTCTCTCTCTCTCTCTAGTTGCGACGGGGAATCTTAAGACGGCGAGCTGGAAAACTCTGCGAGATGCCTCATTAATGCGCGCGAGCGAGTATTTTCTGTATGCGCGCACGACACGCAAATTATAAAGGTTTTCTGGGAGTTTCATGTACGTATGTAAAAGTCTACGTGCATACTTATACTGTATATTAATATATATTAACGTATATTAACAAATATTAATATAATACATACCGATAAACAGGCAGGTGAATTACCTTACACCTCCCGAACAGCCAACCAGAACGACTTACAAATGAAATGATAAATCTCTTATGACTTTCTTCCAAGATTTGACCTGTCTGTCTATAATGCTCTGAGAACCTGTATCAATCCATAACCAGCAAGAGTTTGAACACTGCAGGACTTCTCAGTGGCCCGGCCGATGTAATTTACGCCATGGAGAAGCCGTGATTTGTTAATTCATAAACCAATAAATATGTGAGTGGCCAAGAAACGAAGATAAAACTAAAACGCGAGACTTTCCGGTGAGAGAAAGATGCCAAGAATTCTCCGACTTCAGGTTATTCATTCGTTTGGCATTACGAATGACCTTTAAACTATTATGGGCATCAACACATATTTTATTTTCAAGGTCTTTCAAAAGCGGGACAGTTACTCTCTGTTCTGAAGAAATAAATGTACGTTGTATGATGGCTATGATGGATTATGGAATGGAATGGAATATCGAGTTTAGGCCAAAGGCCAAGCACTACGACCTATGAGGTCATTCAGAGTTGGAAAGGAAACTGAGAGTAGGTAGGTTTGAAAGGTGTAACAGGAGGAAAACCTCGCAGTTGCACTTTGAAATAATTGTTAGGAGAGGGGTGCATGGCAAGATGGGAGAAAGATAATATGAAAGGAGGTACAGTAAAAGGAATGAAAGGGGTTGCAACTCGGGGCCGTAGGGACGATGCAAAGAACCTTTAGTAATGCCTACAGTGCAGCCCGTGAGGTGCACTGACGGCACTATCCCCGTACGGGGCATGCCTATGATAGTTTTGACGCTAGTTTTAATCCGGAAAGAGTCAATTTGTCAATCAAATTTTTGGAAATATCGTCATTTTTACGGAAACTGGGCTAAAGCCCGAGAAAAAAATGTTTATTTCCTAGGGAAATCTGTCTTCTTTATTTCCTCTAAGAATACTCTCGTCGCAATAACTGGGTAAATTACAAACAAATCACGGAAAATGCTAAAACTTCCATATCTGTAAAAATTCTAGTCATTCTTTTCCCCGTCCTGCTCACCGTTTCAATTTCTGATTTATTTAATCTGTTTATTCTTTATCTCCCTATTTCACTGCTTTATTTCTGATTTATTTAGTCTCTTTATCCTATATCTCTCTATTTCACGAAAAGAGGTGTAACTAGAAAAACAGAAAAAAAACATCCTCGACTTCTTAAAAATGATAACAGCGTAAATATAGTGATCAACTTGAAGAATACAAGCTGCTAATTTAAATGCTTTGATGTTTCATATTCCTATGACAAAAGCTTTTTGGTGTCATTCGTATATCGAAGCTTTACGAACGCAAGCTTCGATTCAGTCATTCTTTGATACGCCTGTATGTTTTTTTTCCTTTTTTTTTTTTTTTTGCTTTTATAAACAGAGAGCGCAGGACCCACTAGGAGGACAGGCTGTGTCTAATACTCTGCTAGCATTAATAATGATTTATCATATAGGTCGACCTGTTGCATTCTTTCCTTGAAATGCCTCAATTATGATATATATATATATATATATAGCGAAGTTGAGGGTGGGTTCTATCAATCTTAAATGTAATACTTCTTTATTCCTTTCTAGCACCTAGAAAGGAATAAAGAAGTGTCCTTCCTCGCACTAAATTGCTATATATATATATATATATATATATATATATATATATATATATATATATATGCATATATATACATATGTATACATATACATATACATATGTATATATATATGTGCATATTTTTATATACTTATAATCTATGAACGATACACGAATTAAAAAAAACCGAAACCATGATTAAAAAAGAATGAACGCATGCAAGCAGACGCGCCCGTCTTTGCCAAGCAGGATGAAGTAAAAAAAAAAATGGAAGCAAAACCATTTTTTAATTTCCAATATATCAGAACAGAATATCAAAGTGAGCCTTCGGAGAGCAAATACATTCTATATCCTCCGTAGTCCGGCATCTGCTCAGAAATAACATCTGGGTAAATCCCCCCTGGCCATAAACAAATCTTCCTCCCCAGACACTTGCAAGCAATGCTTTTCATTATAAATACCAGCTCATTACCCGCCGCGCGACGCGCTCGCATAATAAATACTTCGGCTTTTATTCTCTCTCTCTCTCTCTCTTTATGAAAATGTTTTATAGTTCTCTCTCTCTCTCTCTCTCTCTCTCTCTCTCTCTCTCTCTCTCTCTCTCTCTCTTTTATGTAAATATTTTATAGTTTACTCTGTCGCTCTCTCTTTTAACTTTCTTGATATATGCATCTCTCTCTCTCTCTCTACGAAAATATTTTATAGTTTGTATTCTCTCTCTCTCTCTCTCTCTCTCTCTCTCTCTCTCTCTCTCTCTCTCTCTCTCTCTCTCTCTCTCAATATATATATATATATATATATATATATATATATATATATATATATATATATATATATATATATATCTACCTATTTATCTTCCCAATTTTTTTAGGTACAAAAAGTTGCAAAATAAAAAAAAATTAATAAATAAACGAAAACCTCACGAACTGTTTTTGCCACCTGAACCAAATTTCTAAAACCTGATTCCCGCAGTGAGGTAAAATACTAAATAAAAAAAATATACAAACCATGAATAATACACCAGAATAAAGTTTCATTTGTTTACAACCTACTCACGATTAATTAAAACGATAAACTATAAACCAGTGCTATGCTTGGCTTCCAGTCGGTGACGTCACGAAAATATCATTACGAGTGATGCTGCCGCAGGCATCTGATAGTAAATGACGAAGTTTATCATCCGATTATCGCCTCTTTTCCATCGCTTTTTTTATGGTGCCTCTCGCTGCCTTGTCAATCACTATCGGCGATGTTAGACGGAACCTTTAGCAATGGAAAACTGTAAGGTCTCACGGTCGGAAGACCAGCATGGCACCATAACCTATTATTTTAATTTCCACACATATTATTATTATTATTATTATTATTATTATTATATTATGATGATGATGATGATGATTATTATTATTATTATTCAGAAGATGAGGGAAATCTTAATCTTGTGAGGAACCGTTGCGTCAAAACAATCCTCAACATTCTCTTCTCTCATTTATTCACATTCTGTGCGAACAACGTTTCGGACAACTGTCCGTCTCCAAGTTCTAGAAGTAAGAAGCCTTTTAATTATAGAACTTGAAGATGGACAATTGCCCGAAACGTTGGTAGCCTAGAATAAGAATAAAGGAGAGGAAGGAAAGGTTGAGGTTTGTTCTGACACTACAGTTCCTCACAAGATTAAGATTTCCCTCGTCTTGAACATTTAACTACTACAATTAATTTTCATTCTGAAGATAAACACTATTCTTATGGGACAAGCCTACAGGGGCCACTGACTTGGAATTCAAGCTTCCAAAGGACACGGTGTTCATTAGAAAGAAATCACAGGAGATAACATCAGATACAGAGAGAAGAGGTCACTTATTAGGAAAAAGAAAAATCAATAAATCAATAAACAGATAGGAAAAAATATGAATACAGTATTAAAGTACTAGGCGAATTGTTTTAAGACAGTAATGCATTGCATCTTCGCTTGAACTTTTGAGGTTCCAGTTGCACAACATCCTCGGGCAGGTTGCTACCAAATTAAGCTTTATTCTTCTTTATTTATTATTAATCTAAAAAGGACAACCGGAAAAAAGAAGATAAGGTTATGGAGAACCATTCAACTGAAGATCAAACAAGTAAAATTCGGCGCAATCGAGTTTTCTGTACATCGTATAATCAAGGCCACCGAAAACAGATCTATCTTTCGATGGTCTTGGTATAATGCTGTATGAGCCGCATCCCATGAAACTTTAACGACGGTCCGGTGGTGGCCTGGCCTATATCGTTGCCAGACGCACGATTATGGCTAACGTTAACCTTAAATAAAACAAAAGCTATTGAGGCCAGAGGGCTGCAATTTGGTATGTTTGATAATTGGAGGGTGGGTGATCAACACACCAATTTGCAGCCCTCTAGCCTCAGTAATTTTTAAGATCTGAGGGCGGACAGAAAGAGTGCGGACAGAAAAAAATGCGGACGGACAAACAAAGCCAGCACAATAGTTTTCTTTTCAGAAAACTAAAAAGTGTAACCGCCAGTGCTAGAATTTCTATAGGCTAATATCAGAGAGAGAGAGAGAGAGAGAGAGAGAGAGAGAGAGAGAGAGAGAGAGAGAGAGAGAGAGAGAACGAAAGGTACGCACAGAACAAGTCGAGTGTACAGAAACTTGCAGACAATCATTAAACAGCCAACGCAAATAAGACACGTCTGCCATCGAGAAAAAGGATTACCCTTCAATAAGGCAAATCCGTCGTTAATCCCCTTTCTGTGCAGTAACGAAACTCTCTTGCCGTTTAACCGGGGATAAGACCAAGTCAGGAAATAAAAATGTCAAATTGGATAGAGTCGACCAAGTCCCCAAGTCACAGAGACGAATAAATAGGGACCGAGCGACCCGTAATTTGTTCCTGTGGGCAGGATCCCGTGCTGAAAGTTTGTACTTTTAGAAATGTAATTATATTCAGCAAAAAAACAAGTATAAAATACATCGAAGTTTCTTCGGCGCAATGGAGTTTTCTGTACAGCGCTACAGCGTATAATCAAGGCCACCGAATACAAATCTACCTTTCGGTGGTCTTGGAATAATGCTGTATGAGCCGCGGCTCATGGAACTTTAACCACGGCCTGGTGGTGGCCTATTCTATACCGTTGCCAGAAGCATGATTATGGCTAACTTTAACCTTAAATAAAATAAAAACTACTGAGACTAGAGGGCTGCAATTTGGTATGTTTGATGATTGGAGGGTGGATTATCGACATACCAATTTGCAGCCTTCTAGCCTAAGTAGTTTTTAAGATCTGAGGGCGGACATTAAAAGTGCGGCCAGAATAAAGTGGACGGACAGACAGACAAGGCCGGCACAATAGAAAACTAAAAGCTGTTTTTCTGGAATGCCAACTGGGAATATCTTTTATCTATTTTCTTCGAAAACAAATAGCTTTTTAAAAAACTTTTGCCAATGCTACTGTTAATTCAACAAGATGTAGATCGGGAGGAATACCTCATACATACAGACATTCACATACATAACATACAGTATATACGTATGTTGCTGTGACCATGTCTTGATGACAAGGCGAAAGTACTTAGCATCTCAAGTGTTTCACTTTTCCTTCGTGGCTGTAACTTAAATTATATATATATATATATATATATATATATATATATATATATATATATATATATATATATATATATATATATATATATATACATACACATACATACATACATATATATATATATATATATATATATATATATATATATATATATATATATATATATATATATATATATATATATATATACCTTCATATAGTTCAAAAGGTGTTTTTATTCCAACTGGAACGGTGATAAAATTAAAGTAATGAATTGTTCAGAGATAAACAGATTTAACACAAACATAAATATGGGTGTGTGTGTCTGTTTGTGGAGAGAGAGAGAGAGAGAGAGAGAGAGAGAGAGAGAGAGAGAGAGAGAGAGAGAGAGAGAGAGAGAGTATGCATACACAATATTTGTAAAATCTGTTTCCTCTGAACAAATCATTACATGAATTTTCTTACCGTTCCAGCAAGACTATAAGCCCACTGTCCGAACTGCACAAGGAAAATGACCTTTATCCAAATTTCAGCCTGACACACTGGGTCTTCTTTTCCCCTTTCATCCCCCTACAACTCAACACATCCACAGCAATCAGCTTTACCTCCTTCGAGCTTATTCTCTTCCCTCCTCCTCCCTTCTCCCACTCCTCCTCCTTGCCAGACCACTAATCCAAAAGCAGAGCATTATGGCCAAACTACATATACTGAGGCCGCGACCCGCCCAGCCTCTTTCTCCCCCCTTGAGATTTTAGGCATTACAAAACAATAACTAATTCCTTTCCGGCTGGTCGAGACTTAGTGAAATGTTCACCCGGCTCTCTCTCTCTCTCTCTCTCTCTCTCTCTCTCTCTGTTACACCTGACTCCACCCTCAAACATTCGTTCTCTCTCCCTCTCTCTTGTTACACCTGACTCCACCCCCAAACATTCGTTCTCTCTCTCTCTCTCTCTCTCTCTCTCAACATAATGACGGAGTCATAATATAATGCCCTTTGGTTCTCTTGCTTCTGTTACTGCTTAAGAGGAATCCCAGATGCCCTTCCCTCCCTGCTTCGGGCTAGCGTTCCAGAGAGAGAGAGAGAGAGAGAGAGAGAGAGAGAGATTCTTCAATGAGAGAAAAGTTATGAGAAAGAGACAACTGTAACAAAATAATTAAAGTAACTGCTTGGTTTAGACAAAAGTGACTGAGAGAGAGAGAGAGAGAGAGAGAGAGAGAGAGAGAGAGAGAGAGAGAGAGAGAGAGAGAGAGAGATTCTTCAATGAGAGAAATTAGTTACTGGGCTTGGTTTAAACAAAAGTGTGATTTGGAGAGAGAGAGAGAGAGAGAGAGAGAGAGAGAGAGAGAGAGAGAGAGAGAGAGAGAGAGTGGGGGGGAATATATGGATTGAATTTCCCAAGATTGATCTGAAAGCAGGAAAGTTTCAAAGGGTTATTAACAACAAAGTTTTCTCCCTCTTTCCCCCAAAAAGGATGAGAATTTTAATCTTTTCTTTTTTTTCTTTTTCACAATTTTAGAATTTTGTCTCTTGCTTATTACGTACATTCATATGCAATACTTTGTTGCTGGGATGAGAATGTGGTTGCTCATCGTTGTCAACAACATGACGTTTCTAGATCAAAAAGAAAAGTGGACGATGCAGAGAGAGAGAGAGAGAGAGAGAGAGAGAGAGAGAGAGAGAGAGAGAGAGAGAGAGAGAGAGAGAGAGAGGGCGACTTGGCTTTGTAGTTCCTCCAAGTCTTTGCTGTGATTGTGAGGGATGGAAGCGGTGTGG
Source organism: Macrobrachium rosenbergii (assembly GCF_040412425.1). Taxonomy (NCBI): domain Eukaryota; kingdom Metazoa; phylum Arthropoda; class Malacostraca; order Decapoda; family Palaemonidae; genus Macrobrachium; species Macrobrachium rosenbergii. Next base: position 80,317,039 of record NC_089795.1, read on the forward strand.
TGGAAAGGACTTAGCTTAACTTAGCTTTGAAGTCTTTGTGGCGTTTTGTTGAGAGTATCAGCTAAATGTGACAAGCTGTGTGTGTATGTGCGTTTGTACGTTTCTGTTTGTGTGGACGTGTGTGTGTGTGTGTGTGTTTGTGTTTCCAAGAGCGCGGACGCCTATGCTAAACACCTCAAACATTTTTTTTCTTTTTGGCAAAGATCGATACAAAGGATTATAAAATTCCTTGGATAACAAAAGCTTATGGAAACATGAACTGGAAAACTGGAAATGCTCTCAAAAAGACAGTCTTCTAAAAAAAAATTCTGGAACCGTCTCTGGCGATAAGATGACCAGCGTACAAATGGAATAAATGACAAGTTCTTCAGAGATTAACGTTAGTTAATATGTAAATGCAATTCAAAGGAGACAGTAAGAAGGAAGAATCTGAGAAGAAACGATCCTCTGTTGTGCAAGCAGACTCAAGAAACAATCAGCCATTACTTTTCATTAGACATTCCCAGCTAATATCAGACCATTACTATGAGACCAAAAATCACTAATAAAATTAAGTAAAATAAATAAAAAATAAATAAATAAATAAAGGGCAAGTGAGACTGACTGCCCTTTTACCTACAAATGCCTTTCATTTATCACTTCAATCCAAATCCTCCTATCAATTTATGAAGCGTAAAAATGTCACATATTTACGCATTAACTTCCGATTGCAGTTGAAGCCTAAAAAGTGTTTCATTAACTCCCATCAACACTTAATTCGAGCAATGCCATCACTTTGTCTTTTCTCCTAAATTACATCTACCTGCTCAGTGATCGACTTGTGTGAAGTTGCATTCCGCACATATTAGTTAAGTAAAATCTATTATTACTTCTGAACTATTATAACAAATGTCTTTCACTGATTAACTCGTGTGAAGTTGCATTCTGCGCATATTAGTTAATAATAATAGCTGTAGAGATTAAAAAAAAAAGATTTAGTGGCAGATGTCAACAAGCTATGGAACCTCATATGTAAATTGCCGAAGAGAAAATAAAATCATCAGATATTAAAATCTGTTATTACTTCTGAACTAATATAACAAATGTCTTTCCCCGATTAACTCCTGTAAAGTTGCATTCTGCACAAATTAGGTTGGCAAAATTTTGTATTACTTTAAAAAATAATGAAATAAATGTCGTCTTTAGCAGCACAGTTGAATTCGGCTGTGTATTTATTGCCATGCCTTCTCTCTTAAGGTCGGCAATTCCTCAACTGATAATTTTAATTTCTCTGCGGCAGTTTACAAATAAGGTTCCATAGCTTCTTGGTGACATCTGCTACTAAATATTTTTTTTTAATCTTTACAGCTATTATTATTATTATTATTATTATTATTATTATTATTATTATTATTATTATTATTATTATTATTATTATCATTATTATTGGAGAAGAAATACACTATGATGTCAGTGTAAATATATATATATATATATATATATATATATATATATATATATATATATATATATATATATATATATATATTTATATTACACTGACATCATTCTGGATTTCTTCATCATTTTTGTGTCATGACTATGAGATTTTAATAAATTATTATTATTATTATTATTATTATTATTATTATTATTATTATTATTATTATTATTATTATTATTATTATTGTAACAAGTACTGCTACATTTAGTCCTATAAAGCACAGACATTTGCTATCAAAATTAAATTTAAATTTTCCTCTCTTTATCCTGATATGAATATAATTTCTACTTAAAATTAGTACGCCTTCTATATATTTACACATTTAGTATAAGTGCTCGCATCCTCTACGCAACACAGGGGCCTACGCCCCCTCCCCCCACCCCACTACCCCCTCGGCACAACTTAATTTCCTACCACACCTCTCTTATTTCCCTTTTCTCCCTCTTCTCCGTCACCAACCCCTCTCTAAGCCTCTCCCCTACACCTCTCCCCCTACCAAAACACTCCACCCAACTCCCCATCCTTGGAGGATTCCCCCCGCCCCCACCCTCCTTCATCCACTTTTTCCTCTTTCTTCTCTTTTAATCCGGGTTTGTATTTTCTAGCCGCCTCTTCATCCCCTCGGCAAGTGCAAGGGTTAATCGTTGAAATGATCTTCATTATGACGTGATTTTTACCCCTTTCTCCCTCCCCTTACCTCTCAATCCTCTCCCCCCTCCCCTCCCCCTCTTTCCTCTCAATCCTCAAACGTACCCCCCTCCCATACATACACAGCTTCAAAATGACGATTAATCATCTGAGCTCATTCTAATGCACTGATAGCAAGGCTCTCTCTCTCTCTCTCTCTCTCTCTCTCTCTCTCTCTCTCTCTCTCTCTCTCTAACTAACTAATGTTAGTGTACCATTCAATCTATCTAGAAAGTAACATGTGGGAAAAATTCAAATCAGAACTTATTTTACCTCTTCCTAATGTATTCACAGCTAAGCTTTTCTTCTCTCTCTCTCTCTCTCTCTCTCTCTCTCTCTCTCTCTCTCTCTCTCTCTCTTTAACTAATCATGTTAGTTTACCCGTCAATCTATCAGGAAAGTAACGTAATGTGGAGAAAAATTTACATGAACAGTACTTATTTTATCTCTGCTTAATGCATTCATAGTTAAGCTTCTCTCTCTCTCTCTCTCTCTCTCTCTCTCTCTCTCTCTCTCTCTCTCTCTCTAATGTTAATTTGCTCTTCAATCTATCCGGAAAGTAACACAATGTTGAAAAAACTCAAATGATCAGTACTTATTTCACCTCTTCCTAATGCATTCACATCTACATTCCCACCCACTCTCTCTCTCTCTCTCTCTCTCTCTCTCTCTCTCTCTCTCTCTCTCTCTCTCTCTCTCTCTCCAAGTGGCGTCAGGGGTTTATCTTTTAATCTAGAGAGTGCACCTTTGAGAGCGTCTCTTGATTTAAAAATGGCATCAGAAGTGACTTCAACAAAAGCTAAAAGCTTAACGAAAACCATAAATGCATGTAGCGTATATTCATGAGGCTCGTTATAGGTCAGAATAATAATCATTTTAAAAAGATAATAATAAAAAAAACAGACTTACTGACGTTACAAGACTCGATCCTATCTGAGAACCGCTGAACCGATCACAGCCATTAAAGTTCGTCAAATATCTTAGAAGAAACACAAGAACGTTAAATAAAAAAAATTATCTTTAATCTCATCTATTTATTTTTTCTTTACGAGATACTTTCACCCAACGTGAGATCCGATGGAAAAAACCCTAACGATTACAGTTTAATTATAAAAATTACAAACATCATGCACAAATCTCTGTTCCTTTCTTTCTACCTTTTTTTTTTTGGTACAAATCTTCTCCGGCTATTGAGAAGCCTAATCAAATATAATTTTTAGAAAGGAGGATAGAGTAAACAGCTACTTTCTCTTCCTCTCTTTCTCTCACAACTATCTTGGGGGTCAAGCCACGACCGAATTTAATAATTTTACTGCTAAGGAATTATAACACCATGAAACTGAACCTAACGAGTATGGAATAAAAATGATAAATACCAAAATATATGTTATTTACAATCTTATTACAAGATTCTTAACTACACCATCGAAAAACTGATAAAAATTATTAACAATCCAGCAATAACAGCAGTCTACCTAAAATGTATTAAGAGTGCATTTTCCATTTAACTCACTCACGTGTCGTAAACAGTTCTATCGCCGGCAATATTAACTTTCCACTATTACACAAAGTCTTCGCCAACCACGTAACACAGTCAATAATATATCTTTAGCAACATCTAGAAATATATCAGATGGTGTACATGTACACCAGACGCGATATATGATACAAAAAAAAAAATCTCCATCAAGCGATAAACGATATAATGTCCAACAACTCTTTACTAAAATGCAGCATAACGCATAAATTCCTATGTCTCACCAGAAATACAACAAAATTTAACCTTCACTCAGTCCTACAGTGTGTAATTCTAACTGGTCATGCGATACATTGTATAACAACTTTCACCCGTTATATCTCAGGTACGATAACTCTCACCTGATTTGCAATACAATAACGTGTAACCTCTTTTCATACAAGTTACCTACCCTTTCACCTGATTTATCATACAATAAAGTTTAACCTTTTCTTCTCGTATGTTACCTTATCTCCATCAACTAAAAGATATAACTAAGGACTGGCTTCATTAATATATATTTAGATATGTAACACTAACTACACATGCATGAAACACGTTGTAACATTCATTACCTACATACAATAAGAAAAGTCACCAGGAATCATGCAAACAAAACAAGGGTTTTCAGTTATATAATGACAAAAAAAAAAAAAAATAAGATGAAGCACCTTCCTCTCCTATATAACATAATATTCTGTAACCTTCAATAACCAAATTTAACAGAACAACCACATGAGCTTCAAAAGTTCAAGCAAAGATGCAAGGCACTACTACCCGACAGCAATTCTCCTTGCATTTAAATCATTTGCTTACATTTTTGCAGCACTACTACCCTAAAGCAATTCTCCTTGCATTGATATAATTTACATACATTTTTACCTGTTTATTTATTAACTTGTTAATAAATAAACAAATAAATAAATCTCTCCTTTCTGTATTTCACATCACCTTCTGTTACTCCTTTCAAACGAACAGCATATTCTCTGGAAGCTTGAATTTCGAGTCAATGGCCCCTGTGGGCTTGTTCCATACGAATAGGGTTCATCTTCTGAATAATATTAGCAACAATGAAGCACGTCAGAGTCAAAATGAAACATTATTATTGCAAAAACATTATTACTGCTATTATGAGAGTCAATATAAGAGCCAAACCAAAGCCCCCGATAACGGAACAGAACTCAAACAACCTCAGGACGCTCCAAGATAGGCACAGATAGGCATCGAACGCACTAAAATCACGTTTCTTATCAATTTTCCCAAAAATATTTTTGTGCCATGATTTTTTAAGAAAGATTTAAAGCCCAACCGCTATGCTGCACAACGTATTAAATAAAAAAGAACAAACGTTATCCGATAAAAGGAGAATCTGAAAAAATGTGAGCAACATGGATTAAAAATCCGAAAAAAAAACAAGAGAAGATTAAAAAATTCGCAGATGTGCGAAAAGATAAAACAAACAATGAATTTGAAATATAGAAAAAGGTATGTGAGAGAGAGAGAGAGAGAGAGAGAGAGAGAGAGAGAGAGAGAGAGAGAGAGAAACACCCTGACTAAACAGAAATACGTGGAAAACAAGAAATTACCGAAATACATTATTTATCCTAAAGGAGAGCCACAAATACCGATAACGAATACGCCCATTCAATCTTCTTTTCTAAACGTAATAACTTGAAATCCTTTTGGAGAAAAAATAAAAGAAAAAGAAAACATTTTCGGAAAAAAGGGTAAGGAATAAAAAGAAAGAAAAGAAAAAAAAGAAACGGGGGGGTAAAAGAAAAAGAAAAAGGTTACCTGTCCCTTAAAGTCGCGCAGCAAAGGGGAATTATCGTGAAGAACTAACGAAAGCCAGCAAAAAGGGATGGATTGTGGGGGCCGGAAAACAAAGGGAAAAGTCCCTGCTCCCCCTTTACCTATGGCCTTGCGAATCTGTCCTTA
>NC_089795.1:80332662-80350162 GCF_040412425.1 Macrobrachium rosenbergii
ACATTTTCATCATGCCACTGACGAAGATAATTACCACAGCATTACAGCATTTTGTGTCTTCTTCTTTTCTTAAAGGTAACGGAAAAATGACGAAGTGGTCAGATAAAAATGGAAAAAGATATGGGAAATTTCTTTATTCTTGGCCGTCGAAGGCTTACGGGTATAAGAGAGAGAGTAGAGAGAGAGAGAGAGAGAGATTTCTTGTGAAATACGGAAAAGACAACAGTAAATCAAAGCAAGAAAAATGAGAGTACCACAAAAACAAAACGTGAGAAAACCCGGAGCGAGCCAAAGAAAAAAAAAAAAAGACGCAATTACTTCTGGAAAGACTTGAGACCTTTTAAAGTAGTAAAAAGAAGCATATACAAAGAAACCTACAAAAAAATGAAATAAAACCGCAGCTAAACCACATAATAATAAAAAAAAACACACTGGAACAAGTTCTTGGCATTGTGTAGGACATCTTCCAAAGAAAAATCGCCAAAGTTTACTCTACGTGCACTTCCTTCTGACGCAATCGCCGTCCTTCTCGTCCTGTTTCCATCTACATAAATTCTAATCCTTTCTAATAAGTGCTACGGCTGTTAGTTAACCTTCCTGATAATGTTCAGGATTTCTCTCTCTCTCTCTCTCTCTCTCTCTCTCTCTCTCTCTGTGTACGCCATTTTTCAACGAGGAGGAAGCAGTAGATCCGTATTTTTGTAATGAACAAATCTTTTTTTCCCGTCCGGTTTCAAACGCAAAAGAGGTTCACTACCCAGCGGCCGTGGGGATTTTCATCCGTGCTTGATAACGTCTACACGCTACTACTTGAGAGAGAGAGAGAGAGAGAGAGAGAGAGAGAGAGAGAGAGAGACCTAAGTCTATATGATATTAACCAGCAGAGAGAGAGAGAGAGAGAGAGAGAGAGAGAGAGAGAGAGAGAGAGAGAGAGAGAGAGAGACTCCTTCTTAGGTGAGAAATCTCTCCAACTCTATCCTCATTTCCCCTGCCTCTCCTATCCCTTATTCCCCCCTCCCCCCTCATTCTTTCAGTGCGCGTCAACAACATTTAAGGCCTGAAAGTGTTAATGATAATAATCCCACACCTTGGAGCAATTAAAGGATAATGACTCCGGCGACAAGCAATTCCGTTCCGTGAAATAATTTCAAATTAAACAAACTCCGTTCCTCTTCTTTTTTTCTTCCCCGGCGTAAAAAATCATCTCATCCTCAACGCAAGGTAAACGGGGTTTTAGGCGGGAAAGATTGAAGGCACATTTACGTAAGTCATCACTTGTGAAGAGATTATTATTGCTTACAAGCTACGCGACTGACTCAAGGGTGCGCACAAACGCTTCACCTCACTGAGAAGCAATACTTGAAGCCTCTTCAAGAAACGGAGGCCATTTGGTTCAGTAGTTGGCCGCCCTTAGAGAGCGAGTATTTCCGCCCTTAGAGAGAGAGAGTATTACTTTTTCATCTTACTTTCGGCGGCGATGGGAAATGCCGTCGGGATGGCGGCGGCAGTTTGACATATACCAATAATCGATCAATTGATGTCTAAATTGTTACTAGGAGGCGATGATGATATAAAGACTTCCACTCTGAAATAAATGAAGTGTTTCTCTGGTGTTATTTCCAGCTGAAACAGAGGTTCCGTGGTTAAATCTCGCCGCCTGTATCGGAAGCCAGTGCATCCTCCACAGATACTAGGCTTAGTTTTAGCTCGGATTCAGACGAAACTTAGGTACCGGGACGCAAATTCCTGAGATGCATGTTAGTATTGCACCAGCCCCGGTTTTTTTTTTTTTTTTTTTTTTTTGCCATGCCCCTAGTTTATGTTAGGTTAGGTTAGGTCATAATAGTACCTACACGGTAATTCGGGTGTAGGAAACATAATAAGATTATTTCCAAGAGAATTCTATGGTTTGTTATTAAGATATGGCCCCCGCTTTTTTCAGGGAAAGGTCCCGTAACTCGATTACATCTCTGGAAAATGCTACCGGGACTCGTTTGGGCTGTCCAGCCCTGTCAGTGAATGGCACAAGACTTCGTTTTTATTGGTCCAAAAATATTTTGAAATTTTTAGGCCCTTCAATATCCACATGAGCAGTACGGCAATGAAAAGCCTGAAATGTGCACATTGTACTACGGCAAATCACCGACACAAAATCGCAAGATGGGGCCGAGAGAGGACCTCAGCTTTCTTCAGGATTTTCTCCCTCTGCATTTAAAAACACCCATTCCATTCCCTCCCCTTTCCCGTAATTTTAATTAATCTTACAACCTTCCCTCTTGCAGTCTATCATTTTTTTTTTCCTTGTCGGCCTATAAGAGCGTTAATTTGTCCATCCAAGTCCCATCTTCGGGGAAAGAGTTCATATCTCATCTTTATTTGAATCAATGTCACCCAAGCCATTTGAAAATGAGAGGATCTTGAATACAAGTTCTCTAACCCAACATTAGAGAACTCTTATTGCTATGCCTTACAATAACTTGACTCTATAAATTCGAGTCACAATGACTATACTGAGGCTTCTGTTAGCTGTTAGATCTCATTAATGATTTTATCACGTAATTTCTAATCTTGGGGGGCGCGGCATACTTATACCATAAACAATTTTTGGCCAAAGTTTCAAGGACTAATGAACTTTCCACCATAAAGCCTAAATATTTTATCAAGTGTAGTTTGTACTTTGCATACTGCGTGTGTATGTATGTATGTATGATTGTATGTACGTTTGTATTTGACGTATTAGTGTGTATGTTAGACTGTAATTGCGCTGACACTTCCAAGTAATCATGAAAGAAATAAATCTCTCCCTTTGAATTCAATTACCACTTCATTACCTGTAACTCACTACTGAAATGAATAAGCGATCAAGATACTTATCCATCTACAAATACACCAATTCGCAGCCGAAGAAACACCTCTTATCACCTGTTCATTCCGAAACTAATCAAACCCGGCGAGCTGGTGTGTAATCCGAAGAGATGATTTTAGATCGGTCTGAATTGCTTTGAAGTGGCATTACTGTGGATAACTCGCGACAGAACTTTACGCATCACGGTCAAATGAGGCGATTCCAATCAATACGAAGTTACGTAAGCAGGCGTAGCTGCAAACTTTGGGAATGTGAATGATGAAATGGAAAAGGACGAGAAGAAATGATACTTTTGGTTAACGAAAGATAGACGAATTTTAAAATGAAGGGAAGGGGGAAGAGGTTGGTGAAGAAACGATCAGTATAGCGAAAAAGGGATGAAGCTTTCTGGGAAAGAACAAGCTGAATACAACCTTTTTCCAAGCCTACAGAGGTTTAATTCTCGTCCCAGCAAAGAAATATTGCTGTATCTTTCCTCGTCATGATAAAACAGGGAATACTGCTCGATTTGGCATTTAATAACTTTACTTGCCTTTCATTTTTTTATGTTTTGTTGTAGACGCATTTTTTTAAATGTCAACGTGCATTGGCACTTATATGTAACTCCGAGTTCTGGTGCTAGCAGCATCAAGAAAATTTCCGAGTAATACTTTGCGAGCTGTTATCCGCGAGACTTTAACAAGTTGTCAAATATCAGTTTCCATCGTGAGATAAGACGTTATCTTTATGTGCTGCTTGAGATGAATAACAACGTTGAACTGACCTGTCTTTTAAATTATACTTTTACCAGTTTTTTTTTTTTACGATAATTTGATGTGGCGTTCTTCAGGACGTAACTTTTTTATATTTCATCTGAACATTTTATTTTTACTAGTTGTTTGTTATCAAGAACGCGCTGATACACTTACATTCAAAATGTCCTCCCACAATTTTCCAATAATTACAAATCACAGTACTATCATACTTTCAGATCATTTAGTAAGACAACTCCATTACACTTCTGAAAGAATAAGTGACAATCCTTCCTGACACCCGTACATTAACAAATTTGCTCTGACAACTCTGAAGCGAATTTCCCGGGTATATAATGCAAACAGATCTTCATTTTGAGAGGCCGACAGGATGGGAAACTTGGTATACTACCCACTTCTGAGGCCAATTGCTTGACAGATTGACTGACACTAACTGTCTGTGACTCCGAGCCAAGCTTTTAGAAGGGAAATGATGAAAAAATACCCGCAGTGAAAGAGACAGGATCAATCCCTGAAAATGTGAAGGTTATAGTAATCATGAAAAACTTAAGCAGGTAGAGAATCCCGCAGTTTAGAGGTGGAACAAGAAGAGGTCTTACATGTAAGTATTCGGTAAATGAAAGTATTCATTAATAACACTGTATGAATACAACTATCGTTTTGCTGAAGTAACGCTAAAATAATGCCCCTCTCTAAGCTAGGAATTAATTCTAGCCGTTTTTGAAAACAGCAATGCACTTTCTCTTGTGTTCATTGTCCTATGCAGAATGCCGGAAACGCCTACGTGATGTAAAATTCAGATAATTTCATAATTAGTAAGGAAAATCCACAGCAAGAACCTTAACAAATGAATGAATGTCCGAGAAAGAGAGTCACAAGTAATCTGCCATGGGACACAAGAGAACGAATCTTGCAGAACAAATTGCATACAGAATCACAGTGTGCGATCTCCAGAATGTATGCGTATACATATACATATGTATATGTATATGTATACATACATATACATATATATATACATAATTATAATCACATCGCCACGTTGTTTATATATACTTATTTGCCACAGTGTTTTATTTTCCCTGTGATAAAATATACATATATACACACACAAATCAAACACACACATAAATTTACAATAATCTAGAAAGACACCAACTAACAAAGAATTCTCGCGTTGAGAAAAAAAAAATATTACTCTTAAGCAAGAAATACAAAAATTAACCTAAAGCTCATTTAGTTCGCATCAACCTAACCGTTTACTGTGCGACTATACATAAAAACAAATCGTAAAATTAAATTTAAAATCACGTGTGGCTAATACTAATCCCTCGGTCAAAGAGACTAATATATAAGACTACGTATACCATATTTTCGTTCATTGTATATTCAACAGGTGAATACGTGTGCTTTGACGAAATAAAGCTGCGTTCGATTATTGGCGAGTGTTTTATGGCAATGATTGCACTATAATACGTCGCATTAACGTTATTTAGCGAATGAATGATTAAAAAAAAAAAAAGAAAATTAAAACCATTCAGTGGAATGCGATCCTTATTTTTAATAATGCGGCTCTAGAAAATAATGCACACACGCACAATATATATATATGCACACATACATACATACGTACATACAAATGTATATATGTGTGTGAATATACACACACATACCATATGCGCGTTTCTCCATAAGGCTGACACAAAATTTCATTAATTCGGACATCCAAACTTCCAAACGACATACAACCAAGCTAATGACGAACCTTCATTCTGGGAGCCATAGCAACCGATCTTATCCTTAGCGCCCCCACCCCCCCCAAAAAAAATTCATCTCTGTACAGTAAGCGCTCCCGTGAAATTTCACCTCTGAAATGTCGTAAGGATTATGGAAAAGCAAGTGAATCCGAATTATCAACTCCTTAATCGTCTTATCTCCGTAATCTTCTTGTAGAAATATTTGCACGTCTGCAAAGTCTCTTGGTCAAGAATCGTTATGGCGTTTGACACTGATGCTTCTTGGTGGATGTCAGGGCTCCTTGCATTTCAATAAATGTTTCACCTTATAAGACACTAGGTATGTAATATCCCTCAGCGCGCGCGCGCACACACACATACGCACACACGCACATACAGTATATACTGTATATATATATATATATGTGTGTGTGTGTGTACGTAATACCCTGATTAATTATCTATCCTCCCCACCTCTTACCAGCTTGCAGAATATTAAAATAAGTCCGCGCGCGAGCACACACACACACTCATACACACCAACACCCCCTCTCTCTCTCTCTCTCTCTCTCTCTCCCTCCCTATATATATATATATATATATATATATATATATATATATATATATATATATATATATATATATATATATATATAGTATATGCATTATATATATGCATTATCGTATGCATACATGATCATATTAAATTACATACCGTATGCATGTCCGTTACGTGCATTTGTAATACACGATTCAAGACGGAGTAACTGCATTTATCAAAACCCACTCGACATTACACATATTACAAATTCATCTTAACAATCATCCATAAAATGCATAAAAGACGGGTGACAAAACACAAAAAAGCGCGACTAAATTTCTAAAGCAAAACATAAAGTGAAAATACAGCAAGCTACTGTAGCACTCGGGGGCACTTGCAAAAAGCACAAATTTTGGAAACTGTGAGTGAGCATTTTTGAAGCAACGGCCTTGATGATGATAAAGAAATCATTCTCTTTTATGGCTAATAAAAGTAATGGTGACGATAAAAACAACAAATCAGTGATGATAACGTTAATCATAAAGACTTTTTTATATATACTCTTCATTTTCCTAATTTGTCGCGTCTACTTTATACATATTCTCTTAATTTTCCTAATTTGTCGCGTCTACCACGAAATTCATCTCATATGTCCCCCCCTTCTTTCAATCTCCCATTTACGCCTCTTTATTCCTACACCTTTCTTCCCCTCTACCTCACCTGTCTCCTCCTCTCTCTCTCTCTCTCTCTCTCTCTCTCTCTCTCTCTCCTCCGTTCTGTTGCTGCAGGAGCCTCTGCCGTTCCACCTCCCGGCTCGACAAACAAGTATAGACGACAACAACTGCTCTTCAGGTGGAAAAATACGCTCACAATAGACGTTTGAAATCCCTCAAAGGCCAGTTCTGATCCTTTGATGCAGACCACGAACGTAATCCGTGATCAGTGCCATATTTTCCTGTGAATAATTAATGTAGTTATTTTTTTCTCTCTCACTCTTGTGGGGGGGGAGGCGCCCCACCGCTCAGATTTTCCGAAAGGTTTTCGCCCGAATTCAGAATGCTAATGCCTGCTTGGTGGATTTCCCCTCCCTCTCTCTCTCTCTCTCTCTCTCTCTCTCTCTCTCTCTTTTTCTCTTTTTCCGTTAATTTTCATAATTGTTCATTCGGACTTGTGCTTCGCCTCAACGTTGCATAAGGCGTGGATTCGTCCGCGGCAAAATGTTATTAAGATCAATAAATGTCTTATCAGAGGAGAGGAAAAGTTATCACAACATTTCACGAGCGAGAAAACAGCTCATGTCGTTTGGAAGCGAAGAGGAGTACAGAAGAAGGTAAAACCTACGAGAGAGAGAGAGAGAGAGAGAGAGAGAGAGAGAGAGAGAGAGAGAGAGAGAGAGAAAAGAAAGGAGTCTCCCAGATTGGGTGATATATTAAAAGAAAGAAAAAAAAAAGGAAGCGGCGTATTGCTAATTAGTATCTTGGCAAAGACCAGTAAAAATGAAATTAACATAGTTTGAAGAGGTGGCGCTCGATTTTTTTCCCCTCCTCTTCCCATTCTTCTTCTTTCTTTTCCTTCCCTTTCTCTCTCTCTCTCTCTCTCTCTCACACTGCTCCCCCTCTCCACAAGCTCTCCCCTCCTCCTCCTCCTCCTCCTCCTCCTCCTCCTCCCTCCACTCCCTTCCTCTTTCTCTGTGTCCCTTGCCTCTCCGAATTTTGCTAATCAGTCGAGATATGATTAAAGGCAGATTAATTAAATTTTTAGCAATCCAAAGAAGATTAAAACGGCGGGAAATTTTGACTCATTAAGTAAATATTAACTTCTTTGGAGGAGTTTACGCGGGAAAAAATGCCCTGCCAGAGAGGAAAAAAGAACCCGGTGTTTTGTGAAGGATGGATCAAAAGAAGGCGAGATTTTCTTTCTTTCCCGGCTTTTTTTTTTCTCTCTCTCTCTCTCTCTCTCCTTTCTTAATGGCTATTAAGGGGGTACTTAGCTCGGATCAATACTATTTTTTTTATACGGATCATTCTTATTCCATTTTTTTCTAATATGTTTTCCGAAAGGCAGAAGATTGAAATAATTTCCCTTTCATTCATAATGCGACGGCGGGGAAAAAAAAATTCTGGAATCTATTGATAATATGGAAAATGAGGATGAGAGTACCAGGAGGGGGGGCGGAGGAAGGAAGACGGGGAGGGAAGACAGGGTGGGGAGAGAATAGAGATAGAATTGTAGGGGGGTAGGGTGGGAGAGGGGATTTATACATTAATAGCTACATGAGGGGAAAGGAAGGGGATAAAGACAATTCTCCCCCAATCCTTACCTATCCGCCCTTCCCTTCCCCTCCCCCAATCCCTCTCTTCCCACCCACCCCCCTCCCGCAAAGGTAGAGAAAACAAAAGATTCACATGGCTATTCATAGAAGCGACAGGTCCAATGCCATGGATGAGTGGATGAAACTTAAATATCTGAGAGAGAGTGAGAGAGAGAGAGAGAGAGAGAGAGAGAGAGAGAGAGAAACGAGACAAGTGCACCAGCACTTCTCTCAGCTTCTGTGATTTTTGCTCCTGAACTGGACGCTGTAATGCAGATTGAGTAATGAAGGCTAAGTTCTTTCCAGACGAAAAGCCTTTTCCCTGCATTTATTCATAATAGAAAATAATACTTCAGTGTGCATACATGCTTAAAAAAATGAATTAATAACGAAGACAGGCCTGCAACGATAAACAAAATAATAATGACCAAGTTGTACCTCAAGTTCGTTATGAAAATGATTATCTTAATGGAAGCACAGAAATGGCGAAGAAATTCTCTCGAACTTCGTGACAAAAAATACGTGTAACGCTAACTGACTTGTTCACGAAGCTGTGAGAGAGAGAGAGAGAGAGAGAGAGAGAGAGAGAGAGAGAGAGAGAGAGAGAGAGAGAGAGAGAGAATCCTAGTGGTCAGAGAGTGGCGGTTGCATAGCCTCCCGGTTCCTTCCGGGAACAATGTCCGAATTATTACCGCCATTATTACTACTACCGCTGCTGCTGTTGCAACAATTATTATTATTATTATTATTATTATTATTATTATTATTATTATGTTATGTAACAAGCTAAGATTACCTTTATTTGCTAGCAGTCTTCCGCAGGAGGGTACGCCAATATGGAAAAAGCCAGAGTTGAAATACCTATCACAGAACAATTAAATGTTTATTGCTTTCATAAAATCCCTATTACAAACTCACTCACACACCTTTATAACTCCGAAATGAAAGTGACGAGCATGATAGAAAGAATAATACAAGGTAATCATAAAGTATCACAAAAAGAAATTATCTAAAAAATAAAAAACTATAAACTCATGAAAAAGAAATTGCTTGCTGATAGGGAGCTCTTCCTCCTTATCAATCAGCATTGGACTTTCCACTAAGGAACATATCCAACATAATTCCAGTTTTGGAATCCTCTTCCTGATTCGTACAACCTTGCTTCTGAGAGGTTAAACCGCGCCCTTCTTGATTTTAGTTTTCTGTAAAGGAAAATTATTGTGACGGCTTTGTCTGTCTGTCCGTCCGCACTTTATTCTGTCTACGCTTTTTTCTGTCCACCCTCAGATCTTCAAAATTACCGAGGCTAGCGCGCTGCAAATTGTTACGTTGATCATTCACCCTCCAATCATCAAACATACCAAATTGCAGCCCTCTAGTCTTAGCAGTTTTTATTTAGTTAGCCATGATCGTGCGTTTGGCAACGACATAGGATAGTTTCATGGGCCGCGGCTCATACAGCACTATACCGAGACCACCGAGAGATACATCTCTTTTTGGTGGCCTAGATTATATGCTGTAGCGGCTGTACAGAAAACTCGATCGCGCCGAAGAAACTTAGGCGCATCTCTCTCGTATTTTACTTATCCGCATTAAAAGACGTGGAACCCTGCATAAAATATCTGAAGCCTTTTCAGCTTCCTCCTTTTGAATGTGAGCGTTTTTCAATAATAATAATAATAATAATAAATAATAATAATAATAATAATAATAATAATAATAATAATAGTCTCTAAATCATGTTTTGTACTTGACTACCCTAAGGGTGTGTAATAAGTCACAGCTACTGACGAAGATATTGGAGTGAAAATTGTGACTCATAATTAGATTTCTAATCGGTAAACCATGGTCACCTACGATGATAAAAATCTCTTCTTATCAGGGTCCCTCGGTGTTAAATCGGACGAAATACCAGTGTGATAAAGATTAGGTAGTTTATTCAAAAGTAACAGTTTTTTTCTTGTATTTTCCTGAATAACATCTTTTCACAAAACGGTGTTGTAATAATCTTTTGAATGATGAATAGAGCTGAATAATTCTCTTACTACTATTATTATTATTATTTTAAGAGACTACTGAAGCACATTTCTCGCCTCTCATACTGGCCACCAGTAAATTTAGTTTCAATGAAAAGTGGAAAAAAACTGGATCAAGGTAAAGAAAAAAAAAATGTTTAAACATCTAAGCAGGAAGAAAAATTCTTCAGTACCGTCCAAATCACGCTGCGCAAGGCACACTGTCAACAGTCTCCGCTATAGGAGCCATATCAAATACGTCCCCAATATGGAGACCATATTCAATAGGTTCCCAGATACGGTGGCAGTATCTACAAGGTCCTATCTTTTAATAGGGCCTTTACTTCGGGGCCCTGTAATGTTCCCACTACGAGGCCAAAAGAGTTTCAGCTCTTGGGACGTAACATGAGCCCCAAAGTAGGGACCTCAATATGGCCTCTTTCTTGGGACTCATAATTCCCAAAGGATCCTTTGAATATGGCCCCATAGTGGGGACATAACATGTCCCTTAAAATAGGGGGACCATATTTAATTTGGCCCTTACCGGGGACATAGTATGATCCCCACTTTATGGGGCTATATTCAAAGGGTCCCTACTTTACGAATTAGTTCCAAGTAAGGGACCATATTTATGTCCTAATATGGGAGTCATGTTATGTCCCCAGTAAGGGGCCATATTAAAAAAAGTTCCCACTTTAGGGGTCATCTTATGTCCCCACTATGGGGCCATATTCAAAGGGTCCCTATTTTGGGAATTATGAGTCCCTAGTAAGGGGCCATACTAAGGTCCCTACTTTAGGGGTCGTGTTGTGTCCCCACTATGGAGCCATATTGAGGTCCCTACTTTAGGGGTCATATTATGTCCCCACCACGGAGGGACCATATTTAAAAGGTCACTACTATGGTGGCCATATTTACTAAAAACGTATCGGCATGTGTCGCCTTGGTTGGCCATGCTAGGTCCAGCGGTCCACGCCAGGCCTCTTATTCATTTTAATACCTTACCACACTCACAGGCCGGTTTTGGACAATAGCCCGTGCTGTCATAAGGTAGGATTAATCAAAGCCAACCACCAACAAATTTGAATATGCAAATTTTCAAGTAGACGGAGAATCGAATTAACAGCCAATACCGGAGTTAAAAAAAAATAAAGACAAATGAAAATATTTGGTAACACACAGGAGACGAAGAGCAACATGCTTTCATGATTTCAGCGGTTGAATGAAGTTGCGAACGGACACTTAACTAATCCAAGCCATCAATTAAGGGGTTTAAATGCTTCAGGTTCATTATATTCAATGTCATTAGAGGCACGCGTGCCGCAGATGCGAACAACTTTATTTTTTTTTATTATTGCGGTACGTGTACACGACAACACGAGGGCCATTACAGTGTGCTGTTTTGGAGGACACACACGAACGAACGCACACAAAATGAAGACAAACGGAAAATGTATAGATTCTGCGTTTCTGGATTTTTTTTTTTTTTATAAATAAAATGTTTACATAAATGTCCAAAGGCATATCTCCCACTTATTTTCGCAATGATTTTCTACATAAATAAATAAACGAACAATAGACGCCAGTCCTAGTTTACAGGTAATATTTGTAGGAAAGAAAAATGATCTAATTACTCGAAATATTTCTGGAAAATAACTTCACAGGGGCATCTACACATAAAATGGGGTTGAGAGCCCTATCTGAGCAGGAACTTGAGAGGAAAAGCGAATAAAAATGAAACAAATTATGCCGAAAAATCTTGGACGTACGAATTGCAATTTTTAATACTCTAAATAAAAAACAAATTAATGATAATAATATTCGAAGGACAGAATTCGCAACCTCCAATATTCTCACTGCGTGATTAACCATCCATAACAAAATAATATTTCTTTGCTGAGAAAGGCTAAATTTCATGCTACCTCTCGTTCATATATAATACATAACAGCCATAAACAAACAGAATGGATATTATCCACCAATACGAAACCCCAGACCTCGAGTAATGTAACAAGCGCAGAAGAGCGGCGGCGGCGGCGGCGGCGGCGGCGGAGGAGGAGGAGGAGGAGGAGGAGGAGGAGGAGGAGGAGGAGGAGGAGGAGGAGGAGGAGGAGGAGGACCATAAGCAAATCATAAAACGCATTAACGAATCAAAAAATCCAGTTGCCTGTTTTCCAACATGGTAGAAAAAAAGTTGCTAGGATTAATAACAACACAATTTGTTGTTGTAGTAGCAGTAGTTACTACAAGTAGTAATAACAACACTAGTAGTAGTAGTAGTAGTAGTATTAGAAGCCTGAAAGGCCAGAAAGCTCTCATGAATCAAAGCCCCAACAGCTAAGGTTAAGGTAAACCGGACCAATATACTCGTACGTAGCACCTTTCCCAACAAGAACCGAGCGAACACCTGTATAGGGATATCAGCAGCAAGGTAGCAGAGCAGTAGCAGTAACAGCAGGAGCAGGAGCAGCATCAGCAGCAGCAGCAGCAACAGCAGGAAGATCCCGAGCAGACAGTTTCGTTTTAGATGCCTTATCCTTCTTTACATCATCTTAACTCCTGAGACACCATTTTTTCCAGGGCATCACATCAATCAAGATTACCAGCTTTCCCTTCCTTACCCAGTCTCCCATTCCTCCCTGTTTCCTACCTCACTCCCTCCTCCACTCACCCATTCTCTTATTCCTCTCTTCTTTCTTTCGTTGGTTTACTCCTTTCTTCTCGTCTATTATTCTCCTCCCATAACCTGCTTTCTCTCATCTTGCCCTTTCTCTTATCCCCAACTTTCCTCTTTCTCTCCTTTCGTCCTTTCTCTTCTGTTATTCTTTAATTTCCCCCTCCTGTTTTCGTTTCCTTCCTTAGGGCGACATTCTCTCTCTCTCTCTCTCTCTCTCTCTCTCTCTCTCTCTCTCTCTCTTATTCCACCTTTTTCTCCATTCATGACAAGTAATTCCTTAAAAGTAGTTTCTCTCTCTCTCTCTCTCTCTCTCGTCAGCCTTCCCTTGACGAATTAACCTGAGACTCACAACGTAACGAATGTTTAGGGGACAGGATATAAAGGTAAAAAAATTAATGGGGAGTTAAAGGAACACTAAGGAACTTATATCCAGAAAAGAAATGAGTGGGTGGAGAGGGGAAATGACAATAGAGAAAATGAGAAGGTGGAGAGGGGAGATGACAACAGGAGAAGAAATGAGCAGGTGGAGAGGGGAGATGACAACAGGAGAAGAAATGAGCAGGTGGAGAGGGGAGATGACAACAGGAGAAGAAATGAGCAGGTGGAGAGGGGAGATGACAACAGGAGAAGAAATGAGCAGGTGGAGGGGAGATGACAACAGGAGAAGAAATGAGCAGGTGGAGGGGAGATGACAACAGGAGAAGAAATGAGCAGGTGGGAGGGGAGATGACAACAGGAGAAGAAATGAGCAGGTGGAGAGGGGGAGATGACAACAGGAGGAAGAAATGAGCAGGTGGAGAGGGAGATGACAACAGAGAAGAAATGAGCAGGTGGAGAGGGGAGATGACAACAGGAGAAGAAATGAGCAGGTGGAGAGGGGAGATGACAACAGGAGAAGAAATGAGCAGGTGGAGAGGGGAGATGACAACAGGAGAAGAAATGAGCAGGTGGAGAGGGGGAGATGACAACAGGAGAAGAAATGAGCAGGTGGAGAGGGGAGATGACAACAGGAGAAGAAATGAGCAGGTGGAGAGGGGAGATGACAACAGGAGAAGAAATGAGCAGGTGGAGAGGGGAGATGACAACAGAAGAAATGAGTGGGTGGAGAGGGGAGATGACAACAGAAGAAATGAGTGGGTGGAGAGGGAGATGACAACAAAAGAAATGAGTGGGTAGACAGGGGGGAATGACAACAGGAGAAATGAGTGGGCGGAGAGGGAAGATGACAACAGAAGAAATGAGTGGGTGGAGGAGATGACAACAGAAGAAATGAGTGGGTGGAGAGGGAGATGACAACAGAAGAAATGAGTGGGTGGAGAGGGGAGATGACAACAAAAGAAATGAGTGGGTAGACAGGGGGGAATGACAACAGGAGAAATGAGTGGGCGGAGAGGGAAGATGACAACAGAAGAAATGAGTGGGTGGAGAGCGGGGAATGACAACAGGAGAAATGAGTGGGTGGAGAGGAGAGATGACAACAGGAGGAAAAAATGAATAGGAAAACTGCAGCTGACGACAGAAGAAATGAGTTGACAGCTAGAGCTGACAACATGAAAAAATGAGTGGGAAAGCAAGAGCTAACAAAAGGAGAAGAAATGAGAGGGGAAAGACAGAGCTGACAACAAGAGAGTAGATAATAATAAATGAGCGAAAAGGCCTGACAACGTAAAAATGAGTAGGCGAAAAAAGATGAAGCTGACGCCAGCTCCATGAGAAGGAAGAAAAGGGAGTAAAGAATAAAATGAAAGGCTTAGAACGAGGAAGTGGAAAACAGAAGAATAAGTGTGGAAGTAACACGAAGATGACGTCATAAGAATATGAGTGGGAAAAATGGAAACAAAGAACGGGGTGATTTAAGAATTAAAAAAAATTTTGGGGCTGTCAAAGACACTTCTAAAACAGGCAATTTGTAAACAAATCCCTAAATGGAATGCCGAGTCATTTTCTTGTAAATTTCATATTACACTTGTCGATGGCGACATTTCTGCTTCATTCCTTATTTTCCCTTCCTCTTTTTTTTCTCTGATTTTATCTCTCCTATTCACTAGTAATCCGTTCCATACTTTCCTCTATTTATTTATTTCGTTCTATTGTATTATTTTATTAAAATCTCTTTCCGTCTGACTTAATATTTTTCGTTTTCATATCTTGATCAAAACATCTAAGATTTTTTTCTTTCTATCTACTCCCTTTTTCACAACCACAATTGAATGTCTACCAAATCAACCAGGTTTAATATTTTCAACCCCTCTCCATCGTTACTGCTTACGTTCTTTCCCATCTGCCCGAGAGCCGTACCTTTGCAAAGGCGAGAAATTCATGATTGAAATTTTTGATCAATCAAAAGATAAAACACAGAGAAACTGGAAGAATACAATTCCCAAAGAAATTATCAGAGCATAAGAACGATAAGCAATCCTGATTAGCTTCCCTATCTACCACCTGTCCATTAAATCAAATTCACCCAGAAGGACTGAAAAGAAGGTCTGGAAAATGGCAAGTTCTTTATGAAACAATAATCGTAGACAGATTAATATTAATATTTACGTCTGTAGGATGTGCATGATTTTAAGCAGCAACAAATGTGATGAAATACACGAGCATATACGTGAGTTTCGCGCATGTATACACTCACATATACATATGCCTAAGTGTATATATATATATATATATATATATATATATATATATATATATATATATATATTATATATGTGTATATTATATATTATATTTATATATATATATATATATATATATATATATATATATATATATATATATATATATATATATATAGATGCAAATATAAATACATACACACACATATATATATATATATATATATATATATATATATATATATATATATATATATATATATATATATATATATAAACGCACACATACACACACACACACACACAAACAGACGCATTACTGTAAGCAATAATACGCAACAACATACACGACAGCGGACGGCTTACTAGCCCCTCCCCAACAGCTTTCCCTCCTCCCTCCCTCTTCCCCCCCTTCCTCCCTCTGCTCCCTACCCCCACCCATCTCCTTTTCCAATGCGTCCCTTTCCACCTGAGGCATTAAAGCAGAAACCACGAAATAAGCATCTCAAATAAGCAATAAGCCCATCAAGGCATAACTACCAGAACGGGAAGATAATGCGCTTCCAGATTTTCATTTGTTTCAATCAAGATGGCGGGAGCAAGGGATTGTGGATAGGGTCTTATTTCGGTAATACGCTCCCAGTAAAATGGCGGATAAAGATATTATATAAATGATCTGTCGCTTACGCAGGCTGATGGTTCTAGTCAACTGGTCTCTCTCTCTCTCTCTCTCTCTCTCTCTCTCTCTCTCTCTCTCTCTCTCTCTCTCCACCCATTCCCTACCCCATGTTATCATCCTCCTCCTCCTCCCCCAACCAACCAACCCTCCTCACCCCCACCCACGAGGAGTTTTACATCCACCCATCTCCCATCGCAAAACCATTCTCCTACCACATAAATTTCATATCCATTTCTTCTTCTCTCTCTCTCTCCATTGTGATATTACTAATTGCAATACTTCTCGTTTCTTATTCTTCTTCTTTTAGTTATTCCCTCTCGACATTAACCTTCCGCCCACGAGTTTTTCCCTCGTTGCGATACTGTGTTGTAATGAAAGTAACCCATTTCACTGAATTTCCACAGATGATTTACCTATTTTGACGATCTGCTCTACGGAGGAGTTGAGTTAAGGTTAATTGAAGATAAAAAAATATAATAATAATAATAATAATAATAATAATAATAATAATAATAATAATAATAATAATAATAATAAAATAAAATCTCAAAGGTGAAACGTGACTGCAACTGGATCTTTCACCTTTCCGAGAAATTCCAAAAACTAATTTTCGGGAGGACAAGAAAATCCAATGAAAGAAAATAAGACGAGGTTACATATAATTTAAAAAGGACCCAAAAACTAAATTGAAAGGAAAAAAATAAAGATAATAAAATAAAATAAAACCAAAGCAGATGATATGAAGAAAAAACAAGAAAAAACAAAGAGATGAAAATAAGAATACGTGGACGAAGCAACAGTGATAAAAATGCCATAGGTTAATGCGATAAAAGAGGATAAACAAACCAGAGACCGGTACAGCAAAGTAACGTCCTTAGAGAGAGAGAGAGAGAGAGAGAGAGAGAGAGAGAGAGAGAGAGAGAGAGGTTTCGTTTAAAAAGACTCAGAAAACCAAATCCACGTTTAACCTATACTAAATCTTATGCCTATTTACATATGAGGGGCGCTAATCAAGCAAAGGTCAAACTTACTACGTGGGTTAGTGGTGTTTGAACTGTGCTCTCTCTCTCTCTCTCTCTCTCTCTTCTCTCTCTCTCAGTATATTAGGGAAATCCAGGCCGCAAGATCTTATGACTTTCTCAAGGTCATTTTAGTCATAATATCATTTTCTTCCGTGTTTAAACACAATAGAACTCTTTTAAATTCCTAACGTAAGAGAAACATACATACTTGGACTGCTGTCAGAGAGAGAGAGAGAGAGAGAGAGAGAGAGAGAGAGAGAGAGAGAGAGAGAGAGAGAGA
>NC_089795.1:80355162-80362662 GCF_040412425.1 Macrobrachium rosenbergii
AAAGAGAGAGAGAAAAAAAGAGGAGACAATTGTTTTCTGATGGCGGAATTTTCGGCGGATAGAAAAATAGGAGGGACGAACCAGAAACGCGAATCGACACTTCAACATGGCGATGGATTCGTTATTTCACCTTTCCCGAAAAAAAAAGAAAAAAAAAAAATTCGGGTTCCAGAATTAAAAGCGAATGATTATGCCTTGTGGTGTTTTGCTTGCTTTAATTATCATTGTCACTTGTTTTTTTTTGTATGTTGTTGTACTGTCTTCGAGATTATTATATTAATTAATGACGATTATTTTTATTCCTGTTGCTGCTGTTATTCTTATTATCATACCCGATTTTCGCGAATATTACCACTGTCATCAATATTTATTATTATTATTATTATTATTATTATTATTATTATTATTATTATTATTATTATTATTATTATTATTAGAAAGAAGAAGACCCTCTTTGAGGCAAATATTGTTGAATAAAATGGGTGCATTATGCGAATTGATTTTACACTGATTATAAAATCGATTCGCATAATGCAGCCGTTTTAATATTATTATTATTATTATTATTATTATTATTATTATTATTAATACTGCTGTTGTTTTTATTATTACTGTCACAAGGCAGATGATGTCTACAAGGTTAAGATCACAAGCACTGAGAGAAAGAAAAATAGATCGGATATTTGGAACAAGCACCACTCGGTTTCCTTCCCGACGGCCTTCGTATGAAAGGCAGGAAAATGTATATAATATAATATAATATAATATAATATATATATATATATATATATATATATATATATATATATATATATATATATATTATATATATATATGTATGCATGTGTGTAATATTAATACTTCTTTCCATTTCACGCAGCAAATTGGGGTACGTTAATACACCTCACGTACACATCTATGAGAATATGTTTCACTTAACTGTGTGTGTGTGTTTAAGAGAGAGAGAGAGAGAGAGAGAGAGAGAGAGAGAGAGAGAGAGAGAGAGAGAGAGAGAGAGAGAGAATTCGTTCTCTTGCAATCTGCAATGAAAAAGGAACCTTGTCTACCTATCTACATTTAAGACACAGAAATATGTCATAATTTTAAGCTGAGCAAAGTAGACAAAAGTAAGAGACGATACAGCCAACAATCTCACTTGATAAGTAAAACAGAGAGAGAGAGAGAGAGAGAGAGAGAGAGAGAGAGAGAGAGAGAGAGAGAGAGAGACGTTAAAATGACCTTCCAAATAAGTCAAAACGATTTTAATATCGACGACGTACGAGGGACAGAGGCTAGAAGAGATTTCATGAATCACTCACCTAATGGAAGATAAAAGAGATTAGGGGCATCGGATGCGATTGTTGTCAAAGACAGATTTGGTGATAATCTAGACCTCGATTTTAGGGAAAGGCGACGGAGGATGCGCCACTCCTCTTTTTAGCAGGGAGAAAAAGCGGACGTCAGATATACTGTAAATGTCATACGTAAATGTTATATATAATGGTGTGCTTATGTTTATATGTATATATATATATGTATATATATATATATATATATATATATATATATATATATATTACTTTATATATATTTATATAAATATAAACGAGAGTGTGTGTGTTTATGTATAATTTATCGTCAAAGTACATTACTTTCCATACGTATAAATAAACATAAACAGGCACACATATATATATATATATATATATATATATATATATATATATATATATATATATATATATATATATATATAGAAATATATATATATACATACATATACTGTATATATATAAATATATATTCATGAGATATTACTTTGCTAAGCAAATGTGAAAGATAAATGTGACACTGTGTGTGTGTGTGCCGTTATTACTAATGAGAGAGTTAGAGAGAGAGAGAAAGAGACTCTGAGAGAGTTATGATTCTTGAAAGAAAGTAAAAAAAAAATATATGATTAGACAAGAGTTAAAACAATAAGTGAAAGCACGTTAAAAACAGGTTTCTACCCACCTTCCTCTCTCTCTCTCTCTCTCTCTCTCCGTCCAGAGAACTGATTAACAGCCAAACAAAGATCTGATAGCGTTGATGGCCACTTGACGAACAAAGATCAGATACGAGATTATTCTTCAATCCCCGAATGAGAGAGAGAGAGAGAGAGAGAGAGAGAGAGAGAGAGAGAGAGAGAGAAAAGCCCGAGGAGGAAGAATTCCACCTTCGACAACACATCACACCTGACTCAGAAAAGTGACAAGTCTTCAAGAGGAGCAAAAATGCAACAATAATGATCCCTCTCTTTCCTCCAGTCCCGGTCGCACTTTTATTTTTTTTAATCTCAAAATCGATCTTTAAGTATTCCGAGGAAAAAGTATGTTTATGGATATAAGAATGAGTGGGGAAAAATGTAACCCCTTTTCCCCGATGCACTTGACCCGAGAGGAAAACTGATCCAAGTGTTTTTTTTATCTTGGTTCTGATAATGTTTTTTTTCCCGGATTCGTTAATCCGTTTCGATAAGGACAGATAAAAGTTTATTTTTAAAATGAAGTGCGTGGAGTATTTTTTTTTATTGTCTTCATGACTAAAATAAAATATTAATAACGTCGTTTGTCGTGGAGTTGTTTTTTTATGGATAAAATAAAACATTAATAGCGTTGTTTGTCTATCTGATACAAGGGCGCAGGTACTTGAGGTATTACAAACTTATGGCAAATGTACTGCTTAGTGCTTTTGTAAATTACCACAATGAATAAGAGTTTACTGACCCAATTTAATGATTTGTAACACCCCAGCCCAAAACCAACCCCCCCCAAAAAAAAAATAAAAGGCACCAAAAGAACGGAAATAAGAGTTTTATTAAAAATTAATGGTCATGCAAATAAAACTGGATATAACATCTCATCTCTCTCTCTCTCTCTCTCTCTCTCTCTCTCTCTCTCTCTCTCTCTCTCTCTCTCTCTCTCTCTCTCTCTCTCTCTCTCACACACACACACACACACGAACAAATGCAGGCAATATTTATATACCTAAGGAATTTCTTTCATAAAAGACTTTCAATTCAAGTGAAAAATAACAATAACAAAAACTATTAGTTGGTTTTGCCATGCAGAGCTACTCTCGTCTTTTAACAAATACAAGCACAAAACAAGCACTATCTCGCATGCGAACATGTTTGCAAACGTACAAAGACCATGGAATACAGGAGATAGAACTATTGAGAAGTAAACACTTCATTTACTATGATTTCGGTCGAGCACTTACAGCACTTGAAACTTCCTCGCACATATATGTTGCACTATAAATATGCTTATCACATAGACAATAAAAAATTACTTTATATTTTACACACGTGAGCGCGCGCACATACACACAGATACACACATACACACACACACACACACACACATATATATATATATATATATATATATATGTATGTATATATATATATATATATATATATATATATATATATATATATATATATATATATATAATCTCGATAATCTCGAACGGAGGAAAGGGGCACCATTGTTACAATTAGTTTATTATGCCGACGTTTCGACAATTGCTACAGTCGCATTTTTCAAGGCTGCAATGATTAAAAAACCTTTTACAAAAAAAGTCACATTAAAACATCGATATATACATATAAATTATAAGACAAATAAAACAGAGGGGGAATAGGCACAGGACACACATAAACCAAAGTAGTAACAAGACTGAAACAAAAGTTTTCTCAAGAACCCAGGAAGAGCAAGAAAGGACGAGAGAAGAAAACATAAACAAAAGGTTAAGCGATGAACAATTGGACAGAGGTTGTTTTGAGTATCTGGTGTTGGAACCGTCTTCTTTATGATAGTAGATTCTAATATACTGAGGTCATTTGCAACTGTCGTGAAACGTCGGCATAATAAACTAATTGTAACGATGGTTATCCCTCTCCCCTTCGCTATTCAGTTGTATACTGAGACGAGACTTGCCTATTTGGATATATATATATATATATATATATATATATATATATATATATATATATATATATATATATATATATATATATATATATATATATATATATATATAAAGATATATATATATATACATATATACATATATATAAATATATACATATATATATATATATATATATATATATATATATATATATATATATATACATATATATACATACATATATATATATATATATATATATATATATATATATATATATATATATATATATATATATATATATATATATATAAACTTATAAACTGGTTAAAGTGCTTGCTTAAATCACGGTCTCATTCCGTCAAAAATAACTGATAATTAAAATAACAAACAGATAATGAAATCAAAACAAAGATTCGAAAACTGAGGGCAAATCTATTTGGAATTTAACATCAGAAAGCAATTCATTTATGGACCAGACGTAAACATATGCCATACTATGCGTATTGTTCGTAATATAAAATTCCCGTCAAAACAGAATTTGAAATTCTCTGCACGTATCAACTAAAAGGTTTCGTTGTGTCTATTTCGAGAATTCCCCGTTCACTTCTTCTTATCATTCCTTATGTTTTCACTAACTGGCTCACCGGTAATTACCTGATATTCTTCATATATCTGTACCTACAGTCCACGTGCTCTTCGTTTCTTCACTCAGATATTCTTTATATCTTGTTACTCTTTTATTAACTGAGATATCCATTTTCGATGCAAGAGCCTCTGATAATCCATATTCAAAGTGATTCTGAACACTCGGTGACGAATACCACTCTTTATCAAATGGACTTGTGACCTCGAGCCCTCAACGCCTTACTTTTACAGGCGAACGCAATTAATGTGAATGTGTTTATTTGTATCGAAAAAAAACATCCTTTATATTTATCAATAAAAACTTCCTTATCAAGTCAAACGGAATTATATCTAACGGTTAATAGTACTAAGTATAAAAAAATATTTACAGCTTCAAGACTTAACACGTGGTTTCTATTCTCGTACGCAAATCGTTCTTTCCTACAAAACCATATTTTCCTCTTGATCATCTTTCTTACACACGCACACACACATATACATACACATATACATATATATATATATATATATATATATATATATATATATATATATATATATATATATACATATGCTATTTGGCATATTTTCTCTCTTATGCAGTTCCTAACGAAGTCGATGGCATTATTCGCCGATATTATCTTCTTATCTAGACTGAATCAGTCTATACTTCTCTCTTCAAGCAAGCCTCTCAGGAAACAGGAAAAATTATTCGCGTTTCTTTTCATTTATCTGGCACAGCCCCTTCCGCCCCCAACTCTCCCCTCCCCTCCATGACATACAAAGAAAGGTGGAAGGAAAGATTGGAGTTAACAATCGAGAGAGAGAGAGAGAGAGAGAGAGAGAGAGAGAGAGAGAGTAGAGACAAGAGAGAGGTAAAAAGCTAGCAATCAAAATGTGAAGGTATTTCTAAACACAGCATCTTGAATATGACCTCTGTCGTGGCTTCTGCACGAATAAAACTCGTCCGAAATATTGCACGAAGGCTTAAGAAATGAGAAATTTCGGTAGAAACTTCTTGGAATACTACAATTAGCTACAGATTTCTTCTCCATTTTCTAAGAAGAACTCCTCTGACTAAAATAAAAATTGAAATCATAGGATTTTCCATTAGAATTCTGGAGCTCAACCTGGTAAATGCCGAAATATATAGAGGTTTCAAAGGGGTTGCGAAGAAGCATGACTACACCGGGGCCTCCAGCCTCCAGCTATGGAAAAGGCTTGGAATGGAATTGGATATAGAGTTTAGGCCAAAGGCCAAGCACTGGGACCTATGAGGTCATTCAGCGCTGGAAAGGAAACTGAGTACGTAGGTTTGAAAGGCGTAACTAGAGGAAAACTTAGCAGTTGCACTGTGAAATAATTGTTAGGAGAGGGTGGATAGCAAGATGGAAGAAAGATATGAATGGAGGTACAGTAAAAGGAATGAAAGGGGTTGCAGCTAGGCGCCGAAGGGACGCTGCAAAAAACCTTAAGTAATGCCTACAGTGCACCCCATGAGATGCACTGATGGAACTACCCCCCTCCGGGGGGAAAAGGTTTTGCAACCATACGCTTGGGTGCAACTATGCACTGCATGCCCCTAAGGAAATTTATCAATTGATCTTATACAAAATCTGGCTTTGTAATTATCTACAGCACATTGGAAAAGAGAAATTTTTTCTGTCATATTAATAGAGGCTTCGTTTTCATACAATAAC
The DNA here is from genome assembly GCF_040412425.1 of Macrobrachium rosenbergii. Taxonomy (NCBI): domain Eukaryota; kingdom Metazoa; phylum Arthropoda; class Malacostraca; order Decapoda; family Palaemonidae; genus Macrobrachium; species Macrobrachium rosenbergii. The sequence continues at coordinate 80,361,447 of NC_089795.1, forward strand.
TGTAATAAAGCTGTATGTATGGGGTGCATGTTTTTAAATATATTAATGAGGAATGTTATGATAATTCTTAATACTCTTTCCAAGCAAGAGTATTCAAAGATTATTTAATGTACTAATGGTAACAATTTTATGCCCTAACGACTTATCTATCTAGAACGATAGATAAAAAGTATTTAAGTTCCGAACACAAAGAACAACTGAACAAATTACGTACACCATATCCTGAAGACAAACAAATTCAATCTCTCTCTCTCTCTCTCTCTCTCTCTCTCTCTCTCTCTCTCTCTCTCTCTCTCTCTCTCTTCGTCGGAGCTTCTTAAAGAAAACGGATTTACTGGGTCTCATCAAACTTCCAGAACAAGAGGGAAGAAGAACGAATTCAAATAATTAGTTATCAGGGAATGTAAACCTTACTATTTCTTACGGTCTGAGTAAAAATGTTCCTGATTGGCATAAGCCTATTACATCGGGATACATACATATATATACATAAGCCTCCAAGAGAGTAAAATAGAACGTACGCAGATACGAAATCATGGCACGGGGAAATCATGGACTGAGAGAGAGAGAAGTGGAAAGACTACTTCATCGAGGCTCTCTAACTCTCTCTCTCTCTCTCTCTCTCTGACACATACATACACCTCAGAAAATATCAGTAATTGAATCCCAGGCAAAAATAACGTGATACGATCACTGAGATCCGCTGTGATTAACCCACAGCGATTTTGTTGACCTAAGCATTGAACTTGGTGGATACAGAGGGCGTGCGTCTCGCAGCTTCACCCCAAAATACAAGGAAACCCCCTCCCCTCCCAACTCCCACCACCAATCACCTAGGGAAACGGGCACTTCGATTAAAAAAATATTAACATATATGTATATAAATTTATAGTATAAATTTATATATATACAGTATATATATATATATATATATATATATATATATATATATATATATATATATATATATAACGGAGAATCTAAACCAATGACATTTTCCATCTTGAGACCTTTGATTACATCATCATCAACTTCAACGTCCCGTGAATGATGGAATATTATATGAATCAGGTAAAACTGAAGAGGGGGAAGAATTCCACAGTTAGCAGTAGAGGAAGAATGACTTCATTATCTTTGGCGGAAATTCCTATTTATTTAGAGTGAAATTCAAACACTGCATGAGGCAATAGTTACCAGGCGCCTGAATTTCGAACAT
>NC_089795.1:80367662-80382662 GCF_040412425.1 Macrobrachium rosenbergii
GATCTGTTATTGAAGCCAAGGTCCAGAAACAAGGATTGCACTTTCCGTTACTTGATAAGAAGGTGCATATTTCACCGATATAGTTCGACACTGTTGTTATATTGAAGTTTAAGACTTAACTGTATACATATACATATATATATATATGTGTGTGTGTGTATATATACATATACATATACATATACACACACACATATATATATGTACTGTATTAGTAATGATATTGAAATAATGATACCCTTTAACACTGTATGTATTTAAATGCTGTAACAGCGGTGTCCTGCGTTACATTATCAGTTCTTTGCTGGAGTACAGATAACCTACATAATTTTACTGATCAGTATCCATGTTACGAAGCCAAGCATTAAAGCGAATTAACATATCTTTATGAATAACATCACACCAGACACATCGATTGACCGTGGACAGGTAAAATCTTACACAAAAGACCTATGATACACAGAAGAAAACTGTATGTATGTACATGTGTAGTTATGTGTGTGTGTGTGTGTGTGTGAGAATTAAATACAAATTTTTCTCTGTTCGTTGCTGGCAAAGGAAAAATGACTGTATGTGACTTTGCCCATAAATCTTTCATTTTCGACCTTTCCATTTTTTTTTTTCCTTGGAGAGTTCTTATTTCCTTAATGAGAGCGACATTAAAGCCATAAAAGGAATGAAAAAAGGGTTGATTTCATAAAAGCGCGTTATCTTTGTTCAGAGATTAATTAAAAGGCGAAACAACCCACAGCAACAGCAAGAACGGAAAAATCGAAAAATGGGTGAATAATCACTTGTAATCACAAAAAAAAAAAAAAAAAAAAAAAAAGTCAAGAGTATTCACAGAAAAATTACTCTCAACGATACGGTTCAGATTGACATCACAGCTTGGGACTCGTATCAAACACGTCTGGACTAAATGCCTGTTTATACTTTGTAGTTTATTATCATCATCATCATCATCATTATTATTGACTTCGGTGTTATTATTATTATTGTCTTCGTCACCATTATTATCATTATTATTATTATTAACTAACAGATAAATATAAGTAACGCATAAGCAGCACCTTCTGAAAAGTAAGCCAGTGACACCTTGCAGCATTGGCCAATGGCGACCTAAATTTGTGTCATTATTTTTCAAGCAAATCTTTGTTTTGGATGAAAACTCAAACAGATTTTATCTGCATTCAAATTCCTTCCCATCCCACACAAAAGGAAATATTAAAATTACAATAATCCCATACTTACAAATAATATTTGAAAGTAAGTCTGTTTAAACTGTTAATAAATTTGTTAAACCATTACTGAATGAAAATATTTTTCTTACTCTTCAAAGAGTTGCGCATCAAAAAATGCGCGTGTCTCTGGCCTATCAGAAACAAATAAAAACTTAAATATGTATAAGAAAATAAAAACTACTACATTATCAAGCGCAGTTAGAGCGATATGGTTATGATGATCAACAGAAAAAAAAAATTACATACAGGGATCGATGAAACAGGAATGTCAACTCACTTCTTCATTCAACAAGAGATTTACTGGGAAAAAAAAACGCTTGTAATATTACTGTATCATCCATTTACATATGAGTTTAAATAACTCCAGGATGAGAGCGACAGCAGTGGCATTGCATCCACCACTGTGTGTGTGTGTGTGTGTGTGTGAGAGAGAGAGAGAAAATTATTATTATATGCGTTAGAAGACATTTGTCAATTATTAATTATATCGTCAGAAACATTTCAATCTTATTAAATCAGAGAAATTCTCTTATTAAAGAGAGAGGAAGAGAGAGTGTGTATGAGAGTTAGTTTGAAAATTATTATTATTATACGTTAGAAAACATTAGTCAATCAGAAATTCGTCAAGAATTCTCTTATTAAAGAGAGGGAAAGAGTGTGTACGTGAGAGAGAGAGAGAGAGGGAGAGAGAGGTGGAAGGAGAAGAATCAGAAGAAGGGGTTAGGGCAGGGGTACGGTATGCCTTCAATGACAAAGACACGATGAGGCAAAAATCCTCTTCAATTCAATCATCATAAACTAACAACCAAATCAGAGCCAGTGATAAGCCAGGCTTAAAGAAAAAAAAAAGAGAAAAAAATTACGCCATGTGACAAAGTACATCCCCCGGGTTAATACTGGGGAGAGGAAGAAGGAGGGTGAAGGGGAGGGGATGGAGGAGGGATTGAGAAAGGGGTGGGGTGGGGAGTTGGCTGCTAGAACCCACTTCGCCTAGTCCGCTCCGTTAAGGCTCAAACCCACCTCTCAATTACAAGCGATGATCGCCCTTAAGTGCCAGTGCCACTTGTCACCAAATTACCCTCAAATCTTTCCACTTCAAAGCTTTTAGTCTAATCTCAAATCGGGTAATCTTATCCTGGACCTCGACACAACAGCTGTACAACTCCCATCTCTCTCTCTCTCTCTCTCTCTCTCTCTCTCTCTCTCTCTCACACACACACACACACACATACACACTCTTTCTCTCTCTTTAATAAGAGAATTCTTGACGAATTTCTGATTGACTAACGTTTTCTAATGCATCATAATGTAATAATAATATAATAATAATAATAATAATAATAATAATAATAATAATAATAATAGTTAAACTCTCTCTCTCTCTCTCTCACACACACACATAAACACAAACACACTCTTTCTCTCTCTTTGATAAGAGAATCCTTGACAAAATTTGACTAACGCTTTCTAGCGCATATTAATAATAAATTTTATACTACTTGACAATAATATTAATACTTCACCAAGCGCTAATTTCGGAACTTCTCCAACCGTTTACGAGATACGGGATTCTGTGCAACTTCTTGGAAATGGTGACCCAGTTTTACATTATCGTAACGGACTTCAGTATTTCCTATTTATTTCTGACCTATAACGAAATGAGATACATTGACACACATTTTTTAGGCTTTTGCACATAATCGTACTTAGTCGATGACCTCTGTCGTTGTGATATGACAGTTTGATATGAATAAATCAATCAGTACTGAGATTTATATAAATTGAAGCTACTTTGACCACCATACATTTATACACACACACACACACACACATATATATATATATATATATATATATATATAATATATATATATATATATATATATATATATATATATATATATATCTGAAGGAAAATTCTTCAGTTGATAATAAGTTGTCATGGGCTCAACCAAGGAAGACAGAACTCAGGACTACAGTGACGCGCATTAAACCACACGGCCATCAACGAAAAAAATTCCCCTTCGGGTAACATATATGAATATATATATATATATATATATATATATATATATATATATATATATGTGTGTGTGTGTGTGTGTGTGTGTGTGTGTGTGTGTGTGTATGTATTCTTTATTGTTATCTACTACCATTTTCTATCGGAAATACAAGGCTTCAGTAATCTACAATGGTGCTTTACGAATGAGCAAACACGTATTTATACCGACTCATTAGCATTGTGAGAAAAAAAACTTGAAAAACACTGAGGACCTTTGGCCAGGTAACCAATGGGGTCTAATATTTACACCACCCACGAGTAATATCCAGGAAAATAATAAAATAAATAAATAAATAAATATTTAAATAAATAAATATAAAAATAAGTAAATACCTACACAAATAAATACAAAGATAAATACATACATAAATAAATACAAAGATAAATACATACATAAAAATATAAATAAATAATAGTAACGTGCAAGAAATATAAATTTAAAAGCCTAAAAAAATTTTTTTTTAAATGCTACGGAAAAGGCAGCAAGGCTTCGTTAATCGGTCTGTTGCTCGTACAGAGAGAGAGAGAGAGAGAGAGAGAGAGAGAGGAAAAATAATCTAGTGTAGCATAATATCTCTCTGGTGGATCATATCCACCTAACCAAGTAACTGTCACGAAGGATCAGGCGTTTCAGCCATAGGAGCCAGGTAAAAAAAGGTGCCGATCTTTATCCTACGTTGACAATGGAAGCACTAAATCTCTTAAAGCTGTTAGTGGCTAATGTGAGTGAGTGAGTGGGTGAGTTTGTGTGCGTGTTTGTAAGTTTGTACGTGTGTGTGAATGCGCGCATGTGCGCGCATACGCGCGTGGTTTGAGGTAGGTAGTATACAGGAAGCAAATGATTAGAATATGCATAACTGAAAGTAAGAGAGAGAGAGAGAGAGAGAGGACCTCAGGCTCCTTAAAAGGGGTAATAAATTATAAACAAGCAATAAGATTCACATTGAATTCGATTGCTTCAAGTAACGATATGATCAGTGAAATCAAGAGTGCTTTCACTCCTTGCCATTTGTAGCTTAAAATAAATGAATAATAAGTGGTACCAAAAAATAAAGAAAAAATGCGTAACTAGCAACTGAAAAAATGATTGAAAGCTTAACAGACAAAGTGTTGCCCGAAAGGAGGGTATCTCAACTTCCATCGGACGACCAGGTAACACCAGCGAGGCCACCAAATCTCACATCTACTCAACAATCCCATACAATTCAGTTCTGTGATTTTATTCCCTTACAACGCCATGCTTTGGAACTCTACTACGGCTCGCTTTGTTGTTGTTTCATATAATCTTCCTTTTTCAAGAGGAGAAACCATCGCCATTTTCGGATTTACGCCCTAATCTTTTACCTTTACACTTCTTTTTCACCTTTCCTCGTGGCTGGGCAGCATAATATGTCCTCCACAGAAGAAATCACTAACAAAACAGAGATGACACTAATTCAGAATTGAAATGGAACTAAACATGAGAGTTACTGTGAAGTCTTATCATATCACCGTGACATTTTTTTTATTCACAAACATTAAGCTACAAATGTCGTTCAATATCCAGTTCGCTCTAGTTGGGGAGCATCACCGAAGGGGAATTATAACTGATAAACAATTCGGTACCTGCGAGACTCGAACGCCCAACAGTGCGCATCGATATTAAGCGACAATTGTAGCTTAATGTTTATGAATACAAGTATCATATATATACAAAAAAATTATACCATTCCCACAACGAAAACTACATGACTTATCATCACTATCGACGTCGTCAATGTTACATCAGGCCTGATTCCAAATTTCCATGAACCTTAATTTACAGCCTAACCCTCAAATGAGAAAAGTTGTCTTAACGTCTTGTAATAAACAAGTAAAAAATGCGCCGAGCTTTCTGTACAGCGTATAATCAAGGCCACCGAAAATAGACCTATCTTTCATTGGTCTCGGTATAATGCTGGATGAGCCGCGGCCCATGAAACTTTAATCACGGGCCGGTGGTGGCCTGTCCTATATCATTGCCAGAAGCACGATTATGGCTAACTTTAACCTTAAATCAAATAAAAACTACTGAGGCTAGAGGGCTGCAATTTGGTATGTTTGATGATTGGAGGGTGAAGACCGACATACCAATTTGCAACCCTCTAATTTTGGTAGTTTTAAGGTCTGAGGGCCGACAGAAAAAGTGCGGACAAAAAAAAGTACGGACGGACAGACCAAGCCGGCAACAATGTTTTCTTTTACAGAAAACTAAAGGAATGGTTTTATTCACGTCCCGTGCGAAATTAAAATTATTAAGGAGACAAGAAATCTTTTCATTCGCGTCCCGTATGAAACGGAAATTATGAACAAGATTTTAATACAGAGTAAAGGGAAAGTTAACAGATATTAATAGAGTAAAGAGAAAGTCAACAGAATTTAATAGAAAGTAAAGAGAACGTTAACATCGGTTAGCAACGGTCAGTTACATGAACTAAACTGAATATAGAATTTAGGCCAAAGGTCATGCACTGGGACCTATGAGGTCATTCAGCGCCGAAACGGAAATTGACATTAAAAGGTCTGAATGGTGTAACAGGAGGAAAACCTTGCAGTTGTACTATGAATATCAATTGTTAGGAGAGGGTGGAAAGAAAGAGAATATGAAAGGAGGTACAGTAAAAGGAACGAAAGGGGGAACGGTCAGTTACAGAGCGGAAACGAATATACTGGAATTCGAGGCCAATGAAAATTGGATGTAATCAGCGAGGAAAGAGTCTGACTAAATAAGAAATTGGTTAACCTCAAGAAACATTTATATTACGCAAACGTTCGTTCGTAGTAGTTATTTGTAGTACATTACATCATGTAATACATTCAAGACGTCATTCGTTAAGACAAATAATCCAGTTCATCAACCGCTTTTAATAAAAATACAGTAAATATACTAAAATGACGAATTTAATGTATGACGTCAGTTCGTAATGTCAAAAAAAGTCACCTCAACCTCTTTTAAAAAATATATAGTAAATATACTACAATGGAGAATTTAATGTATGACGTCAGTTCGTAATGTCGCCCCCCACCAAAACGGAAAACAGTCATCTCGACCTCTTTCAAAAAATATACAGTAAATATACTAAAATGTCGAATTTAATGTATGACGTCAGTTCATAATGTTCCCCCCAAAATCAGTCATATCAAACTCTTTCAAAAAAATATGCAGTAAATATACTAAAACGACGAATTTAACGTATGACGTCAGTTCGTAAAGGCAAATAAAACCAGTCACCTCAGCTTTTAATAAACATCCAGAAAAATATATTATAATAACGAATCAAATAAAACACATCGCTAATGACAGGACGATCACATCGAACGCATCGGATCCCTGGCTGAACTAAAAATGGACAAGAGCAGAAGAATCCGGAGAAATCCAAGATTACGGGTAAATCGCCGAAAGTTTAATCTCCGCCCTTTGAAGGATTTACCTAACGTTCAGCGTTACGGTTGCATAATTCATGGCTTCATATCGGGTGGTGGTGGTGGGAGGGGTGGTAGTACTAGGAGGTTTGTTGTTACTGTGAGATACTTAGTTCCTTTGGTGAAAGAGCTGTCTTCTTCGAACACGCCTCTTTCACGATGTGAAACTAATAAACGTGGGTACATTTGCATATATTCATGTTAAGACACTAATACAAATACACACACTACGTTACCCTCCAAATTTTTTGGGACTTTGTAAAAATAAAGACATATTACAATCCAACCAGTGTTAACAAAGAACTTAAGAATATTCTCTGTTTACCATTTCATCTAATTTCATTCCTGCAGTGCCCACTTTAAAAACTACTGATATTAACTTAGCATTTAAATGTTGTAATATTCTGAAATGAACTAATTAGGAATAACTCGCTTAATTCAAACTATATGTGTGTACAGTATTCCTTGCAAAAAATGTAATAAAGATTTATATTAATTCAAACATCAAAAAGGACTTAAAGTAAGATGCTCCCAACACAAATACGCCATTTCAGAGGCAACAAATAATGGCATTGCGGATCATTGGCTTAAGACAGGCCATGCGATTAACTGGGAAAAGTCATCGATAATCTACAAGGTCAACGACCATCGGAAACGGAATCTCCTGGAGACGGTGTTTACTGAAGCTACGTGCACCAGAAATGTTAATCTCCACCCTGGATTATCCCTTGATCCTTTGTCCTTGTCTTTTTTGCTTAAAGAACATTCTGCCCAGATTAACAAACTGTAACCCCGCCCCCCTTCTCTTTTTGTATATAAAGCTCTGTCAACTTCTTTTTGTATTCAGTGTGAACTATGAAAGTACTTTTTCAAAGTCGGTTTCACTCACCTTCTTAAGGGGATCTTGTGATATTCTCAAGCATACGTTCATTGTTTATTGATATATATATATATATATATATATATATATATATATATCTATATATATATATGTGATGCTATGCTGTGTGTGTGTGTGTGTGTGTGTGTGTGTGTGTGTGTGTGTGTGTTTGTGTAAAAACAAAATTTTGTTTTGGCTTCTTGCAAAACATAAAATAACTGACTTTACTAGTCAAAAGTGCGTTTATACCATAAAGCAGAGGGTGGGAATGGGGAGTTAAAAAGTATTGCTTAGTCCTCAAACCAGGTTTTCTAAAAGAATCTTAACAAGTACAACGAAGATTAATCATAATTATTTACCATACAGTGTATTGTGACGAGATTCTGACACGTAACTGCATATGAAATGGTTTAGTCTCTGTGATCAATGTCGGATCACTACTTACTCTCAATGACGGGTCATTACCTAATGGTCAGGGATAAACATTTACAAATTACAGTTTCTTCGTACAATAGCGACTTGCTGAATCAATCAAATAACAAGAAAACTCAGCATTTACAAGTTCATCAAATGCGCTGAGAAAACTATAAAGAAAGGCATTTAGGGAACAAGGTCACTCGAATAGCAGCTTGATATATAGGTTTGAATAAATTACTCAACAGTATTTCAGTCATTTTTGAGGTGCTTTCCAAAATTCCAGCATCAATTCAAAAACTTTATAACGGACAAAAACAAATTAAGACCAGGTTGGTGATTACAGAATGCCAGGAAACTGCGGTTAGAGAGCCGCTATAACGGAAGGTGTTCACTATTAAAAACACACACACACACACACACACACACACAATAAACGTAAGCAAGAATCTCTCTCGCTTTACTCGTGGTTAGGCACCATCCTCCTTTGCTTCTCTCCATTTTTTACTTGTTTTTTAGACTTGGCTAAGTTATGGCTTTACATATAAACATCATAAAAATGTATATCAGTTCAAAGTACAGATAATTTTTGGGGTAGACCGATCTGTTTGCAGTGCTTTCAATATTCAAAAACAGAGTATCACACACAAAAGTGCACATTCTTTGTGACACACAAACCAACACCAAAGGCAAGGAAAAGTATCTATAAAATCTCGTTGTATTTAGAGATTTTGCTCAAAATCTGAATTGCCAATGGCACGGCCGAGCCACAAAAAAAAAAAAAAAAAAAAAAAACATTACGATGCCATTGTTGCCACGAAAAATAATACATGTTTTGACGAACGTGTCTATCTACCAGTAGATTCTACGTACGAAAGAAAATAAAAAATGAAACAGTGACTCTATTAAGAGTCATACGGCGTTTAAAACTGCAAGGAAAAGAGAAGAAGAAAACGAGAAGACAGAGGGAAATGCGTTATCGAAATAACACACCAACAAGTCGTCTATTTGACAGCTGTAATGCAACGCTGACGTCATCAATCACGAGCCCTAGGGCGGAAAGGCATAACGCTACCCCAAAACTCTACTTATACTCTCAGACCCCATGATGCCCGCTCTGTCGCGCGCACACGCAAACACACAAACACGTACACATACACACATACACGAGGGGTGATCTCACTCTGCCGCCGCCGCCGCCGCCACCCTGCCTGGACTTTTGTGCACACAGACACCACCAACTGTATTACGCAGGAATCTGCGAACACAGCACGGCTCGGGACCTCGAAATGCATTTGGTTTGCTAATTTATATATATATTTAAATGCTCGCACAAGCTCGGTGGGCACAGCCCTCCCTCCTGCTTTGGGTACGGAGTGGGGGAACTGATGTGCAGGGGAAGAGGAGGCGGGGGATGGATGGGGGGGTTTTGGATACAGGACTTATGATATACAGGGGGTTGGATACAGGACTTAAAATGGAATGATAGGGCCGTTTGGGGGCTTTGCGAATAGTCGGCCGGCGACGGACACGCTTCAGGGCGGCGGAAGGAAGTTTTTTTTTATGGTAGCAACAGAGAAAGTCCTCATCTGTGTGTGTGTGTTTTTTTTTTTTGCGAGAAATTCTAAAGAAAGGTTACGCCATGTGAAATTTCTTTCTGCGTTTCAAGTGCCATTATGTACCTTGTCTCATTTATCCTTTATTTGTAAATTACTCGGTTCCTCCTATGTTTTTTTTTTCTGTACTGCTATATAGCCCCTCAGTTCTTCTGAAACTTGCTTACACGGTAATATCCTTTTAGGATTCCTCCAAACGAATATGTGCTATTTTGAACAATGATCGGTGTCAATCTGACAATGCATACGCTTGTATGATACTGCATATAACATATAAAGACATGAGTTACTATAACCTGTAGTTGATGCAAAGATTCTTCAACAAACTTCCCTTGATATTTAATAGATTTAAAATAAACTTGCTCTTAAATCATTATGGCTTCCGGGTAACGAACAATAATGAGGGAATAATTAATCACTTCACATAGATAAAACGTCCATTACGGTAGTCTTGGGAAATAAAGTAGTGAGTAAGTAAATACGGTTCTACATTTTGCGAAGAATATTTTCATTATTTACGTACCGATCTAAATATTATTTGAGAGACAGAGTCGAAAAATATATTCAGTTCCCTTATTTTTTACACAAATCATCAAAATCAAAGTAAGCAAATTAAAAAAAAAAATCAAAAGTAAATCATTGCATTTAAATGTCCTCTTAACCATCATGACCAACTTACAAACAGGTGAAAATGGTTTACCATTATCTATTAGGGTTAAACATTCAAAAGCATTAATTACCATAACGCCAAAACAACCAGATCACTAAGACAACCATTCTTGGTGTATGACCTTCGAAGATGACTGACCTAACGGCGACAATCGTCGTAACGCCAGAAATCTTAATCAGTATGCATGATCAAGTGTCCCAAGATAACAGCTTTTTTGCGAAACTAAGGAGGAAGTTCCGAGCAAGTATTTCTATTGGCACGTTAACTCGTTCTTGGAGGCAGGGGGGATCCCCGGTGGTTTGGGAGTACAGATATTTAAGAGGTCCTAAAACTTATTCTCAAGAATTCTCTAAACTACAGTAAAAATGTTGTATACACAAGTCGGCAACTTATCGTTTACATATCAGAAACATGTTGAAAGCAAGTCATCCACACTACAGTAAAATTGTTATAAACACACGTCGGCCACTTATCGATTGCACATTACAAAAATGTTGAAAACACGTCATCCACACTATACAGTAAAATTTTTATAAGCACACGTCGGCCACTTACCGACTACATGCCACAAACATGTTAAAAATACGTCATCTACACAGTAAAAAAAAGTCATAAACACTCGTCGGCAACTTATCGATTACATATCACAAACAGGTTGAAATCAAGTCATCCACACTACAGTAAATATCATAAACACACCTTGGCAACCTGTCGCTAACATATCACAAACAGGCTGAAATCAAGTCATATACGCTACAGTAAAAATGTCATAAACACAAGTCGGCAATTTATCGCTTACATAACACAAACAGGTTGAAAACAGGTCAAGTGGCGAACGAGATTTCGGAAAATGATGGATAATCGTATGAAGCAGTGGTTAAAACTATCAACAAGTCACTGATTTGTATTCAACCTGATTGTGATGTGTGTCCCTATGCCTGTTTATGACATGTTTTATTTCACAATGGACGGGCTCTTACAGCAAATTCTCAAACGGTTCTAATTCTCAAAAAATCTTAAACATTTATTCTGGAATAGTTTTAAAGCTAATGCTATATAAATCCTACAGCTAATTCTCAAAAAATCTCAAGTTAGTATTAACGACGTCAAACATTTATTCTGGAATAGTTTTAAAGCTAGTGCTATATAAATCCTATAGCTAATTCTCAAAAACCCTTAAAGTTAGTATTCACGACGTCAAACATTTATTCCGGGATAATTTTAAAGCTAATGCTATATAAATCCCATAACTAATTCTCACGAGTTTTTCAAGTAATTTCTTATAAAGACCCACGAATAATTCTCACATTTTAATTCTACAGACTTCAAAATCAGGTCCAAACGCTCATCTACAAGAATTGGGAAAAACTTTTGTAAGAACGAATAAATTTCAATCTCAATAAATATCAAAGATTTATGTTACTAAATACAGTATAATGGCAGCCAAAACCTTGTGAAATATTTTTGGAAACCCTGACAGATTCTCGTTTCTCCCTAACCATGACATAAGCGGCAACCAATTACCATCAGCTTGCTTTACAAGGCAGAATGTCGTCACAATAAGTATGGTCAACGACGGTGAAGAAATTCTGCACGTGAATGAAAACACAAACGTCTTTAAATTAAAACGTATACGAAAATAAATTCACGTGGAAAAACTGTATTCATTCATGCAAATATCATTCTTAGCGCAGTACTGCAAATCTAAAAATACCTCCGATTTAATACCTGAGATTTTCATAAATAAAAACTCTTTCAGAATTACATAATGTTAGCCAGACAACAGCAAAGCAAAATAAAAGACTGTAGTTTATTCAAGCTCCTACGACAAAAAAAGCCTGAGAGGCTAAAAAAAGACAATAAACAAAAACAACAGCAAAAGCAATAATAATAATAATAATAATAATAATAATAATAATAATAATAACAATAATAATAATAATAAGGTAAAACACAGGTGGGAGTCTCATCAGAGTTCAGTGGCATGTCCTCGGAAGGAAAGAAAAAAGAAAGAAAAAAATGGTGTTCAATAATCTCAGACCGATTCCATACGGTGGAGGCAGATTCCACCACACCCGAGAGAGAGAGAGAGAGAGAGAGAGAGAGAGAGAGAGAGAGAGCCTTGAAGAGCAAAACAATGGATGCTGTATCTCTCATATAATTATTTACGGTGCTAAAGTTTAAGCTCGGGAGAAATGCTGCGATTCATAAGCTTAAATACGTAAGTAGATAAAGCCATGATTAATAGTGGGCAGTGAATATATATGATTTATGTTGTTTATTAAGTAGGTGCCGGTGGTGGTGTAGTAGGATCCTGCATGAGAGAGAGAGAGAGAGAGAGAGAGAGAGAGAGAGAGAGACGGGGTGATGTATTATTCCACGCTCCAGGGTGTGAAAATGCTCTTGCACTCCTTCTATCACCTCCCTCCCTCCCTCCACCACCCCGTCCTGTCTCGATCTCACATCATTCTCCTCCTATTCTGGTCCCCCATCTAACCTATTCCCCTCCCCTCCCCCGCTCGACCCTCCCTCGCCCCTTCGGAGGATATCATTTGGTCTGGCACAGAATAATTGTCATGGAAGGACGATGCCAGACATTGCACTGTAATTTAAAGGAGGCGACGTTTCTGTTAGAAAACCCGGCGTGGAAATGTTGTGCAAAAGGTCACTGTATAAAACAGGCATTAACGAGCGCGCGCGCGCGCACGTGCGCACATAATAACTATACATAGGGTATATATATATATGTGTATATATATATATATATATATATATATATATATATATATATATATATATACATATTTTATACATACATATATACATATATATATATATATTATATATATATATATATTATATATATATATATTCCCTTTATTCATGTTGCAATAAACAACACACAGCGGTACATGTTACGACAACCAGCGTATGCACTTCAATAATTACGAGGACACTCCTGCATGAATAAGTACATTTCCGCGCACACACACAAATACTTATGTCTGTGTTTGCGGGTGAATATATGCATGCTGCCAAACCCTCCGCCTCCAACACATTTGCAGTGTCAAAATGCAAACCTAAAAAATTTTGCAAATCTATAAGCACAAAGCAAAATCCCAGCTTACTAATTTACACATCGCCCTCCAATGCTCCAATCCCAGCCTGCTGAATATCTATGCGCCTTTTTTTTTATCTTTCTTTCTTTTCGGGCTGCGGTGGGGAGGAGGAGGAGGAGGAGGAGGAGGAGGAGGAGGAGGAGGAGGAGGAGGAGGAGGAGGAGGAGGAGGATGTGAGATGTGGGGGAGGGGGAGGGGGAGGGGCAGAAGGGAAGGGAATGGAAAGGGGGTAAAGAGGAGGGGCGCGTTCAGGTATCCTGGGAGGTGATTCCTTCAACGCTTCTTTTGTCCTAACTGAACACATCTTGTATACGTTACCAGAATATAATAATTATATTTGCGCGGGAAATTCGTTTTATTCTTATTTGCCACAGGAAAGTGCACCTTATTTAAAACTAAAAATGTCATCGTATTTGATACTTACATCTTTGTCTACATGGGAAATTGTTATCTTTAGTTTTTATGCATTAGAAAAATTTCTACTTCCATGCAATAAATCGTTATTATAACTCAGCCATACTATTTTTGCGTCAAGAATACTGCCCTTTCGGTACTCCTCGAAATTCCTTTCATCCGGATCCTGTTTCGATAAAATGTCTTAAAAATCCGAAAATTCTTCATAATCTGGATGTAACTGCCGCGATATTAATGATCTTCCAAATCAAGCTAATCGCTGATTTAGAGACATCAATGGTCTTTTTATCATACAAGCCATATTCTTCCCGGCAGGAAGTACGCAAAACGGTCTAATCTTTACCTAAGGTAAATTACACCCTTGACTCTAAAAGCCACGCCCACAAACCTCGAAGACCCCACCCACTTACCTACAAAAGCTCCGCCTACTTACACCTCTGGCTCCACCCACGTGCTGGTTCATCCCATCCCTTGAACTTTTTTACGCTGACCGACGGACGCCTAGAGGTCTCGTCCAGTCACTCGTGAGCAGAAATCGATACTTTGTTCGAATGTCTGAATGTTTGACGAGTCATCGTCGCTGTCTCTCAGTTGGGCTTCTCTACTCCGAAGACTTCAAATTTATTACAAAGACTACAAAACTGGCCAAATAACTGCCTACCTTGTTCCTCTGAGAGAAAAAAAGTATACCTTAGTTTACCCAGAGAGAGAGAGAGAGAGAGAGAGAGAGAGAGAGGGCGGGGGAGCAATAAAAGAAATCTTACTATTTGCAACTGACAACTAAAAAATCTTTAGGATATACCTATATCGAAAACTTATGCAAATGAGAGAGAGAGAGAGAGGCAATAAATCTTACTATTTATAATGGACAATTGAAAAATCTTTAGGGTATACCTATCGAAAACTTGTGCAAATTAGAGCAAATTAGAGAGAGAGAGAGAGAGAGAGAGAGAGAGAGAGAGAGAGAGAGAGAGGCAAATAAAGCAAATCTCCTTTGTAACTTACAACTAAAATATTATAAAGACAAATGGTCACGCTTAGCTCTAAAATACATCAACTATCGAATACCTTCACTCTCACGGAGAGAGAGAGAGAGAGAGAGAGAGAGAGAGAGAGAGACTTATAAATGACAAAATAATCTTC
>NC_089795.1:80390162-80400162 GCF_040412425.1 Macrobrachium rosenbergii
TACCTAAGCTTATGTACATATTGCATGTTGCAAAGTCTACAAAAAATGTACATCTTTATGTCAGAAATATATACATGCAGCAAATGTCAACAACAACAACACCAGTAATAATAATAATAATAATAATAATAATAATAATAATAATAATAATAATAATAATATAATAATAATAATAATATCCTTTAACCTTTCAAAAACTATATCCATGATACATCCTAGCCCTCTCCTATTCTCTAGTCGTCCTTAAATACTCACCTGAAGGAAGTGAATATACTTCGTTTTCAATCGTTCTCTCAAGAGTCTAATTTCCAGTTTTTCTCTCGTTGGAATTAGGCTCAAGCCTGATAACTATCTATTATTTTTTTTATTTTGCTTTCAGAGGCATGTTTAAATAGGGGAATGCACGAATAAATAAACAAGATCAAGTGTGATCTTGTTTACTTATTTATGTATTCCTTCATTTAAATGTGCCTCTAAAAGCAAAATTTAAAAATTGATTATCAGGCATGAGCCTAATTGGTACGAGAAAAAAATTGGAAAATTTTTATGTATTTCTTCATTTAAATGTGTCTCTAAAAGCAAAATTTTAAAAATTTATTATTACCAGGCTTGAGCCTAACTGTCACGAGAAAAAATTTGAAAATTTTTATGTATTTCTTCATTTAAATGTCTCTAAAACCAAAATTCAAAAATAGATTGTTATCTGGCTTGAGCCTAATTACCACGAGAAATTAAATTGGAATTTTTTTTATGTATTTCTTCATTTAAATGTCTCTAAAAGCAAAATTCAAAAACAGATTGTTATCAGGCATCAGCTTAATTTACCACGAGAAAAAAAATGGAATTTTTTTATGTATTTCTTCATTTAAATGTCCCTATAAGCAAAATTCAAAAATTGTTTGTCAGACGTGAGCCAAAATACCACTAGAAAAAAAAATCGAACAATTTTTATATATTTCTTCACTTAAATGTCTCAAAAAGCAAAATTCAAAAAAAGATTGTTAGATTACACGAGAAAAAAAATGGAAATTAGACTCTTCAGAAAAGTATAAAAAAAGAAAGCATATTCACTTCATTCAGACGAGTATTTAAGGACGACCAGATAACAGGAAAGGGCTAGGATATATCATGGTTACAATTTTTGAAGTGGTAAAGTCTATAACATAATAGATACGTCCAGACAATCACATAAAAAAAAACACTTCGACGATTCGATCTTCATTCTGCGAGGAAGGTAAAATTTAAGGCAAAAACCTCCCTCACTTCGCAACTCGCATTAGGAGCAAATTACGACACTTAGCATTATTTACATTCTTCAGCCATCATTAAACAGTTAAAGGTACGTGGCATTTGTTTGTGTGTACAACCCTTGTAGTAAGAGCGGACGCATCTACTCGTAACCCTTTGTGCCGAGATTTTTTTTTCTCCCTCCCCTTCAGTTCCCCCTTCTTTTAACGTTCCCATTTTCTATATGTTCCCCTTTTCCACCCCCCCAGCCATCTCTTTCCTCGTGCTTTTTTAGTCCCCACTATAAACATCGCTTCTTTCGCTTTCTTTCGTCTGCTGTTTTCATATCACTTTTCCACTTTGGTCCCGTATGTCATATCTCTTTTTAATCTCATTCTTACAGGTTGCGTGTATTTCTCTGTATCTGAAATATTTCGTCATAATTTATAACCTCTCTCTCTCTCTCTCTCTCTCTCTCTCTCTCTCTCTCTCTCTCTCTCTCTCTCTCTCTCTCTCTCTCTCTCGCTTATCAGAATGTGATTCCTACCTGTTCCTTTATAAAAATTAATAAGAATTCATAAAACTTGTACGTATTGTATGCTAAGAGCACTCTTAACACACATAAATATAAATCTCATGAAGAACAAAGAAAAAAATTATATAAACACTCCGCCCCACACTATACTATGTGTGCATAGTAAGTGTGTATATATGGGTATATGATCAATAACTTTTGAAAGTGACCCTTTAACCTTTCATAAATTGATTTCTAAGTGCTATATTTAAAAAAAAATATGATCAATATACAACACAACTACTAAGAAATTCAATGTCGTGGAAAACTGTTGTCTAATAAGAATCCACAATTATATAAATAAATTGTATTGCTCGGAAATGATAATAATTCAAGCTTTCTTTTTATCTTCTGTAAAAAACACTGTTTATTTATAGAATTGTGGATTTTGATTTTCTAACACAATGTTAACATCTGCCATCAAAACCTGCTCTTGTTTTGCAGTGGACTGCTATTTTGGCGAAGAGAGAGAGAGAGAGAGAGAGAGAGAGAGAGAGAGAGAGAGAAGAAAGAAAAGAAAGAAAGAGAAGAAGAGAGAATTCACCCAACTTGTAAACTGTGGTCATTCATAACTGAAGATCAGTTACTGTTTTTCCATAAACTGCAAAACAAAACAGAATAAACTTGGGGAAACTGAAATGGGAAATTTGAACGCACTAACAAAACTCGAAAGAGGGCAATCTACGGATATGGGAGATCAGTCGTTCAATATTTGTACATTCCTTAAGCCAAAAAAAAAAAAAAAAAAAAAAAAGTTGGGGGGGCGGTAAACATTTAACGAAGAATGTTCGTTTTGCACTCACATTTCTTAAAGGGTACACATTTCCTCGTTGTCTCCACGAATGTAGGATTTCTTTCGTTTATTGATTTGTTCGTCTTTGCTAATTTATTTATTTTTTCACGCTGGTATTCCATTCTGTGAAAACTTTACATTGTATGCTTAGTTCAGACTGATTTTGATTAATAATAATAATAATAATAATAATAATAATAATAATAATAATAATAATAATAATAATAATAATTGTATGAGTCACTAAAAATGGTGAAATCACAATGATGTCCCAGTACATATGTGTGTGTATATATATATATATATATATATATATATATATATATATATATATATATATATACTATATATATATATATATATATATATATAATTACACTGACATCATCATTAGTTTTCTTGCAGCCTGATAATAATAATAATAATAGTAATAAGTAACGGTCGATAGCTCACGGACACGGCATAAGCTAAACAGAATGTCACCTGTACACATTCCTCAATGCATTCCATCAGAAACACACACACAATCTTCCTCAATGTGAAAGCTCACCACATATCCCCACGAATATGTGAACGTTCTCCTCTCTTTCTCTCTCTGGCTTTTTCACGAATGCATTCTTTCTCACACGAACGCACACGCACACACACACATACACACACTTCTTTAACGAACAGCCAACGAACGCCAATCAGTAACGTAGCATTATATTCCCTTTCTAATCCCTAATCTCTCTCTTGTAAGATTGATCCTTGAAATGAAGTGATATGTGACGTCACAGATACATCTCCAACCGGATCTCTCTCTCTCTCTCTCTCTCTCTCTCTCTCTCTCTCTCTCACTAACATTTTTCAGTTTGAAGAATCGTAAAGCATGACACCTTTCAGGTTCAGAAATAAGAAAAAACAAAAAATGACAGCGAACCTACTACTGACTTTGACAAATGAAAGTCCAAGAAAGTCCTCCACGCGGTCTTATCCCAGAACTTATTTCTGTGAATGTGCTTTTGTTTGTTTGTTTACTTGTTTGTCTTCCTTTGTCGATGAATAAAATACAAATCTGCAATGAGCCTGGTTAACGATTCCAATCGCCAGAGGAGGAGGGGGAGGAGTAAGAGAGAAGGAGAGAATGTGTCCAACCAGAGACAGACGCTTTGCAACCAGATGGATGGATTATGGCGTAACTAAGGCGGAGTTATTCGGTCGACCAGATTTAACACTTTTATTTTTCTGCAGTTACGTTATACTCTGTCTAAATGTGACGCCATCCAGTAAACCTTTTTTTTTTTTTTTTTTACTCTCTCACTCTACCACTCGAAGTAAGGATGAGGCCTTATACTGTAGAACGCAGATGTCGCTATAAGGCTTCATAATTTCGTTGACGTTCATGGTTTATTGATTCGTACCAGGGGGGGATACACGACGACAGGTCACTTACAGATATCTTGCGATAATCTACCGCAATCTTGCCGTTTCCAGGCGCTCACGGAGTCGAAATAAAGTCACAAAAATATTACAGTTGCTCTAAATCTACAAATACGATGAAAAAACATCTAAGAAGCTATATTTGGTGTAATTTACAGCCGGCGCACGGAGGTATCTTTCTGGTCCGCGGGTACCACTCCTGCGGATAATCTCCTAATCCGCGCGGGCCCCAACCCAAACATCCCGCCGCCTCCCACAGCTTGGACTTGACTCTGGCTTCGCCTTCACTCGAAAAGAATTTCCGACGGGATTCCATCGTCAGAACTACGTTATTTTACATTCATATAGAATTAAAATCATCCAGGGCCTCAATGGTCCATTTCAGAATCGAAGAACGAGAGATGGAGCTGAAGAAAGAGCATGCGAACAAGTATTCCGGGGGAGGATTGAAATGCACTAAGCCATTTCTCTCCCTCGCATTTCTCCCTTCATCCGTTTTTACCGGTTTTGATTCTCTTTATTCGCCATCGCTGGCTTCACTTTCAGCGTCTATACTCGTCTGCTGCGTCTTTTACCATTCTTAAGAGATAAAGAAGTGTGTTGCAGGGCCGTTATGAACGACCATCGATAACCCATTCATCAATTTGCGGATAGGAAGCGTTGATCTGGCATTAATCACCACATGGGGAAAATTTCTTTGTAAGAGAGAAAGAGAGAGCGCCAGAGAGAGAGAGAGAGAGAGAGAAAGAGAGAGAGAGACGGCATTTTCATAAGTAAGCTTTTGATCATTCCGGGGGTCAACGCAGCACAGAATGGGTTCGACTCATTTCCTCTCATTCCACGACTCGTGATGACGACGGTCCTCCTCCTCCTCCTGCTCCTCCTCCTCCTCCTTTCCTTCGTCAGAACATAAAACAGGGTCGTTTGGAAGGTAATCGGTCAAAACTTGAGGCAACGGCATCCGAAATATTCATTCACTCAGTTCGTTCTTCGTTGTTTCTAAATCAAGTCTGCTATACCTTATTATACGCTCTCTCTCTCTCTCTCTCTCTCTCTCTCTCTCTCTCTCTCTCTCTCTCTCTCTCTCTATATATATATATATATATATATATATATATACATACTATATATATATATATATATATATATATATATTATATATATATACATATATAAATAAAAAATATATGTACAGCACATACATATATATAATTTTATATATAAATAATCTTTCTTCTAGTAAAATACTTACAATTTCCTAGAAGACACAATACCTGCTTTATTTCATATACAATCAAGAGATTCTACAAAACATTCCCCCCCCAAAAAAAAAAAGTCGGGAGTAGCTACTTAAATTGAACTGTTTAAAGGCGTTGGTGTTTTATAACGAAGATAAGGGAGTGTATACATGAGTGTGCGTGTACGCACGCGCGCGCCCGCATGTATATATAACTTAAAGTAGTGGCTACTTTTCCTTTCAATTAAGGCAGTTTCTGTCATCTGAATTCGCATAGAAAAATTCCTAAAAAAAAAAAAGCTTATATTCGCAACTGGCCGCTCGCGTGAGCTTACAGTAAATGATCCATATGTTATAAATACAAATATACATAAATGCATATATACACACAAATATATATATTTACATTATATATAATATATATATATATATAATATATATATAATATATATATATATATATATATATATACAGTATATAAACACACACTTTTTTTTTACATATATATATATATATATACATATATATATGTATATATATAATCTATAATGCATGTGCGTGTGTATGTATCGTACACGTCTTCCTAATACAGTTCTCATTAAATTCATACCAGCACTGGATTGATTCAAATTCATTTAGCTTCCGAATAAGCATGATTGGATCACTGGATTATATCGATAAAACATTCGCGGCTTGCAACTGCCACTCACAATAACTGACAGACGACGCCGAGATGCACCAAAAGCAATTCACTGCTGGAGGGTTGTTTTCAGAAGCCCTGAACTTAACCTTGACTTTTAAAACGCCCATAAAAAAAAATCAACCTCGCTCTGCTGTCAATAAGAAAGTGATAATTCGTCTAGGATAATTCCGTGGTAAATCTAAACTAAACTTTGATGTGCTCCTCTGGTGATAAAAAAATATAATGATGAAAAATATAATGATAAATAATATAATGATAAAAAATATGATAAATAATATGATGATAAAAATATAATGATAAAAATATAATGATAAAAAATATAATGATAAAAATATGATAAAAAATATAATGAGTTAAACCACCTAAGACAAAATTGTCAATAAAATGCTATTAAGCCAAAGCACCAAACCAGAAATGGGTTTATACTGTATATCTGAGTCCCGAGATCGATCAACTGGGGAGAAGCGTTTTTGGGGTCGTTACTGAACAATCCATAGTGCTCTTGTTGACAAAAAGTGAATCAAGTGTCTGGTGGTTGTTGACTGTTGTGGCTACCAATCTCAACCGAAAGATAAAGATGAAGATATATATACACATATATATATATATATATATATATATATATATATATATATATATATATATATATAAATATATAAAATAAGTGTCCTGCACTGCAATTTCCTAAGTTTTTTTAAGTATATTAAAGAACACAATATAAACACTATCTTAGACAAAAATCTTCTAATAACATTAGGATTTTAATAAATATTTGAATGAATGAACTTTATATATATGAAGAAACATGATAAAACTCCTATATCTGAATACCATTCAATTCGTCTAACTGAGATGCCATTGCTAAAGGCCTAAAAGAGCTTTGAAAAAAGTAAAAAAAAAAAGTTAAAAAAAAAAAAAGGCAGAATGGCATGATGATAAGGGCAGGGTCAGGTCTCTCTAGTCATGGTCTGGGGAAGACCATGGGTCTATATAGTCAGGGATATATAAATATATATATGTGATCAGAAGTTATAGCAGTCGAGGGCTCGAGATAACCGTGAGATTAGGTTAATCCGGGTGAGTGCAGGCTCTGACGCCTTATCTTTTCCATCCCTTTTGAAACATAAAATGAATGACGAGGTTCGAGGGAAGGAAGACTGGCCGGCCGCCGCTTACTTTCTGACTGTGTGTGTGTGTGTGTGTGTGTGTGTGTTCTGACTGTGCGTGTGTGTGTGTGTGAGAGTGTGTTCTGACTGTGTGTGTGTGTGTGTGACTGTGTTCCTGACTGTGTGTGTGCGTGTGTGTGTGTTCTGACTGCGAGTGTGTGTGTTCTGATGTGTGTGTGTGTGTTCTGACTGTGCGCGCGCGCGTGTGTGTGTGTGTTGAAAAAGTGCGGACGGACAAACAAAGCTGGCACAATTGTTTTCTTTTACAGACAACTAAAAAGCCTCTATACGAGGCAAAAAGAGAGAGAGAGATATACAGAACAGAAGAACTTTACTCCGTCACATCTGACAGAGACTCCTGGTTAATTTATATTTGTCAATTCCTTATGGACAAGTATTATAGGAAAACTTGCTTAGTTCAAGTCACGTACAAGTATCATACGAAAATTTCACTTAACTGTCTGCTATCGCAGCGTCAATTCAACACAAAAATACATTAACAATCATTTGTTTCCTGACTTATTGATTTCCAAAATTATGCTTAATAATTCATATGCTTATCGCTTTTCGTTCGTTTGTGATTTGCAGCTGTAATTTTGAATATTTCTCTTCTCTCTTAATGTTTTATTAAAGTTTGCGCGTCCTTTGTTGGTGCTTGTATAGAATCTTAAATGGCGTTTTCAGTCAGCTACCAATGGCAGTGAATAATAATAATAATAATAATAATAATAATAATAATAATAATAATAATAATAATAATAATAATAATATAGTTTATTTGTTTCTACGTGAAACGTAACATGAGCGGTAAACATATGTGTTTGTGTAATAATAATAATAATAATAATAATAATAATAATAATAATAATAATAATAATAGTCTTCATTATAATTTTATGCATACTATCTTATGTCAATGCAAAAATCAAACACGATCGGTAAACATGTGTGAGTTTATGTTTGTGTGTGCGTAATAATAGTAGTAATATCAATAATAATAACTGTCAATATTATTATAATTATACCATAATTTCAATGCAAAAACCAAGGAAGGTCGATAAACATGTGTGAGTTTGTAAGTTTGTGTGTGTGTGTGTGTGTGTGTAAGCATACAGGAAAACAATGTAACAAACGCCATACATAAATCATACATTATGACAACAAATACAAAACTAATACAAAAACCAAAAATAAAAAAAAGCAACAAAATCCCCCCTTTTCGAAGAAGACCCACAAACCCTACAACATGAAACGTTCCAATTCCCCACTACAAAGACACGACACCCCAGCCCAAGACCGCTTCTCCCATTTACTATCAAATTACGCCTTCGGGCAATTTTTGTAATTATAATATGATTAATCTGCCGAACCATACGCAGATTAGCGTAATGAACTGGAATAATTTATTAGTCAAAAATGTTGGGAGTTCATAACTCAGAACACACAGATACTGGGGAGGGTAGGGAGGATGGGAGAGGGGATGGGGAAGAGTGGAAATCCGTGACATGGCGAATACACCAGTGAGGATTAAAGAACCCATTTTAGATCGTCTAATGCAGGTTCACACTAAGAGTCATTGTATGTATTGTATGTATGTATGTATGTATGTACGTATGTACATATATATATATATATATATATATATATATATATATATATATATATATATATATATATATATATATATATATATATATATATATATATCACTAAATCCACGTCCCAGGAAGGTGAGTGGAAAGCAGGACTTTGAACAAGTACTTTTCATTTATTCTACATTTTCAAGTTCTACTGAATACAAAGAGAAGTTGACAGAGGTTTATATGAAAAGACAGAAAGGTGAGGGCAGGGTTACAGTTTGTTAATCTGGGCAGCATGATTTTTAAAAAAACAAAAAGGACAGGGACAAAGGATCAAGAGATAATCCAGGGTGGAGATTAACATTCCTGGTGGAAGTAGCTTCAATGAACACAGTCTCTAGCAGATTTCTTTTCCGATGGTCGTTGACCTTGTAGATTGCCGTTGACTTATCCCAGTTCATTGCATGGCCTGTCTTAAACCAATGTTCCGCAATGCCGTTATTTGTATTGAGTGTGAACTTGAAAATGTGGAATAAACTTCAAAAGTACTTGCTCAAAGTCCCGATTTTCACTTACCTTCTGACGTGGATTTAGTGATATTCTCAAGCACACGTTCCTTCGTATTGCTGCACAGTATATATATATATATATATATATATATATATATATATATATATATATATATATATATATATATATATATATATAATAATAACAATAATAACTTTTATATAATAATAATAATAATAATAAAAACATTATTATTATTATTATTATTAATGTGTGTGTGTGTGTGTGTATTATCATTCATTTATCTAGTCCAAAACCTTTCGTCCTTAATCAAAGGCATTTTCAAGTAAGCTATGAACTATAGAAAAAATATCACAAAGACGACCAGGATTTTCAAATAACAGCTGAGACTGAAAATATAATTTATGTAACAATGTTTAACATTATCTCAGGTACTTGAACGAAGCAATGCTTGCAGGTCTATATACACTCGTGACCTTATTCTGTACAAGATATTATTTTGAAGGAGACTTGAAAAGGGGGACTAAAGAATGCCACACATCCTGTTTAATGTCCTTTGTCTCGCCTTGTGTATTATCCAAGTACCCGAGTTAATCCTATACAGCTGTTCCCCACCAGGAGAGTTAAAATGGTTATGCACATCTTTAATCTTAGCTGTTATTTGTAAAACGGGTCTTTTTTTTTTCTTGGAATATTACTTTCCTTCAGACAACCGGCTTGAAAATGCCTTGCAATAAAGAAAGAAAAGAACTTGTACTGTGCTAATT
>NC_089795.1:80405162-80420162 GCF_040412425.1 Macrobrachium rosenbergii
AGCACCATATATTCTAAGCTTGAATTTTAAGTCAGTGGCCCTTGCTGGTTTGTTCCATATGAATACGGTTCATCTTCTGCATAATAATAATAATAATAATAATAATAATAATAATAATAATAATAATAATAATAATAATAATAATAATAATAATAATAATAAAAATAATAATAATAATAATAATAATATGGTGTTGAAGTGATAACTGCATCAGCGGCATTCAGTTTTGTATAGAGTTTTCTCTATTTTTCTAATAACTGATTTTCT
The DNA here is from genome assembly GCF_040412425.1 of Macrobrachium rosenbergii. Taxonomy (NCBI): domain Eukaryota; kingdom Metazoa; phylum Arthropoda; class Malacostraca; order Decapoda; family Palaemonidae; genus Macrobrachium; species Macrobrachium rosenbergii. The sequence goes on from NC_089795.1 coordinate 80,405,430, forward strand.
GATTTTTGCAGCTTTCTGCCAGTAACACGTCGATATTGGTCACACTCGGAGAGAAAGCGAAGGTTGCAGAATGCAGTAACCTACAAAAAATCAATTATTAGGAAAAGAAAGAAAACTCCATATAAAAAATGAACTTTGGTAGTCTCAACACCACATGCTATAAAAGAAGGTCTACTACTAATAATAATAATAATAATAATAATAATACAATAATAATAAAATAATAATAATAATAATAATAATAAAAAATACTCATAGTAGCATGAGTCTTAAAATGAAGAAGCAAATCACAGTTATGTATATGTACATATATTTAATGATAGAACAAGTATAGATAGCTTTCAGGAACTTGAAAAGGACAACCGAACAAGTTAAGCTATCTATACTATTTTATCTTTAAATACAATGCATATCCTAACTAATAAATTCTTCATAATAATAATAATAATAATAATAATAATAATAATAATAATAATAATAATAATAAAATAAATTCATCCAATAATAATAATAATAATAATAATAATAATAATAATAATAACAAAATAAATTCAAAGCAAATAAAATAAACAAAAATACAAAACAAGAGTTATCGATTAAACGAACTCCAAGCTATAATCCAGAAAATTCTATCAGATGAATTTACAAGTGTCTGTGAACAAACACAGCAACGACAGCCGACCATAAATACACCGGACACGAGACGTTGTTACCCACTCTTTGCAAATGTCTTCGGATATACGAGCCGATCGAAACAAATAAATCCACACTGACTTCGTAGGCGGAAATTTTCATCAGACAAACGACTCTGAACAAGTACAGCAACGACAGACGAGCAAGTACACTGAGGAAAATAAGGAAAGAAGGCGTTAACCGGCGCTTCTTAACCAGGGGTGCTCGTACCCCTTTTGAGAGAGGGCGGGGTGCGTAACCGGTTCCTAAGGGGTGCGAGGATGCCTATGAACAATTAAAGCAAAATGTATTTTTATATACGGACGTTATCTTTGTTTCTGCAAAAAAATAAACATAAAATAAAATAAAATTATTATTATTATTATTATTATTAATATTGTGTTAATAATACACACCATATCAACTTTGTATTTTCGCTTTCTTTTTTTTATTTCAGCAATTCAGGGGGTGCGAGAACTGATTGCTGATTTGAAAGGGGTGCAGACATTGAAAAAGGTTAAGAACCACTGCGTTACACCGAGCTAACGCTAAGGACTACTCTATAAAAATAGAGGCGATACATGCAACCGAATTTACAGTGCCAAAGTATTTACCTGTTAGATAAAAGAAAAAAGGTAAATAAAAAACGAGAGAAAAAAAAAGGGACCGTGTAGCCTTTAAGTGTAAAATTTGGCACGAAACGGCGGCGAGTGATTTATCAATTGGGTAATCACAATAAACAAAGAGGAGCTGAGGTGACGAGTGGGTGTCTATATTATTGGAGTTGCTAGCAAATAAATAAATGTTTATGTAATTGTGATTATGAATATGGTCACTGGTGACATCATAAACTTTGATTGGTGACATCATAAAAATTAAGTGTCATTCATTATTATTTTCTTAAAGCTTGACTGCTACTGAGTTTACCGTTGACATGAATGAAAAACAGGTATAAAAAATGAAATAAACAGGTATAATAAAATGAAATAACAGATTCGCGTATTTTAAGACTACTATTACAAATAATACTATACAAAAATCATTATCAAAATATGCATAACAGAAACGTTCTTTCCCGAATTTCGTGCCAAATACAGCGGACACATTTGAAATCAAAACATATACAAGATCATAAGTAAAAAATGATTCAAAAATACTTTAGCAGACACACTAATTTAACTAAGCTATCACACCTTCAAAGTTTGTCTGTTAGTAAACATTTCGGAAAAAGGAACCTCATGTTTTGGGACTCGAATTAGTAGATGTCAAATATTCCCTGGCAAAAGAAAAGTATTCCCTAGTAAAAGAAAAACATTCCTTAGCAAAAGAAAAACTACTCCCTTGCAAAAGAAAAATATTCCCTAGCAAAAGAAACATTCCCTAGCAAAAGAAAAATATTCCCTAGCCAAAAAAATATTCCCTAGCAAAAGAAAAATATTCCATGGCAAAAGAAAAATATTTCTACCAAAAGAAAAATATTCCATAGCAAAAGAACTAGCAAAATACAATTTCCTGAATGAAAACTGATTCTCCATCAACATTTTAATCCATAAAAAAATAACGCCTTGATACCATCTTAAATCCTTTTCCTGAAACAGATGCTTATCATCTAATTGCAGTTCTCCTTACATCTTCAATGTATTAACAATATTATAGCAGTTCACTCTTTAGCCCTGTTACATTCGCAGCTGTGAAAACCATCAAGATATATATCTGCTGTTGTCCAGATTAATTTTTACCTTAATACCAGAACAAAGGAATCGTCGAGCTTACAACGATCTTACAAATAGTCTAAACACCAACGAAAACACCTTAAAAAATAAAATAAAATCAAACCAAAGAGTCAAGGATAAACAAATCCTACAAAGTTAAGCAAGGGAATGGGGGGGGGGGGTGTTTGAGGATGGGTTGAGCGAGAGAGGGGGGAGGAAGGCAGGGGAGGGGAGGGGGTTGCGAGTCAATATCAGGCCACCCAAGGCGAGACATCGTTGTTATGAAATACTTTTCACTGACGAAAGGATTAGTCGATATTTCCTCAAACGACTCCTGCTAAAAAGAAAAAGAAAAAAAAAATCACGAGATCGATCTCGTTCCGATGAAGAGATATCTCTTCTCCTTCCCCCGCTTCCCCCCAAAACACACCCCCAACAAGCGACAGAGATGGAGAGATAACCAATGTGTAAGTGTGTGTGTGTGTGTGTGTGTGTTTGTCTGTGAAGAAACATCCCTCAGGGGAAGAATTCGATCAAAGGAGTCATTTTCTTATTCTAAAACGGCCGCTTGGATTAAGGTTTACTGCTTTCAAGTTGGTCGGACAAACATGCACACGTGCGCTCACGTGCACATGTCTGCGCGCACACAGGCGCACATGTCCGGTCTGTCTTTCATTCATTCATTCATTCATTTGCGTTTTTTGCACCTATTTTACATCCGGGGTCCAAGCGAGAATTACATTTCGTGCCAAAATCGAGAGAAAAATTATGTAACTTAACTTTTTTTTTTAGTTTGCAACTGGGTAACCTACTTAATTAGTAACCAGCAATTATAACGATCAATGTGTGTTTTATTGTCTGTCAGTTCCCTCTTAATTTTGATTGCTATTAATGGTAATGTCAAAAAATAAAAAACAAAAGAAAATTTATATATCATGAATGTGATACAATATAACTTTTAACTCCAGCCATTTATTTGGTACCAGTAACGCTATTTCAGTACCTGACAATAAAATACATGAAGTACCTTTCGAGCATCTCTGTAAAAAGAACAAGAAATGTTCTCTAAAAAAAATAACAAAAAGAATAATCACAGGAAACTTGGCAGACTTGGAGACAAGAATGTTCAATACTATGTCAGCAACTTCCGTCTCTTCAGCATGTGTCTGGCCCCCTTAGTGGTCTTAGAATAATGATAAATAGATATTCTACGTCCTTTAATACGTTAACACACGACAAATAACAAAGAATCATCAACACAAGGGATTACGATCATATAAAAGCGAGAGGAAGAACGATCCACTTATGGGTTGTGAAGACTGACATGCGAAAGATTCTCACTATTCAGTTACTTTTTTTTATCTATATAAAATCTTGCAATCCATCGATCTATCTCTATTGTACAATCCTGAAGTAAAGCGGATAAGCAGTGAAAAGGATCTCTCATACAATAATTTTCAGATTAGCGAGTGACTCAGGATGTCTGACTAGAAATCCTGTCCTTTCAAGGAAATACAATTTTGGAAGCTCAAACTACTACTACTACTACTACTACTACTACTACTACTACTACTACTACTAGTACAAAAGAAAAAATCTACAATTACCAGCCATGAAATTATATAAATCTGTTGCATTGTGACGGAAGTTGCACAATGCAGACCTCACCTACTCAGCTCAAACTCTGCATGATCATTGTCGAAGACACAACAGAAAATTCTTGTGGAAAGCAAATACTGACTAGCTTATGGAATAGGAAAAAATTCAAGAACTGTAATAAAGAGGTGTGAAACAGTTCACAAGTAGTGATGAAAAGCGGGTGAGAAAATAACGGAGTCTACTTCGAACTCAGCAAACACATAAAATTTTCTAAATCTTTAAGTTAAACTTAATGACCTCACTGCATCTCAACGAGCTGCTGACAATACTAACGCAAGGAATCTAAGGTGATCTGAAGTCTTCAGATTAACGGGCCATGAGAAAGATACCATGAGGAGTACGTCTGATTCTGAAGTTAAATGCATTCAAATACATTTAATGGATAAAGATATGGTACATTATTTATCACTGCGAGTGAATGATTTATACAGTTCAAGAGATACGTGCCTATGTATACAATTCGGCCAGTGATAATTCATATAAATTCGGAGGTGGTCTACAACACAGCCGGTCATTAAGTAGTAATGCTCTCAAAATCAAGTTAAAGAATGATGATTTACACATTCCCAATCCAAACAATGACACTGCAATATCACCCATAACTAAAACAGCTTCCGCGTACTCACAAACTAATTTCCTTGCTCTGTTAATGTGAAACTTACTACCCCTATATTATTATTATTATTATTATTATTATTATTATTATTATTATTATTATTATTATTATTATTATTATTATTCAGAAGATGAAACCTATTCATTTGGAACAAGCCCACCACAGGAGCCCCTGACTTGAAATTGAAGCTTCCTAAGAATATGGCGTTCATGACGAAGTAAGAGAAGGGAAAGGGAAATAAAGAAAGATATCTCACTTATTTAAAAAGAAAAATAAATTGATAAATTAATAAACAGTTAAAAATGTATTAAAATGCAAGGAGAATAGTATTAAGGTATAGTAACGCATTGCATCTTCGCTTGAGCTTCTGATTCCTCGAAGAAATAAATGACAGAACCGAACCGGCTACAAACCTCCCACCTGATCGCTGAATCCCCGCAGGGAGGTAGTGCCGTCAGTGCACCTCGGGCGGTGCACTGTAGGCATTACCTAAGCTCTTTTCAGCGTGCCTTCGGCCCTTACCTGTAACCCTTTTCATTCCTTTTATTGTCCCTCCATTCATATTCTTTCCTCAATCTTACTTTGCACCCTCTCCTAACAATTGTTGCATAATGCATCTGGTCGGTTTTCCTCCCGTTACACCCTTTAAACCTCTTACTCTCAGTTTTCCTTTCAGCGCCGAATGACCTCATAGGTCCCAGCGCTTGGCCTTCAGCCTAAATTTTACATGCCATCTATCTGACCGCCGAATAACCTTGCACAATTCCAGCACCTTTTCCCAACACCCGGAAAGGAAGTTCGCGTCCCCACGAAACCAGCGAGAGCTTCATTTTCTCTCTCTGTCCGGCTTCAATCTGTTTCGAGAGAAATACCTTTAAGTAAGAAGTGAGCTTTCCCCGTTATAATCAGATTGGGCAGAGACGTCGGCAGCATTTCCCCCGAAAGCTTAAAACCTGTACAGACCTTGCTTAAGCTAACCCAGTTAACTTGTTATGTCAAAGAATCTGGTCAGCTCAGCCCACACACCCCACCCCTTGACGAGCTCTCTCTCTCTCTCTCTCTCTCTCTCTCTCTCTCTCTCTCTCTCTCTCTCTTTAACTGCTCTACCTGACTGACGGTTACCAAAGGCTGGTTCTCTCTCTCTCTCTCTCTAAACTACTACCTGACTGTCACCAAAGGCTGACTCCCCCTTTCTCTCTCTCTCTCTCTCTCTCTCTCTCTCTCTCTCCGGTAACCTCAATGTTTCTGTTACATTTCTCTGGAGGGAGAGGAGCAAAGAGGGGCCGTTCTATGATTCCATTTTGTTTGCTCTTCGAGGTTTACCAGGCAATCCACTAAATAGCACCTTGGTCACCCTTTCTTTTAGGTCAGCTGTGGGTTTTTCAGGAAGGAGGAGGGGAGGGGAGAGAGGGGGAAGGATTATTTTTGCCGATGGTCAACAAAGCCAGTAATGTAGAGTCAAAGGGATTAGGTTTTATGCGTGTGCCGTGGCACGCTGAAACCCCCCTACCCCCCTCTCCTCCTTCCTCCTCATGCCCCCCTTTTATACAAAGAGAGAGAAAGAGAGAGAGAGAGAAAAACGTTTTTCTCGAAAAGTACCATCTTCTTCTCTCCCTTGGAGGTTCAATTTCTCTCTCTCTCTCTCTCTCTCTCTCTCTCTCTCTCTCTCTCTCTCTCTCTCTCTCAGAGGCGGGTGTTTGTACAAAAACACACCGCCGAGCTTCCACCTAAACACTCAAATACTCCTCGAGTATAAACAGCACAGCACATCAGAGGAGGCACTTTGTCAATGTAATCGTTGTCCCACGCTTTCATCCTTATTTATTGGAGTTAAATCCTAAGCCAAGCCTTAGCTAAGCTCTATCCAAAGCCCGGAGCATGTGGCTGCGAGTGCGGTGGTCTTGCTAGTCGAGGGAGTGAGGGAGGGAGGGAGGGAGAGAGACAGAGGGAGTGAGAGAGGGAGACAGTGCCAGCTAGGCCCCCTTCTTCAACAAGGAGAGATTGGGGAAGGGGGTTCTTAACCTAGGAGAGATGGCTGGAGGGGGTTAGGAGGAGGGAGAGGGAAATGGGGGAGGGGGAGGACCCGTGGCAAAGGAAGAACATTCCTCGTCACCCTCCTCACCCCTCTCTTCTCAGTGCCTCCCCTTTCTTTTATTTTACACTTTGGACCTTTCTTTCATTTTCGCCTATTTTCCGTTTGCTAATTATGTCACTTTGGGCCGCGGAAAAATTCTCACTCCTGAGAGTCAATATTTTTGTCAAATTGCGTATCTTTAATCATTCCCAAAAATTGACACTAATTTCTCTCTCTCTCTCTCTCTCTCTCTCTCTCTCTCTCTCTCTCTCTCTCTCTCTCTCTCCCAGCAAAAGCTTCCAAATTCGAAATCGTTAACCTACTTTTGGCTACAAACATCTGCCCATCTACATAAACTGACACAGGTATCAATGTACCTTCAAATAAAAACGTGATACTGGAGGAACGGTCATATGGCTGCATTAAACTGTTTTCAGTCATAATATTCTACAGGTAAACAAACAATTTACATATACGGAGACGGTAAGAATAAAATACAGAGGCGGCAGGAATAATAAAATAGAGACTTTAAGAATAAAAATCAAGCGAAAACACATAACAAACCACGTCCCCTAAATGACAGGATCCTCACATGAACGAGAGTTATTTTCGAGTTCTGGATTAATGTAAGAAGGGAGGGGAGAGAGAGAGAGAGAGAGAGAGAGAGAGAGAGAGAGAGAAGAGAGAGAGAGAGAGAGAGTAGGGGAAGCTAGGTGTATATACAGGAAAAGGGGAAGAAGAGGGGAGAGAGAATGGGGGAGGCGATATGAGAGAGAGAGAGAGAGAGAGAGAGAGAGAGAGAGAGAGAGAGAGAGAGAGAGAGAGAGAGAGAGGGGAAAGGGAGGTAGGGTGGGATAAGTTGAGGGAATGAAAGTGAGAGAAGGATAAAAGAGAGGGGAGAATGGCTGAGAGAGGCGGGGAAGGGTGGTTGGGGGTGGGATACAGGGATTGGGATGGCGGGAAATAACAAATCATGTAATCCTTCATTCTCCATTCAGAATAAACTAGGAATCATCGTTACCTGCCCGAGCGTTATCCTAGGCAGTAATCCAAGTTATCCCGATAAACTCGTATTCACGGATTACTTAGCAAGGGGAGAGATACCGACCAAAGCCGCGTATATAGGAGGGAAAAACCCGACGTGAAATCCCTAGGACAATGTAGACGATTTTGTAAACAATTTTTGAATACATGCGGAATTTTTTTTTTTTACATTTAATTTTTTTTTTGCGTTTTACGAAAGTAAGATAGAAATGAGATATATATATAGACAGAGAGATATACTGTATATAGATATATATGCATGAACTAGAATTCTGACTGCTGAAGTAAGATATAAATGATATATATATATATATATATATATATATATATATATATATATATATATATATATATATATATATATATATATATATATATATATATATATATATATATATACGATAGTTGGTATTCTGACTTCTGACGGATATTTTTATACGTGAAATCACACCAGGCGGTTTTTTCGGCCCTGGCCGCCTCTTGTTCTGAATATCTGTCTCTGCGCAGACACACACACACACACACAAACACAGACACAGACACAGACACACACAACACACAGCCCAGACACACAAACACACACACACAAACTATCTTATCTACATTCGCCGGCATATTCGTCACTTTTGACGCAGCTGAAAGCGACGGATTATATGCTTGAGGCGTCGTAAAGCACCAATTAAAAAAAAAGTTTTATTTTATTAGAATTAAATGACTGATTAGCATAAATGCTTCACATATTCTTCATAATCTTTATCCTCATCCTGATTATAACTCTCGTTATTATTATTATTATTATTATTATTATTAAATAAAATGGCTCCATTATGCGGATTGATTTTATACTGAGTTTTCTCAATTCTTCTCATAATTCGCTTTTCCTGCACATCAATATTGGTCAATAACTTGCCTTAAGGAGCGTCTCCTTCCCTCTTATATTATTATTATTATTATTATTATTATTATTATTATTATTATTTTACGCCAAAACCACTAAAGATGTCTGCAACTCACAGGTTTCTCATGGTCGAGATCTGAACAATATTGATCCTATTGACAAAATTAAAATCCAGGTAGGATGGAGTGTTTTTCCTTTTCAAAGCTTTGCTGAAGTTCAGCTCCAGAGACCAAAAATGAATTACCTAAAATCACCTGTCATCTTAATTATACGTGAAACTACCTAGGTGATATGAAGTTTGACTGCAAAATAATAATGTTTAAAGATTAAAATGCAGTAGAATACTATCGTAGATGCCGATACGGCGTAGCATGACCATACTACTGTTATTATTAACTGTATTAATGGTAGTAATTTAAATTAAAGATAAGAGTAAGCAAACTTGCATTAAAGATAAGAGAAAGCAAATTTAAATTAAAGATAAGAGAAGACAACTTTAAATTAAAGACCAGAGAAAGCAAATTTAAATTAAAGATAAGAGAGCAAATTTAAATTAAAGACAGAAGAAAGCAAATTTAAATTAAATATAACAGGAAGCAAATTTAAATTAAAGATAACAGAAAGCAAATCTAAATTAAAGATAAGAGAAGGCAAATTTAAATCAAAGATAAGAGAAAGCAAATTTGAAGTAAAATTGCAAATAAACAAAACAAGGCAAGCAAAGTAACAAACACTTGCATACTCAAATAAATAACAGACGCAAAATAAAGGACAAAATAAACTCACGATCACCGTGACCTGCTTGCACTCAGTATTGACCGAATGAAGACTCAAAGGAGTGAAGTTTATTTTTTAATTTCCTTACCTCCAGAAAACTTTCTTACGCATCTCGATATTATATCCTACTTCCAAAAGGAAACATTGTTAGATCACATATATTGCCCTCGAATTCTGTAGATCCTTTAAACGTGTCGTACTGGAAAATTAACCAAAATCCTTTATAAATATTTAAGGAATATTACAATGAAAACAAAAAGGCAATAAGCTGGAAATTTTATAAATATTTAAGGAACATTAAAATGAAAACAAAAAGGCAATAAGCAGGAAATTTTGTAAATATTTAAGGAATATTAAAATGAAAACAAAAAGGCAATAAGCAGGAAATTTTATAAATATTTAGGAATTGAGCAATAACAAATTTTATACATATTTAGGAACATTAAAATGAAAACAAAAGGCAATAAGCTGGAAATTTTATAAATATTTAAGGAATATTAAAATGAAAACAAAAGAAGCAATAATAAACAGGAAATTTTATACATATTTAGAGATATTAAAAATGAAAACAAAAAAGGGCAATAAGCTGGAAATTTTATAAATATTTAAGGAATATTAAAATGAAAACAAAAAGGCAATAAGCAGGAAATTTTATAAATATTTAAGGATTATTAAAATGAAAACATAAAAAGGCAATAAGCAGGAAATTTAGCATGAATTGAGCGTACTGAAGTAATTGCACAACCAAGTACCATCCACATTTCAACGCCAAGATTAACTGATCACAGACGATCCTAATCTGAAGCGTTACAAACATGAAGGAAATGCTTCAGCCTGTATTCGATTTAGTAAGATTAATTATCTTTAAAGCAACTTTTCCAATGAACTGCAAAGTCTCAACTCCTTCACTTTTACTTTTAAATTTGAAAGTCATCTGCCGAGTAGCCATCTCTGTTTCATTACATGGCCATCTTGGGTCTTTACTTGCTTTCTCATGGTAGAATGTGCGTCCAGTAATATTGCTGCACTTATTATATTCTCATGAACTCTGAACATGCATATACATCCATGTTATAAGACAACATTTTTACCATGCTCTGTATTTTATTCCTACGTCTACATCTTAGTTTTTCTGATTCACATCTACTTTTCTTTGGCTACCTTGTTACTTTCATTACTTTAGCAAGCAGTATGCCACCTAGTAAGAGTCCTACGTAAAGAAAATATCAACTTGACTATTTGCTGGAATCTTACGGCAGGAAGAGAAGGCCTCTCATAGTTTTCGTTTCCTCAAAAAGCCTACAACAGGTCATGAGCCATTCTACACCAAAAGACCTACAACAGGTCGTGGGACATTTTACAAGATATTCATTAACGCCTACAGCGCAGGCTATCATCAGACATCCTACAGGAAAACCAGCAAGCCCTAAAACAGGTCATCAGACATCCTGCAGACAAATAAGCAAACCCTAAAACAGGTCATCAGACATCCTACAGGCAAAACAACAAGCCCTACAACAGGTCATCAGACATCCTACAGACAAATAAGCGAGCCCTGCAACAGGTCAGCGGGCATCCTACAGAAAAAAAACAAGCCCTACAGCAGGTCAGCGGGCATTTTACAGCAAATCAGCAAGCCCTAAAACAGGTCAGTGGACATCCTACAAGCAAAAAAAGCAAGCCCTACAACAGGGCAGCGGGCATCCTACAGGCAAATCAACGAGACATACAACAGGTTATTAGAAAACATACAGACCGATAAACAAGCCTCTATAACAGGTCAGTGGGCATCCTACAAGCAAATCGTCAACCCCTACAACAGCTCATCAGACATCCTACAGGCAAAACAAGACTTACAACAAGTCATCAGACATCCTACAGGCAAAACAAGACCTAAAACAAGTCATCAGACATCCTACAGGAAAAACAAGACCTACAACAGGTCATCAGACATCCTACAGGCAAAACAAGACCTGCAACAAGTCATCAGACATCCTACAGGCAAAACAAGACATACAACAGGTCAGCGGGCATCCTACGACTAAATTGAAAAACTTAAGTATTCTCGTTTATTTTGATTTTCTGGGATAACTTTCCTCTTCTCTCTAAATCAAATGGAGGTACTCTAGTCGGCGTTAGTGTTCACTTGATTCTCACCTTGATCAATCCAATTTGTATCACTTTAACAAACCCTGAGCCCTATCTATTTCACATCAGTTTCAGTTGCGGAGACACACAGCTCATCTGACGAATATAGCCTTGTGCTTCCAAAAATCATGTGAGACATTCGTCTAAAGGTGTCAGTATCTTCCAACATAATTCTGGGTACTTGCATATTCTGAACTTATGAATGCTGTAACTGATATCATTCCCCCCTCCATACAATCATCTTCAACTGCTCTTAATTCACATAAAAAATAAAGATTTTATAAGGTTCTTAACCTAATATATATATAATATATACTGTATATATATATATATATATATATATATATATATATATATATATATATATATATATATATATATATATATATATATATATATATATATATATATATATATATATATATATATATATGAAAACATTGTCTGATTTATTCATCAATCTAGGCGCTTCTGGGCAAGATTTGGTGTCCCCTCACCCAGTCATGTCTGATAATTATCTCCGAAGGCGATAAGTGAGCAGATAAGGTTTCAATCATAAATCTTCTTGCCTCTTTTTCCCTCACCCAACGTAAAAAGCTGAGGAACACTTTTACACTCGCTCTTTTACGTTAGAGATTTAGAGTCATATCATAAGTTTCTACAGAGAATTATATCATTATGTGTGTATATATATATATATATATATATATATATATATATATATATATATATATATATATATATATATACATATATATATATATATATATATATATATATATATATATATATATATATATATATATATATATATATATATATATATCTCACGTTCATAAGTTAACAGACTATGAAATTTATCATTTGTCGCATTGTATGAGCGATAAATTATATAACTTGCAACACGTGTGTGGCCAACGCCTATATACCAATAAATATATATTCAGATAAGTAAACAGAAATGTTGGGATCTCACTTAGGGTTTCTATGGCTGTTAATATGTTGCATCGCTATTCCGCACTTCGTAGGGCTTCTGTTAATGTATAATATCCACTTCCGACCCTTTCGTGTTTATACCCAACGCACCTTTACGAATCAGTTCTGTCGGCAGGGACTTTTGAAAGAGAAGAAAAATATGAAATTAAGGAAACAGTAACCTGGGTGAGTGTGAGTATAAGGGTTTGTAACACGAATGTTAACGTGACTTGCTAAAACGGAAGTCTGAAATCCTTCAGAAAGGCGTATAATTTGTAAATCTGTAAATGTTTTCTGCACGGGAAAATCATCCCTGATTCAGTGGCTGAAGTATGAATGTGAAATTGACCGATCTATTAGCAAGAAAAAAAAAAACACTTACAATTATCAGGCAGGATTAAAAGTTTTAACTATACCAGCTCCTACTGATGACGAGAACGCATTCAAAAAGAACTGACAAACAAAAATAAAATAAAATAAAATAGGAGGACGCAAAGACGAACGGTGCAATCAATAAGTGAAATTCGTCAGTAAAAATTATTACTTCTGTAACACGGATGACTGAATATTAAATCAGATCGACCGCTGGTCATCGGTAAAATCAAAGTAATAACTTTCAAAAAACAAAACTTGAATTTTATACAACTTTTTTTCCAACAAACTTCTCCGAATGGGTGTCAGAAAGGATCCCAAAACTCACCATGGATGGAGTTTCGTATCTTTATAAAAATAAACGATTCGACTACATAATAATTTTACAGTACGGAGGTACAAGTAATCTCGAAGTTAAGGTTTTGCTGCATAGTGAAAAAGAGATGCTATTGTCTACTATAAATCAATCAATCAATTCATTCAACAAGAGCGAACCTATCGACAACCCCTCGGAATAATACCTCCGAAGTTATCAAAACGTCCGCACTTTTTCTGTCCACACTCAGATCTTAAAAACCAAATTACAGCCCTCTAGCCTCTGTAGTTTTTATTTTATTTTAGGTTAAAGTTAGACATCATCGTGCTTCTGGCAACGATTTAGGATAACCCACCACCGGGCAGTGGTTAAAGTTTCATGGGCCGAGTTCATACAGCATTATGCCGAGACCACCGAAAGATAGATCTATTTTCGGTGGCCTTGATTATACGCTGTAGCGGCTGTACAGAAAACTCGACTGCGCCGGAGAAACTTCGGCGCATTTTTTTACTTGTTTTCTTCTTTTTACTCGCAACAACGATCAATCTTTCACAGAAACAACCGAACCAACTACAGGTTAATTTGCGGCCCGCGTCCTCCTAATCAGATGATTTTACGTAAAAGGCTTAATCCTGATGAGTAAAACGAGACGGTAATTGTGCCTATTGAGGCGGTCTTCAAACTCAAGACACGAATCCGAAGGCGAGCTGCTGCTATTCCTGGGTTCATCTACCGAGAGGCATTCACTAATAAGAGTCCCGCTAATCCCCCTTTGACTCTTTGGGTTGCACGTCACTTCGACTGATGGCCAGTGACTGAAATATGATGTTTTAATAAAGTCGCTTCTCTTGCATCTCCGCGGGACTTAAAAGACCAACCTCGGTCTAAGCCTTTGCTGCCCTTACGAATGCCCGAGACCTTCACGCCGTTTTGCGTTTTTCAACTGAAGGATGTACATCACTGGTAAGCGCATATGAACTACGAAGCTCATAGGCAGTACAGAATATATAAGTTTCCAACATCTCAACCTCTTTGGCCTATTTTTTTTTTCACTCGCGTTCAACATCATCCTCTCTTCCATAATATAGCAATCGGCGTCCACACTACAGAAAGTTAGAATGTCATGAACAACCGTCAGCTGTAATTCGTCGCATAAAGGTTCTTATAAAATAATATATAGGCCCGGCCATAGCTGTTAATATATATAAACCCAATATATAATATATAATATATATATATATATATATATACATATGTACATATAATATATATATACTGTATATATATACTATATATATATATATATATATATATATATATATATATATATATATATATATATATATATATATATATATATATATATATATATATATATATATATTTAAAACTTAAATTAAAAGCAACTTCATCTACTGACTTTACCTATAATGATGATTCTTAATAAGAATCACAGGTGCCTACATTGCC
>NC_089795.1:80425162-80427662 GCF_040412425.1 Macrobrachium rosenbergii
AATTCTCCTTAAATGTGGTTCGGTTTCACAGCTGGAATTTTCCAGTTCCCCTTAAATGTGGTTCAGTTTTACAGCTAAAATGTTAAAGTCCTCCTTTTACAGCTAATATTTTCAAATTCTCCTTAAATGTGGTTCAGTTTTACAGCTAAAATTTTCTAATTCTCCTTAAATACAGCTAAGCTTTTCAAATAAAATGTTAAATGTGGTTCAGTTTCACAGCTAATATTTTCAAATTCTCCTTAAATGTGGGGTCAGTTTGCGGCTAAAATTTTAAAGTTCCTTAAACAGTTCAGTTTTACAGTTAAAAGTTTCAATTCCTCCTTGAATGTTTTACAGTTTTAAGGTATTTTCAAATTCTCCTTAAATGTTGTTCAGTTTTACAGCTAAATTTTCTAATTCCTTAAATGTTGTTCAGTTATACAGCTAAAATTTTCAAAAGTCCTTACACGCGGTTCAGTTTTACAGTTAAAGTTTCAATTCCTCCTTAAATGTTGTTCGGTTTTACAGCTAAAAGTTTCAAGTCCTCCTTAAATGTTGCTCGGTTTTATAGCTAAAAGTTTCAAGTCCTCCTTAAATGTTGTTCAGTTTTACAGCTAAAAGTGTTAAGTCCTCCTTAAAGGTGATTCGGTTTTACAGCTAAAAGTTTCAAGTCCTCCTTAAATGTGGTTCGGTTTTACAGCTAAAAGTTTCAAGTCCTCCTTAAACGTTGTTCGGTTTTACAGCTAAAAGTTTCAAGTTCTCCTTAAATGTTGTTCGGTTTTACAGCTAAAAGTTTCAAGTCCTCTATAAATGTTGTTCTGTTTACAGCTAAAAGTTTCAAGTCCTCCTTAAATGTTGTTCGGTTTTACAGCTAAAAGTTTCAAGTCCTCCTTAAGTGTTGTTTGGTTTTACACCTAAAAGTTTCAAGTCCTCCTTAAGTGTTGTTCGGTTTTACAGCTAAGAGTTTCAAGTCCTCCTTAAATGTTGTTCGGTTTTACAGCTAAAAGTTTCAAGTCCTCCTAAAATGTTGTTCGGTTTTACAGCTAAAAGTTTCAAGTCTTCCTTAAATGTTGTTCGGTTTTACAGCTAAAAGTTTCAAGTCCTCCTTAAATGTTGTTCGGTTTTACAGCTAAAGTTTCAAGTCCTCCTTAAATGTTGTTCGGTTTTACAGCTAAAAGTTTCAAGTCCTCCTTAAATGTTGTTCAGTTTTACAACTAAAAGTTTCAAGTCCTCAAATTTTGTTCAGTTTTACAACTAAAAGTTTCAGTCTTCCTTGAATGTTGTTCAGTTTTACAGCTAAATGTTTCAAATCCTCCTTAAATGTTGTTCAGTTTTACAGCTAAAAGTTTCAAGTCCTCCTTAACTTTGTTGTTCGGTTTTACAGATAAAAGTTTCAAGTCCTCATAAATTTTATTTCAGTTTTATAGCTAAAAGTTTCAAGTACTCCTTAAATGTTGTTCGGTTTTGCAGCTAATTTCTAACTACAACCTCTTTTTTATAATTTCCGTGTTGACCATTTTCATGCAAAAAATTTTTTTTATTAAGGTGTAAAATATTGCAGTTTTCAAAACGACCAGAACTTCTATGGGAAACTCAAAATCATGCTTATAAGGTGCCCGGTTTTATAGTTATTTTTTATTCCTGCCCGTGACTTACAGATTACACTTGTATAGAGCTGAAAAGCTTCGATGCAGAGCAAGACGATATACAGCACACACACAACAAACATATATATATATATATATGTATAATGTATAATGTATATATTTATATATACATATATATATATATATATATATATATATATATATATATATATATATATATTAATATAATGTATAATGTATATATATATATATATATATCATTTATATAAATATATTATATATATATATTTATCATTTGGGGCTAAAACATATTCCAGAGTAATCACATACCTGAGAAGAACTTATGTGTAGAGATTATCTAAAACTACATCGAGAATGGAAAAATTCCATCATCAGGGCTATTCTGAAGTTGACTTATAACTGCTTATCGTAGACACAAAAAAGTAAACAAGCGAAACTAGGAATTTTCTTCCTGGGAAACATTTACCTCAAAAATACTGTCTTGTCCGGAACAAGAAAACGCAGTTATTACAATATTCATCTTATAACTGTCATAAAACAAATATCAAATCCATTTTTTGTTCTGACAAAATGTATCTTTCGTTCTTTATGGCTTCCACATATAGAACAGAATATAGAATTTAGTCCAAATGCCAAGCGCTGGGACCTATGAGGTCATTCACCGCTGAAACGGAAGTTGACAGAAAGAAAGGTTTGAAAGGTGTAACATAAGGATAACTTCGCAGTTGCACTATGAAACAATTGTTAGGAGAGGGTAGAAAGAAAGATGGAAGAAAGAGAATATGAACGGAGGTATAGCAAAAGGGATGAAAGGGGTTGCAGCTAGGGACCGAAGGGACGCTGCAAATAATCATAATTGATGCTTACAGTGTACCGCGTGAGGTACACTGACG
>NC_089795.1:80430162-80435162 GCF_040412425.1 Macrobrachium rosenbergii
TAATAATAATAATAATAATAATAATAATAATAATAATAATAAGAAGAAGAAGAAGAAGAAGAAGAAGAAGAAGAAAGAGAAGAAGAAGAAGAATTATTATTATTATGTGTGTGTGTGTAATATTATTATTATTAATACTACCTGTATCAATATGATTTAAATAACGCCAACCAGTATAAATGCTTATCTGACATCAGACCCTCATGTAGGTATCAGTAACAACAACAATAATAATAAAGAACAGAAATAATGATAATAATAATAATAATAATAATAATAATAATAATAATAATAATAATAATAACGATAATAACGATAAAAGACGCGCTGGATGTATACAAACTCTCACCCACAGGTTCCATCAAGAGGTCACTTGGAGGGTGCCACATGGAAGGCTTCTTTCGCCGCTAATATTAATCAGCTTTGTCAAGATGAACCTGATAAGCGAGACCAGCTGCAACTATGCGCTGTGCTTCTCTCATACCGAAATGCTGTGTGATTAGGAAGCCGATAGAGGAAGGAAGGAGTGACCATGCAGTTAAAATGTATTTCATAATACCTGTAGGAAGATGTACATAAGGCACCTGTTTGAAATATCAGTACTGGGCGGTATGATGAAAGTCCCGAGTATGTTGTTGTTGTTATTATTATTATTATTATTATTATTATTATTATTATTATTATTATTATTATTAGTAGTAGTAGTAGTAGTAGTAGTAGTAGTAGTAGTAGTAGTAAGACGCAGACAAGGAAAGGGAGTGACGATGCAGTTAAAATGCATTTCATAATACACTGTAAACGGAAGTTTAAAAGAGCAGTGATACCTGGTATGATAAATGTCACAAGTAGGTTATTATTATTATTATTATTATTATTATTATTATTATTATTATTGCAAAGAAGCAGAACCTCTCTTAAGCATGTCTTGTGAAAGGATGCACATAAGGCCCTTGTTTCAAAAAGCAGCAATAGCCCGTATGATGAATGTCAAGAGCAGGTTATTATTATTATTATTATTATTATTATTATTATTATTATTATTATTATTATTATTACTGGAAGGAAGTAGACCCTCTCTCAAGCACATCCTGCGAAAAAAGGATGGCTGCATTGTCGAATTAATCTTATATTGAGACTTCTCAATTTTTCTTATGAATCGCTTCTCTTTCACGTTAAAATTGGTCAACAATTGACCAATGTTTATATTTCTGCAAAGAGAAAGATACAAACAGCGTTTATACAGCAGTTTTATTCTCTATACAAGTGCACATGTATAATGTTATTTATATAAATTTCTCTTTGCCGAAACGTGAACATTGGTCAGTTGCTGGTCAATATTATTATTATTATTATTATTATTATTATTATTATTATTATTATTATTATTTATTTAAGTACGAAAGGTACCTAGCTTTGTGAACGAAAGCTGACATTCAGTCTGGCCCCAGGTAACTCTGCTAGACATATGAGCTTCATTTGAAGCCCCAAGGAAAAATGCTAATGGATTCTTATAGGCTCGTCTTCTAATTCTCAGGGTAACTGACTTACAAAGTAAACAATTTCATAACAACGATCTGTCTGCCTTTAAGTATTTGCCTTACAACAACACGAAACTCTAACTGACATCCAGAGTGTTGGAATAAAATCGAAAACAAGCAAAAATTGAGCCGAAGTTTCTTCGGCGCAATCGAGTTTTCTGTACAGCCGCTACAGCGTATAATCAAGGCCACCGAAAATAGATCTATCTTTCGGTGGTCTCGGTATAATGCTGTATGAGCCGCGACCCCTAAAACTTTAACCACAACCCGGTGGTGGCCTGTCCTATATCGTTGCCAGAAGCACGATTATGGCTAGCTTGAACCTAAAAAAAAAAAAAAATACCGAGGTTAGAGGGCTGCAATTTGGTATGTTCGATGATTGGAGGGTGGATGTCAACATACCAATTTGCAGTCCTCTGGCCTCAATAGTTACAAGATCTGAGACGGACAGAAAAAGTGCGGACCGGACAGACAAAGCCGGAACAATAGTTTTCTTTTAAAGAAAACTGAAAAGATGGTGCAATGTTGGTATTACGTCATCTACTCCGTAGGAGGATATTGTTTACGAAGTACCTTGCACGTCACATTGTATGCAATCACTAATGCACTTAGCAGATTCTGTTTGGCCTTCAACTACACTGCTTTCTGTCTTACTTCCCAACCATTCCCTCTGGTCTCCTTTCACTACAGCTGTCCAACTTCTTCAATTTTGTCATGATTCAGATTTTACCTCCCAAGCAAGAGCCAATTTCAAAGTCTAGACGTGAAGAAGTGGTTCCTAAGATACTTTAGAATAATGTGAATTCCTTGGATATGGAAATATAAGTGATATACAGATGCAGATTACCTGTTTGATGACAAATATCTATGTATCACCAGTGAATTCTTTGCACAAGTATTTTACATACCAGGGAACTCTACGGGATCTGTTTTCACTACCCCAACCTTTAATGCTGCACAGAATTAATCTTTAAATTTGGTTTCGTACCCAAGAATGAATAGATGGCATTTCACGGAACTACTTGTAAAGTGCTCAGAATAAAACTCCAAGATGCTATAACAGTGTTGATAATGAAGATATAGATCAAAACGTCATTTTGAAATGCCTTGCTTGCAAACAATCACATCATTGCTACTGGCTACTACAAGAACAACGAAAGCTAGGAAAACAATCATCAAATTGCAAATGCCAATTAAATTCATTTCTTCTCTAAACATTTACTCTTATTGAGCTTTTATTTTTCTATTTTCTTTACCCTGTTTCTAGTTTCACTTATGACCTATCCTCACCATGGGATCTTGAATGGCATGACAAGGTAAGTTTAAGTTTATTCTATAAGATCTGACCACATTCTGATTAACAATCATCACAAAAACAAGAAGCTTCACGATATCGAAGTTTATTTACGAACACTGCACTGGGGGCCAGAGAAGCTGGCTGTCACAACGACAGCATTTATTACACAGCAACAATCCCCGCAGGAGGTACTGACGTAAGTACACATCACATGGTGCACTGCAGGCATTACTACTCCGGCTCCTACCTACGCCCACTTTTTAGCATTTTTATCTCCATTCCCGCTTCTTCTCTTCAATCTTGCTGTCCAGCCTCTCTAATTATTACTTCTTAGTGCAACTGTGAGATCCTCTCCCAGTTCCATCTTTAGATCCCTGCACTTCATCTCCTTGACTTTCTGGATCTCTTTATGTTGCTGTCCAACCACACCAACTCCCTCTTTTCACTGTCTTAAGTGCTGAAGGCCGAAAGTGTCCCAGTGCTTGGCTTGACACTCAAAAATTTCATAAAATTTTCACAAACAAACGAAGAAGAATAAGTGTCCTTATATCCTTATGTACAAAGAAGAAACTCGAAACGACACACGGTACGAGCAGGTAAAGGCTTCCACTACCTGTGTACATTAATGATTCTTAGGAGAGAGATTTTCCCAACGTGTGGGGTGGGGGAGGAGGACTGGGGAAAGCTGGGGTGGTGTTGGTGGTTGGGAGAACGTCCCCGTGGCGGGGGGCTTCCTATATTTAGCGCGGTATTCCACTGAGGAGAGGTTAATTCTAATCAAAGCTGAATAAAGAAAAAAAAAGGCGCAACGAATACCTCATTCTTTAAGGAATGTCATTTCCATTTGTGCAGATAATCCCCTTCGACTTTTCTACAAAATCCGGAAATTAATCAGGGGTCAGAGCCCGTAACTACAAATGAAAATCAAAATAAAAATCTCCAAAAACAAAATATTTGACAGAGACATACTTTGACATTTTAATTGTCGCGACTTCCACACTAATGTTAGCTGGTGGAGAGAGAGAGGGCAAAAATGCGCAAATACATATATCTGCTGCGCTGAAATACATACAGATACAGCATTTCTCTCCATAAACACAAGAAATTAATTAATTTCATACGACTGAAACATGTGTCATTCAACTGTTACACACTGAACGACGGGCCACTGCAGCACAAGCGTAAATACAGAGGGAACGTTCCTAAAATTTTGAAGAATATCAACCAAAGAAATTATCGACAGTTAAGAATAGATTTTTTTTATGTGAATTCATTCTGAAGGCATAATCGTGAAATTGTAGAATAAATCCCCTATTGTTACTGCCGTAATCGCAAAGGCAGCGAACAATTATGAGTAAACAGCAATGGCTGCAAAGGTTGTTGCCTTACTTTTTGGCAGCGAACATCAATCTGCAAACGATGCAAGACCACTAAGCCTTCTAATTCAAAGTTGTTTGTTGTTGATCCCAAACAAAGTGATTGGGCGAGCGAAAACTCGGGAGGAAGAGGAAAATGATTGGATAAAAGGAGGTGAATAATAACATATGATAATGGGAGACAATGGAAGGCGAGTGAATGAGTTATACGCACAAATAAAGAGCAAACCAAAATTACAGCTTCAGGCAGCGATATTTAAAAAAAATAAAATAGCCTACTGAATAAATTACAGCTGAAAGCATTTTATGAATTACGATGTAATGCAATTAACAAACCACCTGATACTTAAGTAACAACATGAATACATTTCTATGAAAAATACAGAGACGAAGCAACAATCGTACACCTATGCACACACACATCATGGCCGCCAGCCGGCTTTTCAGAAACAAATATTTCGGAAAATGCATATGTGGGGGATATGTGTCTAAATTAAGTTTTCACGTATATGTAATACGTCAGGAAATTTCTCCTTGCATTCCACAGATAGCTTGAATGAGCAAAAAGCCCTACACCAATTTTGGTGCCGGGTGAGACAGAATAGCGCCAGTTTCCAAGGAGGAAGAGGAAGTTTTAACGTATATGTGATCCGTTAAGGAATCCCTATTTTCATTTCATTAACTGCTTAAATGAGTAGAAAGCCTTACATCAATTTTGATACTGGGTGAGACAGAATTGAGCCAGTTTCCAAGGAGGAAGAGGAAGTTTTAACGTATATGTGATCCGTC
>NC_089795.1:80440162-80445162 GCF_040412425.1 Macrobrachium rosenbergii
GAGAGAGAGAACAATCACCATCATATCTGTACAGAGATGATGACCAGAACATTAGTACTAAATTGTTACCACTGGCACTTCTCTAAACACCTACGATAATTACGAACATCAGATAACAAAAATAACTTCACCCCAACAAAGAAAACAAACAACAACAAACAAACAAGGGCCCGTCGAAACAGGAGCAAAAGTAGAGTAGACAATAATTGCGCATGCAAGTGTCTCTCTGTGGCACGGAGGTTAAATCCCAGCATAAGCTCGCGCTGGCCCGCATAATTTGTCATTTGCCCACGATAGGACCCTAATTGCGGGGCTAAATGTCCCGAAAAAATTGTTATGCCAATGTTATGCCATCTTTCACGGATTACGCCTCAATCTTATTTCTGTTTCCGTTCGATGCGAGAACTGACGGTGTTACGGTATTCTTTCTGGGCGCACGGGTGTGAGTTCTTCTTCGAACAGCGTAATTTTAATTCGGTTGCTGAGATAAAACGTAAGAGCTAAAGTACTTCCCTTTTAAGTTGATAGCAAAAATGTCACCCTTCAAATTGGGCATGGTAAAACGTCCCGGTAACGCAAAAATATCCTCCTTCAAATAAGGCGTGCTAAATGTCCCCCTTCAAATTGGGAAGGTTAAAATGTCCCAGTAACGCAAAAATGCCCCCCTTCAAACTGGGCATGTTAAAATGACCCGGTAACGCAAAAATGACCCCCTTCAAATTAGGCATGTGAAAATTTCCCGGTAACGCAAAAATGTCCCCCTTCAAACTGGGTATATTAAAATGTCCCGGTAAAGCAAAGAAAACTCGGAAGTTCCACATTTAAAATGTCACTTAAATGAAGAAAGAATCCAACCGGTTTATTCTTGAGTTGGAAGTTTTACACACATATTATTGTAAATACGCAGATTATATACAGACAAAGCGTTCAGCGGTAGTGTGCTTCCCTTCTCAGCTGATGGCAAATATGTGGCCTTCAAATTAGGCATGTTAAAATGGCCCGGTAACACAAAGAATAGGAGTTCCACACTTAAAATGTCCCTGGAATGAGTATCCAATCAAAATAGTTTATTCTTGAATCGGAGGTTTAACACGCATATTCTCAATTATTGCATATACACAGTTTATACAGAAAAGTGTTTCGCGCTAATGTGCTTCCCTTCTTAGCTGGTGGCAAACGTGCCCCCTTCAAATTGGACAGGTTAAAATACCCCGGTAACGTAGAGTTCCATATTTAAAATGTCATTTGATTGATGACTCAATCAAACCGGTTTAATACCGTGTTAGCAATTTACACACAAACTCTCAGTTATTGCAAATATACACAAAATATATAATATACAGAAAAGAAAGCCAAATGTCCCGGATAGGGGGGGAGAGGAGCTATCCTAATATCAGCTGGCATTTCACTGATGAACTGACTAACATTTTATTCCGTCTTGCATAAATAATACTCAAAAGTTTTTATTTTTTTTATGGCGAGGGTTAAAAGCGATGCTTTATTTTTTTAAGTATACATTTTTTATATCAGTAATCCGGAGATGATCCGTGGTAGTTTGATATTTGAAATCGCTCCGGCTAAATCGGTTCTGAAATATCAAACAGCCTGGAGAGAGAGAGAGAGAGAGATATTAATCGACATATATGCTTATGCTTACATTTTAACTATTACAAGTGTTTCGTACGATCGCTCACTGACAAAACCGTTTCTTAAAAAATTAATAAAGTCACAGAGATGAGATATTTTACCTGGCAAAAAAATAAATCTTATCTATTCCATCCCACAAAATGACTAAAAATATTCTTAAAACAGAAGCTATAAAAACATACTACAAGGTAACCCTACAAAATCATTTCGACTTGAATAATGAATACGCTGTTTATATCTGATTTAAGAAAGTATTTGAGTGAATTTCAATTTCTTAGTGCATTGCCAAGGGTATCAGTATCAATACTCTGTTCCTATACTAGATATCAGTTACAGATCTCTACTGCATATTAGTTACATTCCTAATATAGTTATATTCCGAAGTAGGAAGTTACGACACGTCATAAATTATATTCACTGTAATTTGCTATATAGTCAGACATGAATTCTTTTACTTAATAAAATGAAATAAAACTAAGGACTGATGCTTTACTTTCCCAGAGCGAATAAATGAACTCAAGCCCTTTTCTAAAAAGTATAAAAAACAAGAAAATCAAATTAGAATCTGATCCTCCTTTTATGATACATCATCAACTAAGTATAACAAACCCTTCCCAATGCGGCACACAGTTGGCAGAAAAGTTATCTTTCTGTCAAAAGATGACAGAAGCATTACTAAACGTCTTCATCAGCCAAAATGAACAATAAACAAAGTTATAACTACAAGGTCCCACATATTCGCCTCTGAAACTCAAAGGTTAGGTTTAACCAAGGTCTAGAGTATTCTCTACACCAGTGCTTTTCAATCTTTTCATACAGCGACCCCTTATGAGCAACTCAATATGACCGATGACGCCCCTATAAAATTTTTTATTCGATAATATGTAGGGTTACCATATTTTCATCAACCAAAAAGACAGTACAAAAGGAATCTATATTTACCATGACGGGTCCCAAACCTATCTTAAGTCTAAACCTTGGGTTTAACCACATCTGAATTGATATTTTACTTCGTGACTTTGGTGCCTATCTCTTCTTTCGTATTAACGCCAATTCCTTATCGTTTAGCTCCGGATAAAACTAGCCGTAAAATAAAATGTCAAATTAAATGCAGTTAAGCCTAACCTCAGTGTCACAGAGACGAATATACAGGGCCACGCTTCTATAATTTAGTCACTGAAGAACTGCTCCACGACAGCTGGTTTAGTATACATATAACCTATGGAGTTATCGACAGTTTAAGTGTGTGGGTTTTGGAAATAACTACCACAAAAAACTCATTTATATTATCCAAGGGTCAAAGAAGTCTAGAAAAATGAAAATAAAGAGAATTCCATCCGTTTCTGCACTCCTTTGAGAAATACTAGATTGAAGAGAAAGTCACTCCTGCATTTGGTTAACAATGTCACACCAAAACACTACGGTAAATGTAAGTATGGCTATAAAACCTATGTTTATGATTATTTCATACTCACAAATATTAAGCTAGAAATGCCACCTAATACTGTATTCATTTTACTTCGGGAATCACTTACATCCAAAAAGAATTATATATAAGGTGCATCTGCCCCAACAGTGGATTCAAACCTTTGCCTTTAGGTTTAGACACAGAGTTAGACAGTCGATTTACCTATTCGGCTATGAAGCGAGGTATAATCTAGGCTGATTTCGACTCTGCAGTACTATTCCTGGGTAATACAGGCTCTGTACTTTGAATGGATATCAGCCTGTTTCCACCATGATAGCTGATTGCTAAGACTGTAACACCTGGCTAATTCTTGTGGTCACTTCAAACATGTCTTCTTTTATACTCCCGAATATTAAGACACAGATACCCCTGAATATCAAATTCATGATATCTTGAGAATAACTAACACACAAATGGAATTATAAATAAGTGCAATTACCAAGACCAGGATCAGTTTACCCGTAAAAATTCAATAATGAAGTAAAACATGAAGTTACTTCTTCAAAGGCCAGATGACAGAATCAGCCTAAATCAGACAAACAAACACTATGAATATCCCCCCAGTGTCTTGGAATTCCGATGCCATCGACAACATATTTCTACATCAAGCAATACATAAGATTGAAGGAGATGACTTTGAGTCAGTCGTCAACTAATTTCGACCCTATGGCCCACCCTGTGGCGGTTTCTTTCATTTTATTGACCTACATCTGTATATACGTATACCTACACTGTAACTCTTATTCTGTTTCCTGCCAATAAAAGGTGGTACACTTTTTCGAAATATAACGGTACTCTTCACTTCGTTTGTGTATTTACATACAAACCTTTTTCATCATTAAAATAATATTTTCACACACACATATGTACGTATATACATGTATGTATATACACATACACACATATATATATATATATATATATATATATATATATATATATATATATATATATATATACACATACCCTACTCACACTATCAAATACCTAATTTCATGCCAATATACAAATTTAATAGCCAATAACGGATTGTGCATGTGTAAACAACGCACACATGTCTATAACCATGCATTCAAACGATCATGAGAGAGAGAGAGAGAGAGAGAGAGAGAGAGAGAGAGAGAGAGAGAGAGAGAGTAAAACAAAGGAAAGGAGGTTGCAGGGATTATGAGAAGAGAAGCGCTACAGGCAGCCAGGCAGGCAGGAGGGGGAGGGTAAGAATGAGGGGAGAGGGGAGAGGGTGAGGGGAGAGGGATGGGGAAGGAAGGGGAAGGTTTACTGGTGGTGAGATAGAGGGTTGGAGTTAGAAGTGGGCTGAGGGGAGAAAGGTAGACGGGATTAAAAGGAGGATAAAGCAAAGTGTAGGGTGAGAGAAAGCGTGGGAGTACCAGGGGTGAGGGGAATTGAGAGAGAGAGAGAGAGAGAGAGAGAGAGAGAGAGAGAGAGAGAGTTAGGGTTCGCTTCCTGAAATCACATTTACAAGCCATAACAACGGAAATGAATTAATTTTATTCCGAGTAATGACGTCAAGAAATGCTCTGTAACAGTAAATACTGTAATTAACGCCAGGAAAGACTGTCTATCAGTAAACAGAATATGACATTAACTCGTCTAAAATATGGGTTTATATTTGCACCCATTTATCCATACATGTTCCCCAACGCGAAAAGATAATATACACGATTCATCCTCTATTTGCATCAGAAGTCACGAAATCTGACGGAATTCAGCAGCAATAAAAGAAAAAAATTATTGTCATGGCACCATATTGCAAAATAGGCTATACAGCACATTTTATCTCTCTTTGAGTTTTTGTTTGTAATTCTTTTAAGAAGAATCTGTTAAAAGCAGATAACTGTAAGAACGCTGATCTAGTGTCACAACT
>NC_089795.1:80450162-80455162 GCF_040412425.1 Macrobrachium rosenbergii
TTACTTAGCACTGATAGAAATATAAAAATAAGTTTACATGAAAGCTGTATGTATGTATTTATGTCTTAGATTCATGACATATCGGGATCGAACCCAGGCCTTTCAATTGGCGGCGTCCTTGCCTTTCAAATGAAAGACTTGGGTTCGATCCCGAAGTGAGTCAGAAATTTATTTCTGTGACGTAATTATGGGTTGATTCTTTTTCTATGTATAAATGTATGTTTACAAGGCATTTATATATACACATGCCTTTAGTTAGAATTTGTATGGAATACATACAAAGAAAAAGTATGATGCAGGCACATGACGAATATACTTGTGTATATATATATATATATATATATATATATATATATATATATATATATATATATATATATATATATATATATATATATATATATATATATATATATAAAAAGCAGGATCAAGCATAAACTTTTAGATTTTTTGTTTTGTTTGTACTGACCAATTGGGAGGTGATTGACAATCCCCCTTCTACTATGACTCTCACAAAACTTCATAATCATCCATTGCAAAGGAAATGGCAACTAATAAAAAAAAAAAAAAAAAAAAAGGCAAATCTACCGGATTATCGTAATTTTCCTTGATATGGTAGAAGGGGATTAAGGAAATATGGCGCCAGTGCTGCTAATCGCCTTGGAGTCTCTGGAACTAGTTGCTGGAGTATAGGACTTGATCAGGATAAAACCTGGACTAAATATATATATATGGGATTAACAGTTCATATATATATATATATATATATATATATATATATATATATAGCCATGAAAACGAACCAATGGAGTACAAGACCTTTCTCTTTTATTCGATAGCATATTCAAGTTTGATTGAAAAGACGTAAAACGAAGGCGGAAGATCTTGCACTCCGTTGTTAATTTACACACACACACACATTATATATATATATATATATATATATATATATATATATATATATATATATATATAAAATGAATATATATACCTGGAGAGATATATATATATATATATATATATATATATATATATATATATATATATATATATATATATAAAATGAATATAAACCACAGCTTGAATGAAAAGCACAAATTTCTTTGTAGCAGCTATATTTTCTCCGTATCGGGCAATCTAAAAAAAAAAAAAAAAAATGTTTAATCTAAAATCTATTTTCAGCCCAATGTTTTTCAAAATGCAAATCTATAAATGTGATATAAAAATCGAAGTGGCAGTTCATGGCTGGCGTCTCTGAACATACTGGAGGATCAATAAGGACTGATACATAGGCCATGAAGCGTGCCATAGCTTAATGCCCATTTGTCAGCACCGTAGGATATGACAGCCCTATATAAATATGGGCTCCTTTTCAGTTGAATTGATTGAATTGAACTGAATGTACAATTCAGGCCAAAGCCCAAGCACTGGGACCTATGAGGTCATCCAGCGCTGAAATGGAAATTGACAGTAAAAGGTTTGAAAGGTGTAACATGGACCTTACTCTGCAGTTCTGACGAAATGGAGCTCGAGTTGATAGGCCTCTATACACCTTGAGTAAAGACACGCCTCTCTTGAATAATGGAAGTCCCGTAGAATTGCTGCGCTTTACTTTAAACTTCACAACATTTTTCTCTCTCTTATTTTCAGTGCATCTCTACGTATTTGTCAAGTTCATCTCATTTGATACCGGCAAACATTTAGCATTTGCATGATCTTTGACTTTACTGATTTTGCTGTTAACTTTTTATATAATTAAACGTATCTAGTTTTCATTTTTAGAAGATCATTTCACTGTTTATGGATTACACATGTAATATAAATATTCCAACTCAGACTGCCTCACGACAAAGGAATTAGTCTCCAAAACTATCGGCCAAAAACGAGATGATTTCCAACCAAGTGCAGACGGACGGCACATGGCTTTTCTTGGTGGTCGTCTATCCAGACACTGGCCATACCCAATGTCGCTTAACTCCACCGATCGAAAGACCCACGGTACTGATAAATTTAAGGGAATTCGACGTTTTACAATCTCCATGACAGTTCCAATCATTGCATTACTACACGTGTAGTATCTTTGGTGTTTATATCTATAATTTGTAAGAAAGGAACAGTAAAAAAAAAAGGGGGTATATTTATTCCAATTTCCAAGTTCAGTATACCTTAGTTTAACCAGACCACTGAGCTGATTAACAGCTCTCCTAGGGCTGGCCCGAAGGATTAGACTTATTTGACGTGGCTAAGAACCAATTGTGGAATCCGAACCACATTATATCCAGAAATGAATTTCTATCACCAGAAATAAATTCCTCTAATTCTTCATTGGCCGGCAGGAGACTCGAACTCGGGGCTAGCAGAGTGCTAGCCGAGAACTCTACCGGCTCGTCCGAGGAACTTCCAATTTCCAAAGTACAATTAACCAAGTACTAGCTTTCGAAGACATACATTCTTCTTCATCAGGTACCGATGCACTGAGGAGTTAACAGGTACACTCGGGGTATACCTATACTTTCTCCTCCTACCATCTGTTATTTTCTTTTCCTAATCCCTGGGATGACCCGCCCGTTTATCTTCACCTCCTCCTGCCCTTCCCTGCAGCCCTCTTAATCTCCGTGGGCGTATGCTTAATCCTTCGCTGTTCGGGATTATCCCCTTCCTCTCCACTTTTTTGTTTATGTTCTTCTTAAAACTCTGGTGCATTTTTTCACAAGTGATCTTGTCCTCAAAATTATTCCCTGCGTTGCCTTCCATCGTTTTTTCACAGCAGTTGATGAGGGCGTTCTCTAAGATCACCCCCGGTGTTTCGTTCTCGTTGTTATATATGAAATCTCTATTTTCCCAGTTGATGTTATTATGGCTATAATTCCAGCTGTCTTTGTCCAGTGCCGAGGGTTGGCTGTGGTGGCGAATGTTCTGCTTACGCTGACCAACCAAAATATACTTTATAAATTATTGCCCCTAGGTGCTACGTAGACCCCCGCCCCCATTCTCCTCCCCCTTCATGGGTATTTTATTGCTACAGTCAACCCACAATGACTGCGAACATGGCTGTCATTAGCTACGTTGCCAAACTTCTTCGTGCACAGTTAATCTGCATTCCTCAATTCGGGGTTCCTTAATCCGGTCATAAAATCCTACTTATCCCTCCCACGGCCTTTCCAGAAGAAAGAGAACGTTCCGGGACAAGGGCGACTTAAGTCACAGTCTTTGAGGAGCCAATAACAGTACTTTTTTTTTTTATCGTATCGTATCATTTATTTTCATCGTGAGTCTGGACTAGATATTGGACATTTGCATAATTCATTTAGATGTCTGGGCTAGATATTGGGCATTTGTATAATTCATTTAGATGATAAGAAACTAAATCATCCTAATCCTACCCTGTTATCAAAACAGTTTAATGTGTGATTTTAATTCTTCATTTACTGTATGATTTCAATTCTTCATTTAATGTAATTTTTTTAACAGTAAATCATCCCTTACTCATCATCAAATTTAAGTTCTTTCGCTCATTTTACGCCGACAGTGTTAGAAACGCAGAAAAACGGTGCCAAGCTGTTTATCCTTCTTGACCTGGCATAAGGAAGATACGACAACATTTTGCCACATATACAACACATCCCAACTTAGGTCTCAAGGGTTTTATGAATCAAATCTGGGAAAAGCGGCAACGTCGAAACGTACTACATGTTCGTAGTCATTTTGATTATAGTTACCTTATTCTTAATGTTGTCATTAGAATTCCCAACCAGTCTTACGTTTTCCAGTTTTTTGCTCAGATCCACAGAGATGTTACTGTTTAGAATAACGATTGTATATTTCTTGTTTATGCCGGACGTCATGATTTCCTCATATTTTTTTCACTTGGATCTTAAGGCTTTGTGACAAAGCGCATCCAAAAAAGCAAGAATTGAGAAGTTAAGAGGCATTGTGGCTATTATA
The DNA here is from genome assembly GCF_040412425.1 of Macrobrachium rosenbergii. Lineage (NCBI taxonomy): Eukaryota > Metazoa > Arthropoda > Malacostraca > Decapoda > Palaemonidae > Macrobrachium > Macrobrachium rosenbergii. The sequence continues at coordinate 80,454,108 of NC_089795.1, forward strand.
ATTACATGCATACATATACATACATATATACATATGTTTATATATATATATAACATATATACATATATACATACATATATATATATATATATATATATATATAATATATATATATAATACATATATACATATATACATACATATATATATATATATATATATATATATATATATATATATATATATATATATATATATATATATATATATATATATAAATATAATACACACACACACACACACACACACACATATATAATATATATATATATATATATATATATATATATATATTTATATATATATATATATATATATATATATATATATATATATATATATATATATATATATATATATATAAATTATAATATATATATATATATATATATATATATATATATATATATATATATATATATATATATATATATATATATATAGAGATAGATATAGAGAGAGAGAGAGAGAGAGAGAGAGAGAGAGAGAGAGAGAGAGAGAGAGAGAGGCGATAAAACAGTAGCACCATTTTGTACGGATATCTTTTCTTCATTAAGAAAAATTATATACTATATATGCGTGCACACATACTGTACATTAATATATATCACGACCTCGCTATAAAAAAAGGCAATAAGTTCTGGACTGGACTGTCAAATTAGTTAAAAAAAAAAAAAAAAGAGCAAATCTCTTGAAATATAGTCCGGGCCTGGCTAGGGTCCATAATCACAGGTAAATGGCCCAAAAGCCCAGGTAACCTTGAGATTAAGCTAATCTGGATTAGCCAAAGACCTTCTTGATTTATCTTTGGAAATCTCCTTTGAAACTTATGAAGAATGAGGTAGCTCATAAAAACTGGCCGGGACTTGTATAGAGATTATTTTCTTATCTATTTTTTTTTTAGCCATGACAAAAAGTTGCACATAAATTATCCTGGTACTGTGTAAGCCCGCAAAGAACTATCGAGTGTTTATTTGGAAAATTACAAATTATATGATTCATAAATAAGGAGCTCATAAGCCATTCTCAATCAAGTTTTAATGCATACTCATATA
>NC_089795.1:80460162-80487662 GCF_040412425.1 Macrobrachium rosenbergii
ATTCTGTCATGAGAGGATTCACAAATGCCAGTAACAATCCAGATATAACAGGTAGCGAAGGACTGACGTTCTTGAGTTCTGAAAACATAAGTGTTTCTAAAATTTGTAGAAAGCCTTAGCCACCTTGTGCGATAGATAATGGGCCATAATGAGACCAGAGTGCCAACAAAATAACCGAGAATCTATGTAGTAACATATACCTTACAAGTACTATTTTGGAAATGATTTCACATAACCGTTCAATCCGAGGAGGAAAGTCCAAATTACATTTCTATTGTTCGTATATCTTACAGTAACTATAAAAACGACACGCAAATATATTATTGGAGCTCCAAGGCTTTGGTGAGGAGACACCTCTTAATGCTGATAAATGTAATTTACAGTAAAAATTAACATGCCAAATGTCAAAGAGACTTATCAGTGGATCTAATTTGAAGTTTATTATCAAGCGATTACTGTTTATCCAGTTCGACACAAAACTATATCATCGACTGCGAAAACATATAATAATAATAATAATAATAATAATAATAATAATAATAATAATAATAATAATAACAATAATAATAATATTCTGCTGAGGACAATTCATTATATGATTTTTTTACAGTTATTACAGGAAATGATTACATGTATACTGAATATTTTCAACAATGATTTTGTGGGTTAAAATCTGAAAAAAAATAATGCAAACATATGTGTTCTTACCTAAACCTAGCTCTATGTCAATTCTATTACAAACTGACTTCTCAGCTTCACAGGCCAAAGCTACGAAGACATTCAAAAACAAAATCGACTGCAAGCCTGAATTGCCTAAGAGCACCTTTTGTTTAAGCTGCGAAGATCAGCAACCCAAAGAATACGTAAGAATAGAGAGAACAAATAAAATGGGAGAAGCCGAAAGAATGAATTGGTTGTACTGGTGTCTGACTGAAGCCACTGTAGTATATAACCCACGCTCAGTGATGAAACTTGAACACAACGAGACCAAGACTTTAACACAAATATGGAACCGGTGTTCTTTGACGTGCTTAAAAAGGATACTGTGACATACGTCACGTTTCTTTTATGAAATACTAAATAAAAGAACAAAACAGACCAACGGCACGGGAATTGTTTAAAAAAATTATTATTATTATTATTATTATTATTATTATTGTTGTCAGTATTATTATTATTATTATTATTATTATTATTATTATTATTATTATTATTATTATTATTATTATTATTATTATTATTACATATCAGTTTGACCAGTCAAATAATTTACATACCCAGAACCTTCTCCGATAATTTTTATTTACTTATATTTATTTATTTATTTCTTAACAAAGTGTCGAGGGGGTTGGCTGATTTGGATATTCCGGCCTCAAGCCAGACAAACCCTTGCACAAAGGTGACCCTCAAGCGCAGCAGAGTATCAAAGGAATTAAAAAGTCTGGCGTGGACCTCTGTACATGCCCAACTAAACGACAGGAAATACCACCGCCGGAGGATCGCCGTGAAGAAGATCCTACGGACCGTCGAAGAAGATGCATCCTGTTGATGGTTCTCAATAACCGATGAAGTTTATCCTTGGTTCATGAAAAACTTGCTCCTTTAAAGATTGCGAATGAAAGGCTTCGGGAAACACCGAATAAGATATATCTGTCGGAGCAAGTGCACAATCTAACGAAACGTTCTTCATTGCAATCTTGAAAGGTTTTTATTGCCTGACATGCATGAGATTTTCTTGCATCTGGCTTTTATTCTTCCTTGTCATTTGACCAACTGCTCTCAAAATCTCGTTGGGTGGCCTCCACATGGATCTGGGCAGTGAGAGTGAGAGAGAGAGACAAAGGGAGAAAACATGGAGAGAGAGAGAGAGAGAGAGAGAGAGAGAGAGAGAGAGAGAGAGAGAGAGAGAGAGAGAGAGCATGCCGGTTCTATTCATGGATGCTAAAGCCACGCCGTGGCGTGAGGGACCCCGCCACCACCTGAAAGGTTGCAGATAACGCAACAATGAAGTGTGATTATGCCATTGTCGCTTCTGCCGTGGTGGTTACGCCGTTTCCTTGTTACTATATTTAATGTTGTTAGCGACGATGATGGCAGTTTTATTGTTGTTGTTTGTTGTTGGTGTTAGTGTTGTTGCCCTGCTGGTATCGAGCTCAGTAGGTGCCCCTGCTGTTGAGCGTCCGCTGTCGCTGCTGACAATATGACGATTAGCGCTGATCGCTGAGCGCTGAGCGCTGGTTTCGTCGATGTCATTAAGAAGAGAAAGGGAGGAATACAAACAGTTTAGATATCTTTAGCAATCCATTACCACCATTTATAAAGAAGCAATCAAAGATGGCTACAAATCTTTCGGCATTTAAATATCGAACAATATTTTGACTAGGCAAATAAAAAATTACTCTCAATATCATTCTTTCAATCAATTTTCTGTGAAATTAGTAACCAAGTTAACGAGATACTACATACAATAAGATTTCAGAGTATATACTCTTCTTCGGTTCTAAAACTGGCGTCACACCTGCCATGGTCATCGACGCCAAAAACAGTATTGTTTCCGCAATCGATTATTCAATGACACTGCAAACAACGTTTTTATGAAATCTACAAACAAACAGACAAACGGGATGTTTATAAAGACCCGAATGAAGCTGATTAAGGGCCTTCAAAAATATTAGTGGCAATGAGAACGGAAAATGTGGTTGCAATAATCGATATGATGTGGTTCTGTTGTTACGTCAGATAAGTACATAAGTTGCAACTAATTAGAATTTTTTTTTTTGCTTTTTCGTTACTACTAGGCATGTACTGCAGTTGCAACGAATGCTTTTTTGGACATTCTTCAATGTGTCATTCACTCAGTTGATTTATCTTATTCAATAATTATCAAAGATTAATACCACCTGTTGATCTCTATTGCTTTCTAGCGTTTTCTCTCAATATCTTTTGTTCCAGTACAAAAAAATAATGACGTGACTTTCACAAACTTATTTCATTTATAAAATGGAGTCGTCTATATCTGTAAACATTTCAGTGTTCTTTTTTCACCACAGCAGTTTCAAAGACATTTATTCTTTCACAAACTTATTTCACTTATAAAATGATGCCGTCTATACCTATACACATGCAGTTTTTTTTTTTATCAAAACATTTTCAAAGACATTTATTCTTTCACAAACTGATATCACTAATAAAATAGTGCCGTTTATATTTATAAATACTCAATTTTTTTTCACCACTGCAGCTTCAGACATTTATTCTTTATAAAATGGAAGTATCATCAGTTATAGTCAGCGTACTGCATGCAACTGAGTCTTAATTGAGGGTACTGACATTGTCTATCAATAGCAGCAAGGAATCTAGAATAAATAAACAAATAAATAAACAAATAAATAAATAAATAAAATGCAAGACACTGAAAAAGTATTGTTTTTTCTTCACAGGAAAAACTACCGTTCATTTACATGAATCAATAAATACATACACAAATAGGAACAAATTTTCAATGCACCTTTACCTGTCCATTAAACACGTCCAAATAAATTCAATTTTCAACAGAATAAAGCTTCTGTTATTTCTCACGAATATATCGCGTTTTTTTATTCCCACTTATGAAGGAAATGCAGAAGAAAAAGACCTTTGAAATGGAGTGCTTAAGCAAAGACAAAGCAAGAACAATTTACATCTTTAAAAAATATAAAATCTTGCCCAAAGCGTTTAGGTCAAACATAACAAATTTATGTTCCAACGTCAGTACAGTATATTCCAGGGTATACCCGGAAAGATTCTTAAAGAAAAGTGTGCCAAAGCTGTTAAAATAAGCTTGTACCTTCAAAGAAGCGATTTTCACCTTCTTTTACTAAACAGCTCTCATATACGAGTGCTTGAGAATTACGTGTTATACATATTTATCAGTAATCAGTCCTCCGATGGACTGAGGAACAGTCTCCCTGAGAGTGTGGTGCAACTGGAACCTCAAAAGATCAAGCGAAGATGCTGTGCAATGCTACACTAATATAATTCTCCTTGTGTTTTTCAATGTACTTATATTTCTAATTATCTATTAATTTTTAATTTATTTGTACTTTTCTAACAACTGGTCCCTTCTCTCTGTATTTCCTATTGCTTTCTGTTGAGTCTTTCAAATGAACGCCATATTCTTTGGAAGCTTGGATTTCAAGTCAACGGTCCCTGTGGGCGTGTTCCATAACAACAACAACAACAACAACAACAACAATAATAATAATAATGATAATAGTAATAAGACGGTCAAGGCAAAGCAAGTATAAATTAGGTCCTCTACGTTGTGAATGACGTCACTCCACCTCAGTATGTGGCGGACAGATTAGTGATTTTCTAAAAACATCTCCACCATATCACTGTTATCTGTAAAATCACTGAGATATAACTGATACCGGAATGGAAGTCCATGATCTAAATACGATATATATATATATATTTATTTATATATAACATGTATGTATAAATATATGCAATATATATGTATAAATATATGTATGTATATATATATGTATAGATTTTTATATATACACATATACACAAATATATCACATCCATTAACCATTGAATTAGGGATGGAACCATTATGCATATATACATATATATATATATATATATATATATATATATATATATATATATATATATATATATATACTGTATATATAATATATATATACACATATATATGATTTATACATATGTATATAAAAAATATATATATATATAGATATTTATGCATATTTATATATATATATATATATATATATATATATATATATATATATATATATATATATATATATATATATATATATATATATATATCTCTTAAACTGATTCATATATCCAGACAGGTGTATGAAACGGCAAATTAAACACAAATTGTTGGGTTGCTGATGCGAATTAAACTGGAAGACCTCTTACTACAAGAGCCACTTACGTTCAAGAATAATTTTTGAAACTGGGACATCGTGCACTATCTTTATCTGATTAAAAACCAAAAAATGCTTGTTATTAGCAAACTAGGGTTGCAAAACCAGAGAGAGAGAGAGAGAGAGAGAGAGAGAGAGAGAGAGAGAGAGAGAGAGAGAGAGAGAGAGAGAGAGAGAGAGAATGTGAATAGCTATATGGATAGACATCAAATCACAAAGCTAATTAGTAATATCTGGACGATGCACATGATTATTTTCTACAATGTAACGCTTGCACGCAGATATATATATATATATATATATATATATATATATATATATATATATATATATATATATATATATATATAAATGTATAATTATATATATGTATATATATACTTATATATACATAAATATATATATATATATATATATATATATATATATATATATATATATATATATATATATATATATATATATATATATATATATATTGACTAACCTGAACAACAAATCTCTAAATCTTATACACAATTTATAGTAGCAGCAGTCTTGAAGAACGAACGACCAATATAATCGCCCTAACTTTTCAAGTCAATCTTTAAACGATTATTAACCTGATTGAATAAAACAAAATCGATACGAGGAAATATCATGGCCTCATAATGGAAGAAATTAATGCAAGCAAGTTACCTAAAATTTAACAATATACAATCAGATATCAGAAAAGGATGCGATAACTAATCATCGTCAGCCAGGTACGGGGGAAAACAAAAGAATGCGGATGAGGGACAGTGCGCTAAAAGACAATAAAAAATAAATTAACAGAAAAAAAAAATTAGAAACTGTATTTTTGAATCGCCGTCGCAGCACTGCTGAGAAAGTTCCCGACCTCAATCATTTGCCAGACACTTCTGAACTCGTCACTGGCGATAAGTGATACGATTATCTCTTTCGCTTATTTTTGAACGGATTACTGTTATCGCCATGAGAACCGAACCGTGTAGAAGAAAAACCGATGACACTTGCTTCGTGTGTTCAGTAACCTCTTATTTTCATTCTTCAATCGCCGTTCGCGAATGAATAAACTGATAGTTTATTCATTATGCACTCTTGTAGAAGCGTACGATTTACTGATAAACCCAGGAAATTCTAAGCAAATTCATGAAATGTCTATTAAAAACCTGGAGTTCAGGGCTCGGATACTGACACAAAAGTATATGTATCAATTCACATAGACATTTATTTAAGCAAATGAGAAATCAAAGCATAAGCAGATGAGTCATTCTCGATATACTGAGTGCTCAAAGATATTTTATCTTAAAAAAAAAAAAAAAAAATTCACCCTGAAAAGTGACAGCAAGTAAGAAAGGCAAACCCAGTAATATGGGAATACAGAAGGAAGGAAAACCTTGTAATAAAGGAACACAGAAGAAAGAGGAATTTTGTAAAATGTGCGAATAAAGACAAAAAGCAAACCTGGGAATACTGGAATAAAGAAAGGCAAACCTTAGCGTATGGGATAAAGAGAAAGAAAAACCTTGTAACATGGGAAACCTTGGAACAAGGGAATAAAGAAGAAACGAAAACCTTGCAATATAGGAATAAAGAAGAAAGGCAAACCTTGGAATATGGGAATAAATAAGGCAAACCTTGGAATATGGAAATAATGAAGAAAGAAAAGCCCTGGAATACGGGAATAATGAAGAAAGGCAAAGCCCTGGAATATATGGGAATAATGAAGAAAGGCAAACCTTGGAATATGGAAATAATGAAGAAAGGAAAAGTCCTGGAATACGGGAATAATGAAGACAGGCAAAGCCCTGGAATACGGGAATAATGAAGAATGGCAAACCTTGGAATATATGGGAATAATGAAGAAAGGTAAACCTTGCAATATTGGAATATAGAAAGAAAAAATGATATGACGGAAATAAATTGATCCAAATCAAGTATAACGAATCAAACCTTTACCTTCCTGGTACTGTACTAAATTATTATTATTATTATTATTATTATTATTATTATTATTATTATTATTATTCGGAAGATCAATCCTATTCATATGGAACAAGCTCACAGGAGCCATTAACTTGAAATTCATACCTCTAAAGAATATTAAGGTGTTCATTAGGAAGAAGTAAGAGGAGGTAAAGGGAAATACAGAAAAAAAAAGAGATCTCACTTATTAAAAAGAGAAAAAATAAATTAATAAATTAACAAATACATAAAAATGTATTGAAATGAAAAGAGAATAGTATTAGGGCGGTAATGCATTGCATCTTCGCTTGAACTTTGGAAGTTCCAACCTAGAGAAGGTGTCGACTGATGTAGCCGTATCTAGCTTTCATTTTGACTATCTTGCAGAGACACTTAGTAAATCAGCTGTTCGGGAATACGTCGTCCAATACTATCATCCTTACAATATGGCTTCTCAGTAGCCCCCCCCCTACCTAACAGTTTCATATACCTTTTCAAAAACGGGTAACTGCTCAAAGCGTGTTGAAGAAAGGGAAAAATCACTGTCATTAATGTCTGACGTAGCTGATTGCTTTAACAAGAAGAGGACGAAAAATTTGGAGGCCCACTTACGACAGGGAACTAGGCGCCATTTTATTTGAGAGGAAAGTACTCAAACCTTTGCAAGAGAGGGATGGGAAACCACGTCACTCTTCATTGCAAAGAGAATTTTTCCTTACGTACTGTGTTCATATTGTCATCGCATGACATATGGGATCTATGGACCAGTTTATTTTTTTTGGGGGGGAGGGAGGTGGGCGCTACGCGCTACTAGGGTGACGTATATTGCACGGGTGACGTGTATTGCATGGTAATTGGTATTGCAATGCTGACATGTGTTGAATGAGTAATCTGTGTTGCGATTCTGATACGTCTTGCATGTGTGATACGAATTGCAAAGCTCACTTGTGTTGTATGGATGATGTGTTGCAAAAATGACATGTTGCAGGTGTGCATTGTAAGGGACAGGTGTGTTACGTGGCGACGGGTATACAGGGTAACACATTGCATAAGGGACTTGTTGCACTGTTATCGATGGCTGCGTAGCTGGTTTTTTGTAGAACAGGTGAAATGGATCTTCATTGCATGAGTGATAAACACTGCTTGACGACGTCTGCCACCTGAATGAAGGAAAGCTGATGACACACTCGTTCAACAACAGACAAAATAAGGGAAAAAACATGAAAAACTAATAACCTATCGAATATAAAAAATTCCACGTGGGGTGGTAGTGCCGTCAGTGCACCTCATGTGGTGCACTAGGGATTACCTAACGTTCTTTACAGCGTCCCTTCGGCCCCTAGCTGCCACTCTTTCGTTCCTTCTGCTGTACTTCCTTTCATATTCTCTTTCTTCCATCTTACTTTCCACCCTCTCCTAACGATTGATTCATAGTGCAACTGCGAAGTTTTCCTTCTGTTACAACTTTCAAACCTTTTACTGTCAATTTCATTTTCAGCGCTGGATAACCTCATAGGTCCCAGTGGTTGGCCTTTGGCCTAAATTCTACATTCAATTCAATTCAATTATAAAAACTTGTGGAAGTGAATGATTTATTGATGTATTGATGAAATTCTCTGCTAAATCATGCAATGTGTCTATTAAAATCTCATAAAAACTAAGAGATTCACTGGCCACAGACTAGTTTCACCTTGCTATACTTGCAATTATTTTATTAAGACTTTTCTTATTCACTCCTAGGTAGAACTCCAAACCCTATTGAGTGTACACTGCAAGACGATGACTGTATATTAATTTGAAAACTGTCATCTTGTTTTTGAGAAGAATTTCTAGGATTTATTCCTACAATCAATTCTGGACAGCTATTGTGGCCCCATCCTGAACAAATTTGAATCTACACTACATAAAGACAACCTATCACAAGGTTCACTACTGCTCCTGTAGTTCTAGAGAAGATTTGCAAATGACCCCACCCTAATTTCACTATTTATTAATTATTCCTCCTCAAGCGGAGGTATGGCCCACCATTCGAACAAGCACGAATCTCTTTTAACCAAAAATCCTTTTGTGCCAATTTCAGTTAAAATTGATCCTATGGTTGCAGAGGGGTAAAAATGTGAAAAGTTCACGGCAGACACATACTTACATAAATAAACACACACACACACGCCGAGCAAACAAACTTTTTACAGAGACTTAACATCTACCTCAGACTGAGCAAGTTGCTCACAAGAACTACAATCACAATGAACAAATCTTCACTCTTTGAAGATAAAGGGTAGACAGCCACTATTAATATCTTATCAGCATACGAACAGGATGAAAAGATTTAATCTCTCTTTGTCCTTCTCTCTTTGAGGATGCAAGAAGGGCAATTAAGTGGCTAAAAATGGAGAGAAACATGGAGTTGATTAAAGATAGATGCTAGGTTATGGTAGTGAAAGTGTAACTGAGTGGCTGACCAGGTTGTGTAGGGTATGCCTGGATGAGGAAAAAGCTAAAAAGGATTAGGGGAAAGGAAGAACTATTCCTTGTATAAAGATAAAGGTGATAGAAGTGAATGTCAGAACTACTGGGCACACCATTACCCAGAGAAGGTTTATGTAGGATTTTAAGTGAGAATGTAAGTAAGGTAACAGGAGAATTGATAAGGGAAGAACAGTGTGGGGTTAGACATGGAGGAAGGTGTGTGGGGTATGTATTTGCTATGAAAGAGTAAATACATGCTATGTGGGAAGCATGAATTTAGAATGAATAAGATGTAAGTGGCATACATGGACCTAGAAAGAATTTATGAAAGTAATGGTATAGATGCAATGTAGATGATGCTATAGAAAATAAATTGTTGAGATGAATTAAAGGCTTTAATGATGGAAGCCAAAGGTGTGTTTAGTAGATGGAAGAACAACAGGTGTGGTGTAAAATCTGGTGTGAAACATGGGTGTGTTGCATCCCTATGGACATAACACACCCTGTTAAAAATCGTATTGTAAGAGCGATGCAAGGAGTTAGAGAAACGATATTAAGGATATTAGACACAAGCGCAAAGATGAGAAAATAAAAAAAAATGGGTAGCGAAAGAAGTGTGGAATATACTGAAGAAAAAAAGATCATACATTTTATTTTCAAACATGCACCCTTCACACAACCACAAAAGCAGAACCTAACCATCCAATCCTGACCTTGCTCAAAACAAAGAAAACAACGGACCCATTGATAGTTAACCGCATTTATTCAGTCTCTCAAACGATTTGCTCTTTTGTGCTCGAACAACAAAAACAATCTTTAGAAAATTCATATATTTATAATACGCAATTTTCCCCGGCGTTTTTTTTTTTAATCTTTCTACCAATGATATTCCCCGAAAAAAAATCCGCTATGAAAAAAAACGACCATTGAAGAAATCGCGTAAAAAATTTGTATACCTGAAAATTCGCCGGTTATTAATAGGATTGGGAACAATACATCAGAGATAATATTTCACTTATTTACCAAAACATTATGCATATAAAAAAAATCCCTGATTAACCTCTTAATTTTTCTTTTAATATCGTCCAATGTACTCGGCATAGGTTACCAACCACAGCACTCCACTTTTTCCAGTTCACTTTCGTCCACATTTTTCAAAAAGCAGCGGACGAGATGCATCTCGCTCCAGCCACACACACAGACAGAGACAGAGAGAGAGAGAGAGAGAGGACGGAGGAATTGGGGGAGGAGCAAAATACGAGGTGTGAGAAGGGGTGTGTGTGTGTGTGTGTATGTGTTTGGCATCGAGAAGGTGGAGGTGGAGGGTAGAGGGAATGGGGGGGGAGAGGAGGAGGGGGAGGGGAGGGAGGAGCAGAATGTCCCCAAGTAGGTGTTTGCTCACAGAACGATTTTTTGTGGCGACGGTGAACGAAACAAGTTGGGATATTCCCCCCACCCTCCCCATTTTTCCCATTAATCTGGGCCGAATTATTAGCTCATGTTTCCAATTGCAGTATTATGACCAATTAGATTACAATCCCCGGCATAGCTGCATTCAGCGGGTCTCCTGATCTGTTTGGGAGTTCAACTAGGCCTACTTGTTAAATTTGTCATTATAGGGGTTTTATAAGGCATTAGGCTTACATGGGACTTGATGTTGTGGGAAGGGGGAAGGGGGGAAGGGGGATGGATGCATGGAGAGGTGTATTATTCCCCTTTCACTCGATTTCTTTCTCTCTCTTTCTTTTCTTTTCTCTTTTTGCAAGTTGTTAAGGTGGAAGGAAGGGTGCATTTAACGGAGGGAAGGAGGGAGGGGAAGAAGGAGGAGGGAGAGGGAGAGGGAGGGGGAGGGAGGAGGAGGGTAGGCAGAGGGAGGAGGTAGGGAAGAGGCTGGTACACAGGATTTCAATATAAAGTTTTTGATCATTATTGAAACCTCATTACTGAGAGATTAGTGCTTGAGAGACTTTTTTTTTTCAAATCCCTTTTTTGTACTGATAATTGCGGGTTCCTAAATCCTCGCAGCACTGAAGGAAAAAGAGAGAAAAAGCGCACGAGTTTTTTGACGGTGTCATGATAGAAAAATGAGTCAATTTTTTTTTTTTTCAGTCATAAAATATTTAAATGAGCTCCGATGTGAAAAGGTGAAAATTTTTACCCCCTTCCCCCACACCACCCTCTTCGCTTTATACAACATCCATTTATTCAGATATCTCCGGATGCTGCAGCAAGCATCCGTCTGTCCGTCTCTCTCTCTCTCTCTCTCTCTCTCTCTCTCTCTCTCTCTCTCTCTCTCTCTCCCCTCCCCCAGCAGGGATGTATTGTTTAAGATCCATCACGGTGGTTGAAAACTCAATTATAAATGTATATACTGACTGCTTGCCAGCCATAATGCGTAACTAAGTTGATCATTATTAATATATAAATAAATCAGCACACATCCCAGATAAATCATATTTATATATATATATATATATATATATATATATATATATATATATATATATATATATATATATAAAAAATATAAAATATATATATATATATACATATACATATATATATATATATATATATATATATATATATATATATATATATATATATATATATATATATATATATACACACAGTTACACAGTGCGTGTGTTTTTGCGTTTATACTTCTACTTCGTAACCTCCGTTAATATTACATCAGCAAGCCATAACAGAAGCATTTATTCTTAAATTTCGTCTTAAGGACCTGATCTTATCCGTAAGTGTAGACGAGAACCTAAAAATGAGGAGTATATATATATATATATGTGTGTGTGTGTATTTCATTACCTGAATAAAATAAATCAACTGCAGTTACATTTGTTCATCAGTTTCGCAGTTACTGACCGCACCTGTTCCTAAGTGGGACTGATTTTACTTTAACGTTTACTGATGTATACTTATAACCGAGGTTTAAGATAAGGAATCCGTTAAAAAACAATCAATATTTAAGAGGCTACTTCAAAATGCCACACTGAGAAACGGTTAATATACACATAACGATCAAACTTTCAGCTAAAATGAGGATGCATTCACAAGACTAGAATTATATAAAGATTAAAAAACGATGCCCACATCAATGTTACTCATAAATAACAGAGAAAAGTGAGGAAAATGTGGATTAAGTAACACATGATGATAGGTCAACAAGAGCATGAACAACACGACAACCGCAAAAGATATTCAGAATATAAAAGTAAAACAATGATACATATTCGCTTCTTTTTTTCGAATATCTGAAAAAAATAAAAACCTTATTCACATGGACTACTTCCAACCAACTGCAGCTGGGAAAAACCCTTTTAAGGAAAAACACTCAAGTATTCTGTCACAACCAATAACCAACTGCATATACATAAAACAGTAAAAACTGCACCGAAGTTTCTTCGGCGCAATTGAGTTTTCTGTACAGCCGCTACAGCGTGTACTCAAGGCCACCGAAAATAGATATATCTTTCGATGGTCTCAGTATAATGCTGTGTGAGCTGCGGCCCATGAAACTTTAACCACGGCACGTTGGTGGCCTATCCTATATAGTTGCCAGAAGCACGATTATGGATAACTTTAACCTTAAATCAAATAAAAACTACTGAGGCTAGAAGGTTGCAATTTGGTATGTTTGATGACTGGTAGATGATCAGCATAGCAATTTGCAGCCCTCTAGCCTCATTAGTTTTAAGATCTGAGGGCAACCAGAAAAAGTGCGGACGGACAGTCAAAGCTGGCACAATAGCTTTCTTTTACAGAAAAATAATAAAAAGCGAGCCGGAAGATTAATCAAAACATGCACTTGACCATCACTAAAGTGTAAAATAACTTAAAAACGCAAGGACGCTTTTAGTATGACCGAGGGAGTACAAGGAAAGGTCCTTGTCACATAAAGTGGGTTTTTGTCAGAGAGATTAGTCAGATTTATCAGAAAGTGCATTACATACTAATTCAGAACCAGAAAGACATTTTTTCGAGAACACTTAGACAGAAGCGTTCTATTCGCAACTCCAGTTCTAGAACACATTATAGAGAAATATTACAGAAAACTTCCGACTGATTAAATACAAAAGTGCTAATCACACAACCAGGCCTATATCGAACAACTTAACAGGGAAACGTTTCCAAAATGCTTCAAGAAAATGGCAAAACCTGACATGAATATCTTAAGTCTTTTAAATTTGTTCCCTACTCCATACAAATACCTGAATGCCAGTGCATAAAAAAAATAGTAGTGATGGTATATTTGTAAGCCATACATAATTCTTACATACAAGAATGCCAGTCATTTTTAATCCTGTGCCCAGTTTTATCACACGTAAAACAGATTTTATGACCATATTGTCAAATGTGTAAAAAATAAATACAAGCACATTTTCCTTACAGGCAATAAGCCAAATAGTAAATGAAATTGAAGCAATAACGGATTCAATAACACACCGCTGACACCTGTTTTAGCATTTCTATAGAACATTAATTCTAAATTAGACTGTTGTTTCACTTTCCAGCTTCCAACAGTGAACAGTTAGGCAATCCCAAACAAGCTCATATACAGGAGGAAGAATCAGACTACTGTTTCACTTTCAACCTAACAGCGAATAGTTAGGCAATCCCAAACAAGCTCATATACAGGATGAAAAATTAGACTACTGTTTCACTTTCCAGCTTCCAACAGTGAACAGTTAGGCAATCCCAAACAAGCTCATATACAGGAGGAAGAATCAGACTACTGTTTCACTTTCCAGCTTCTAACAGCGAATAGTTAGGCAATCCCAAACAAGCTCATATACAGGATGAAAAATTACACTACTGTTTCACTTTCCAGCTTCCAACAGTGAATATTTAGGCAATCCCAAACAAGCTCATATACAGGAGGAAAAATAACTTAAGAGTTTTGCGAAGCCTACGGACATTCACCGCAGAATTTAATTTTAGTAGTTTAAGAATTGGTTTACCGTTTCATTTCCTTACATATTAGAAGAACACTAACATCACATTAAATTTGGTCAATAAATGAACTGAATTACCAAGACGCGACAGCTTTCATCAGTGTCACAATGACCCATTAAAACACTATGATACCTTAGCAGTGAGAAATCTGAGTTCATCAGGTTTTAAAAACACAAACTTTTCTTCGCCTTTTCGTTCGTCATTCTTTTGGAAAATGATTTACTTAAAACAAAATGAAGTTACATAGAAATGAGTAATCTAAAGGAGGGTTTATAGATAAGTAAATCATTCGCCTTCTTTTCGCATGCTGAGGAGACCGTGAAACCACACACACACACACACACACACACACATATATAATATATATATATATATATATATATATATATATATATATATATATATATATATATATATTAAATGTAAGACAAATGTAAAACAGAAAGATACAGAAAGTGCGATGTTAATTAACGTGTCTTTGGGGATAACCCAGCATCTTACATACACTGCATAAACGACGCGAAAAGAAACACAATAAATAATAATGATAAAGGAATGAAAATGGTAACTGTACGGCAAAAAACAGAGTATAAAAAAGAAAAAACCAATGATTGTGAAGTTAAGCGCACTCAATGTCTCGAAGAATTTGACTAAAAAATGTCAACAAAAAATACTGGAGAGAAACTGAAGTACAACATTAATCGTGAGTTGTCGATCACATAATGAGCAAACTGACTTTGGAAAAAAAAAGGAGAGGAATAAAACCATAAAATCCACGCTGCTTAAAATCAAGTTTTTTTTTTTTTTTAACAGAAAGGACAGTTCTTCATTTCAAAATGCTTTGAAACGATTCATTTGGGGATTTCACCTGTTCTGGTAATAAGGGCAAAAGAATGAACTTACGGTTTTGATACTTGTGGAAAGATTATCAATTTGCTTTCTGTAAATGGAAGCGGGTACTTTTATACCAAGCCGATGTGCACAGAAAGTAATATACAATAATTTAATGGTTAACACAAGTCGGTTTCCGGTAAAAAAAAATTACTAATGGACTAAAACAGCCAAAATATAAAAAATAAGAAGCAAATACAATCCCTGGATAGAGGGAAATTAGGGAATTTAGGCCCATGGGCGAGAGATTTAACACGATGTTGATTAAATAAATTAAAAAAAAAAAAAAAATACTGTACTCCATATACGGAATACGTTCTTCATCGTACCTTTTCTGTAGCGCTAAACCGGCCAAAATATAAAAAATAAAGTGATTAAAAAAACCTGGATAGACGGAAATATAAAATACAAAAAATAAGAAGCAAATACAATCCCTGGGAAGAGGGAAATTAGGGAATTTAGCCCCGTGACTGAGAGATTTAACACGATGTTAATTAAATCAATTTTGAAAAAAAAAAAAAACTCTATATACAGAACACGTTCTTCATCATACCTTTTCTGTAGCGCTTAATAAATGATCAGGAATGACTCACCTTTTCACGCCGAAAGATAAAAATAACCTACGCCTAAAATAATACTTCGTAATGCTCCATCATATTCCATGAAAAACCGAAAAGGGACAGGAGCAGAGCAGGGTCAAATTTCTCACAGAACAATAACTATGACTAGTGTCAGTCGCCAAAGTGATTCCGATTCCATTTTTTCCGCTAAAAGATCGCTTTCATACAAACACACAAAGAACCTACAGCGATGTTTTATTGTCTTGGCAAAGTTTAATCAGCATGTGGCTCACAGGTGTTACCCAGACTATTATAAAAAAAAAAAAACACACACACACAAACACACACGCCACACACATCTCATTGGCATAGTTTTCACAACAGATCTGAGAATGAAAATATAAACAGAATCCTTTGTAAAAAAAAAAAAAAAAAAGAAGCGGTTGGTTAGAAATGAGGAAGACACGGGGAAAAAAGGATGTATTAAAATACAAAGAATAAAAATACCGTCCTCATTACACTATCCGACGTGAATATCAAAATATATTATTCTGGGGATAAAAGTTCTTAAAAAATAAGACGGCTCCGACTTCTTGCCTCGGGCAAACTGCACCTTTCTAAACAGAACAAGCATCTGACGACACAGAGAAGCGATAAAAGACGTCCCAGGAAGTCCTGGAACCTAAACTAATTCGGTCTAATCCTGCAACATCATCCTATAACCGGACAGCGTCCTAGACTTAGAAGGGTTTGTAGCTTAAAAAAAGAGCTCACTCAAAAAGTAGTCGTTATTTCTGCTTTAGAATAAGCCTTTAGCGATTGAAGCTAAGAGCTTCATTTCTCAAAATATAACAGAAGAAAATGAGAGTATACTTATGTTAAAAATTTTACAGAGCGAGTACAGTAACAACGAAAAACAAGACGCCGACAAGGAGATAGATTTGGGACATTCCAGTAATCACTTGAAAGAAAAGAAAAAAAAATGAACAATAAACTTATGTCGATTATATTCATCGATATATGAAGGCTGAGCTTTGACGTAACTCCAAGTTTTATAAAGAACAATCAAAAAGCCGAATGTTATGAAGCTTGGTGAAATGGGCTACGGGTCCAAACGCGATCAAAGTTGGGATTAGAAAGTTTCCTCGGCGCAATCGAGTTTTCTGTACAGCACATAATCAAGGCCACCAGCAACAGAGTCTATCTTGAGGTGATCAGTACTAATGCTGTATGAACCGCGGCCCACTTGAAACTCTCAGCCGGCCGTGGTGGCTCAGTTGTTGCGTTACCAGAAGCACTGTTATGGATAACTTCGCATCCTTATTAAATCAGTAGAAACTACTGAGGCTAGAGGGCTGCAATTTAGTATGACTGATGATTGGAGGGGTGATGATCAACATACCAATTTGCAGCCCTCTAGCGTCAGTAGTTTTTAAGGTCTGAGGGCGGACAGAAAAAAGTGCGGACGGACAGACAAAGAAGGCACAATAGTTTTCTTTTCAGAAAAATAATTTCAGAAAACTAAAAACGAACCCACCTATGGATCGAGAGAAGGGTCTCCGAAAACAAACTTGGAGAGTGAATAGATGGAAGATGGGGCCCGAAAGCTCTTATATCAGTCAAAACCTTCTAAACTGAAATCAACGCCAATGGCCAGAAATCTATTCCAGACTGATTTCTACAGCAGCCGTTGTCTTGTTGCTTCCAAAAGGTCACACGATGGGCCTCCGCGATAGTGCTGGAATTTCTCAAAAAGGAATTATGAATGGAGGAAATTTAATGCAACTCGATCGCCCCAGAAAATACTGGTTTATCTTTACTAAGACCTTCGACAGTTAGTTATACGGTCGCGAGCTATGACTCCCGTTTGGTTGCGTTCATACGCTGGCGAGATGATTGCATCAAAGACGTGGTTTCACGGGAAGAAAGGTCATCGATACTGTAGAGCGCGTAATATTATGAATAAACTATTTGAATGCAGGTCATAGGACAATCCAAAATACTTTATACAGTCAGTTACTTTGAAGACAGTTTCACCTAAAAAAAAAAAAATTAAATTAAAAAAATGTTAGTCATGTGTCTAGAGCTCTCAGTTTTTTTATGAACAAATGCACAAGATGAACAGGTGCCCTACTGACCGAGAAGCTAATCGACTAATTTTATATAGTAAAAGAAATAGCGAATGAGTTGAAGAATACTTATATAATACGAAAACCTATTCTCCAAGCGGAGCGAGTGTTCCAAGGCATGTTGGCCGCCTTTCTTTCTGTATTTATTCTTTCTCCGCTGTCATGGGCATTTCGTACTTAAATTACAAAACTACCTGCACAATCCTGTGTCCTTTATAATAATTCACCTACTGAGACACTGAACAAGAAAATCGTAACTATGACCAACTTGACAAATTAGCAACTCGTTTAAAACACTTCGCCTACTGAACCACTGAATAAAAAAATCTTAACTAGTACTATGACCCACTTGATAAGTTAGTAACTTAGCGTCCTGGAAGACCTCAAATATGAAGCATTTGATTATGTACAGGTCCGAAAAATGAATGAAATAAGGCTACCACAGTTGAAACGCTGAAAGACGGTAAAATTATGAGGAAGCAGAACTCATTTATCTAAAAAGACTTCAAATACACGGACCGAAACTTCCGTTCAAATTCCGATAAATTAAATACGGAGAATTGAATTGAACTGAATACAGAATTTAGGCCAAAGGCCAGGCATTGGGCCTATGAAGTCATTCAGCGCTGAAACGGAAATTGACAGTAAAAGGTTTGAAAGGTGTAACAGGAAGAAAACCTCGCAATTGCACTATGAATCAATTGTTAGGAGAGGGTGGAAAGTAAGATGGAAGAGAGAGAATATGAAAGGAGGTACAGTAAAAGGAACGAAAGAGGTTGCAGCTAGGGGCCGAAGGCACCTGAATACGATAATATGCATATTCATCACGGGAAATATTTCAACAACTAAAAAAAAGCAAGTGTGATAAACGAGCAATAGTAAAATACTAATTATCATTGATTTAACATCAACAGCTACATAATAATAATAATAATAATAATAATAATAATAATAATAATAATAATAATAATAATAATAATAAAGGATCGCCATAAATAAAAAGAAATTCAAAAAACGGTAAATCACCTACAGAAAATAACATATTAACAAAAACTGACCGGTATTAAAAAAAATCACCTATAAAATTAAAGAAAAAAATTCAGACACCAAAAATGAAGATGTCCGTCACACTACTTTCAAAATGTATCCTGACCATTTGTTACTTATAATAACAATTCAATACCAAGCAACCGGGCACATACAGTACTTTCAAAGCCGATATAGGCTGATGCGGCCAATCGTCTTGCGGTTACCGACATGAACGCGGTCTTCATACTTTCCTTCCGCAAGTTGCACCTTAAGTGATATTAATCATTATTTGCAGTTAGCATTAATATATATTTTGGGGGTGGGGGTGGGGGGAGAAGGGCGGATGGGTTCCACTGAGACTACATTTGATTTCAACGGGTCTTCTTTTTTTTTTTTAACGAGGGATTTCAATATATATTTTTCTGTATTTTTCCGTCGTTGATCGAAAATTTGTCTTGAAGTATTGACTGGAACTTTGCTTAATTCCAGTCTCTTAATTCTATGTAATATTTCCACTTCAAATCTTTACCTCACGTCGCTAATATCTGGGTAAAACTTTGAAATCATCAAACTGATGTTTGGAAAACGTTTAAACTAGGTAGACCCATCAAATTTTTCATGTAATCACATTTCGAGAAGAAAAAAAGGACTAATTTTCTTGAGCAGCAACCTCGATGTTTTTCCAAAGACGAAAAAGTGAGAGAGAAAGAGGGAATGAAAAATGAAAGCTACGTAATCGACAAGAAATTAATCCCTGAACGCTGACATTCTACAACAAAAGCGAATCGAACACCGACTCGGCTTTTCCAACATTATCATCAATGCGAAAGATAAAAAAAAAGCTACACCGAGGGACTGACTTCGCTAACGCTCCTGCTTAAAAAATAAAAAAAATAAAAAATCCCGGCGAAAAACCAGCTGACCGAAAATATATAGCAGCTGGATATTAGCGAAACACCTGTAGGGAACAGCGCGAGACCCGCCAGTTTTACCGCGGGCAAAAAAGCATTCGCCAATTTTACAGGTGAATATTACCGTGCCCCGATACGGCTCCGCGGTCTCTCTTGTTTTGCCGACAAACGAAAACATTTATAAATGAGTGTTTTGTACACATACATACATACACATACACATATATATATACAAATACAAACACACACACACAAGGACCGATCTCTCCAGGTACTCTGCTATATATAAATAACATTTTGAATTTCAAACCTCAGTAATATTATATAGCATTTTATAGTTTGACAATTTTTTTTATAATAAACTATACCTCGGTGTTGATACATCAAAATTATGGTTATATAACAACGATGTATGTCGGAAGATGACGAGAATAAGTTTCACAATGAATAAATACATGAAATGCTGATTCAGCAATGAACTGCACTGCAATATATTAAAATCACTTTCTGAGTCTAGGGATAATGGGTTATCTTACTGGTTACTGTGATATCGAAACGATAAGCAGTCAAGAAGACATAATTATTCTGGCTTATTTGGAACCTATTTATTAGACACCCCTTCCTCCCTCCCCTCCCCTCCAACCTCATCCCAACACCCCTTACACACACACACACACACACACACACACACACACACACACACACACACACAATAAAGCAATAGACTGGACCTTCATCACATCAGCTGATAAACCGTAGCTCTCTCTCTCTCTCTTTATATATATATTCACACATCCACTCACTCTGACGGTAAAATCCGTGACTTCCATCATGTACGCAGGTATGAGTGCCGGCGTTAGTGAAATCCTATTTAACCGGGAAAAAAGAACGCGCGGAAGAATATAGATAAGCCAAGATCAGCCAGGGAGCTGAGCTCTGCGCAAATGAGATCTGGGCTTATGCGTGATATGAAGTCAGTCAATCAGATCTAACGGGAAGCTTTGAATATCTCTCTCTCTCTCTCTCTCTCTCTCTCTCTCTCTCTCTCTCTCTCTCTCTCTCTCTGTCGTTCTCTGGACGTATAAATAAATTCATTTACATATGCGCGCGCCCACTGCAACACATGCTTTATTCGGTAATGAACAAGTGCTTGCGCGCGCACGCACCATGTTTAGATTTAAATATATACATATATAAAAATATATGGTGCTAACAAATATGTACCATTGTAAGCTGACAAAATTGACACTGGCTTAAGTCTACCTTAGCTATTGAGAGATGCAGCAAAAAATGTCGAAAATAATAAGACATTATGAGGGTCTGGCGGACTCATCTTCTTCTTCTCGGAAAATGACAATAATTCTCTTGGGCGAGATAGACCGCAGAATTCGATAGGAGTGCTAAGTATCAGCTGCAGCAGTAAAATTGCAGCCTTCTAGCCTCAGTGATTTTAGTTTTACGTAAGGTAAGTTAGCCATAATCATGCATCTGGCAACGATATAGGACAGGCCACCACCGGGCCGTCACTAAAAATTCATGGGCCGCGGCTCATACAGCATTATACCAAGACCACCGAAAGATACATCTATCTTCGGTGGCCTTGATTATACGCTGTACAGAAAACTCGACTGCGCTGAAGAAAATTCGGCGCACTTTTTACTTTTTTTTATTTTTTAGTTCCCGACTCTCATTCAAATTTCCATAACACAGAATCGCAGATCTGATGAATGGGTTCATTTGGTTACGCATTTTGCTTATCATATTGTTTATCTTGCTGTTATCATTACTACAACTATTATCATAATATATTCCACCGCCGATTACAAGACATATCGGCAATAAGTCAAAATAACCACAGCTGCAGTTATCAATAAATCGAAGTGAGAGAGAGAGAGAGAGAGAGAGAGAGAGAGAGAGAGAGAGAGAGAGAGTAGAGAGAAAGAGAAAAATTTTATAGAGGTCTCAACTTTAAACAAGTAAATTAATACCGTGAATTTATATAGGAAGATCAAATACACACATATATATATATGAATATATATTTATACATATGTATATATATATAATATATATATATATATATATATATATATATATATATATATATATAATATATATATATATATATATATATTTTTATTTATGTTTTAAATCTTCAATATTATTATTTATCATTATTTTTTTCATGGGGGGCATGTGCCCAGGTGCACACCTGATCACTAAGTGTATTACACACACGCACGTGTATATATATTATATTATATTATATATATATATATATATATATATATATATTATATCTATATATATATATATATATATATATATATATATATATATATATATAGACCATGTGCTAATCTGTTAATCCGTGAAGTGATTGAACTCTCACACTAGAGCTGATATAAGGGGAAACTCAGGGATTGTGAGATGTAAAGTGAATTACTCTCACATAACATTTCCCTTTCATCAATCTCAGATAAAAAGAAAAGAACTTTAACAGGAATCCTTTAAGGAAAATTACTCTGAATTTGAACTTAAATAATTCTGTTGGCAGTCGATACAATACTCAATAACACTTTCATGAAGGTGGCATTATCTCTCTCTCTCTCTCTCTCTCTCTCTCTCTCTCTCTCTCTCTCTCTCTCTCTGACAAAAACAATTATAGAGAGGGAGACTGACCACGCACGCATGAAAATTAGCTGTGACGAAGCTTAATAACTGCAATCCTTCTCACATAACAAGAAAAAAATTGTTTTTAATTCGTCACAAAAAGCAAGTGGGTCTGTACCCAGTCTTTACTCTTCTACTGGACTTGACTTTACCGTTTTCCATTCATACTAAATGATCCCAAACCTCCTTCAACAAAGGGCTTAATGTCTCTATTCCATCTTGCCCAAAAGTCTAATGGGTTAACAATATGACCTTAAGTTGACCTGTTCCTAACTATGCCTAATAATGACCTCTGAAAATCTTGTGTCTAATTAAGATGGTAAAACTACTGTTTAACAACATGTCTCATGACATATTGCATAACCCTATGAAAAGCGAAATGGCAAGCGGCCATATTTACCTACTCTTTGCTGTGCTCACATAATACTCCATCTTTGAAGTTCAGGGGTGTCATTTGTGGGGCGGGGGCTGGGGGAGGCACTTGCCCCACTCAAGACACTGATGGCCCCCCCCCAAGACTTGGTTTGCCCCCCTAGCCTTTGAAATAATAATAATAATAATAATAATAATAATAATAATAATAATAATAATAATAATAACCTGTAAAGGAACAATAGGCCTAACGGTTCAAAGTTTGAACCGTCAGGCCTATTATTCCTTTGCTGGTTAGATCATCCTTTTTCCCGCATCTTATTTACCTTTTTCTATAAGGGCACGACGTTGCCAATCTTCATTAACTGTAGTTGGCATATAACATGCATATGCAAAAATCCTTCGCTCCAGATATTTGATGTTTTTATCATTTCAATTCCATGACGCCGTAAAACTGAAGATCCGGATATCCCAAACACCGAGGACTTAAACTCGAATCCGGAAAACAGATAGTCATCTCAGATTACCGTAAACATCCGCGGATTAATTTCTAAATCTAAGTTATGTTTGCTAAACCTAAAAAAAAGAATATCATTGGAGCCGACAGCTAATTTTTCAGACTGCTTATAGATCACCTCGAGTCTAAACTGACAAAAACTTCGGAGTCAATGACCGGCAATGGAAGCGTT
Organism: Macrobrachium rosenbergii; assembly: GCF_040412425.1. Classification (NCBI taxonomy): domain Eukaryota; kingdom Metazoa; phylum Arthropoda; class Malacostraca; order Decapoda; family Palaemonidae; genus Macrobrachium; species Macrobrachium rosenbergii. Next base: position 80,483,777 of record NC_089795.1, read on the forward strand.
CCCTTCATTTCTGCGAGACAGTCCAACAGTTCTATATAAACCGCATGATGACTGATTAATTAATAATAATAATAATAATAATAATAATAATAATAATAATAATATCTGATTACGCCAGCTAGCGTGCACCTGAAGATCTAGTTCGTAGCGTCATCACCGGTCCTCCTTATCTGAAGAATTCTAGGATTCCAAAATTCATAAAAAAAAAAGGTTGTGAAGTACCAAACAATTCGAAATAAATGACTTACAAAAGCGGTCGCTGTATAGATAGACGCAAGGTACTTCTAGTTCCTAGTTACCTCTTACTAAGCAATGCTTTTCTATTTCTTAAAATGCTTCATTTTCCCCCAAATGCGAAGTAAAATTAGTGACGAAAATTGCACCCCATTTCTCACAGATTAAGAAGAGAAATACAATCACACTTTCCTAGACCATGATTTATCACAAATTAAGAAGTGAAACACAATCACAATTTCCTAGACCGTGATTTTTCACAAATTAAGAGGTGAAATACAATCATACTTTCCTAGAGCATCACTTATCACAAATTAGGAAGTGAAACACAATCACACTTTCCTAGACCATGATTTATCACAAGTTAAGAGGTACAATCCCACTTTCCTAGAACATCATTTATCACAAATTAAGAGGTGAAATACAATCACACTTTCCTAGAGCATCATTTATCACAAATTAAGAAGTGAAATAAAATCACATTTTCCTAGACCATGATTTCTCACATACTAAGAAGGGAAATACAATCACACTTTCCCAGACCATTATTTATCACAAATTAAGAAGAGAAACACAATCACACTTTCCTAGACCACGGCTGAGTGATCCAGCGGCAGTGAGGAGTACATGCGTCCAGAAGGCACAATTTACCAATGAGTCAGCCTCGTTACATTTCCTAGTAGGCTCAACTGTTATCATTTCCCCTCTATTAAAATCTATGTCACCCAGAAAACGGTTTTTTATTTACTAGACCTATACTGAAGCTGTACTCTCATAGCGCCCAAAAATGGAAGACTGCAGGATTTGCAAAAATACAAAACTGAGAAAAATGGTAGATAATCCCTTGCCTTACCACTAATTTTGCAGATACTGCAAATGGGACCCCCTAAATACTCGTGGAAAGCATTGAAGAATCGTTCTGAAACTGCAGTAACTTGTGTAGTAGTGTTTCACGAGCCCAGTAAGTGGCATATCTCAATTTCGAAAATTTTGCAGATGCTGCAGTTTTCCATTTTAGGGCAGTATATTCAACAGTCTCGGTGGAGTCTCCAGTTTGGATTAACCACTACACAACATCAGTTTGAAGTTACAGGATTGCAATCACAACCGACTTTCCTAATCAATACGGGCCCGCGGTGTCACAGATTACCGCTACAGTGAATTTATTCAATTAATCACTAAAAGGGCTGATAAGCATTATCCATACAACTCTCTCTCTCTCTCTCTCTCTCTCTCTCTCTCTCTCTCTCTCTCTCTCATTAGTTGAAATGTGTTACATATTTAAAGGAGTGCCCACTACATCAGATGTCAGATGACAGAGACACCGTTGATTAAGAGGATGCTAGCACAAGGGGTCATCAGGATTGAAATTAGTATACATGACCTTTGCTAAGACCCAGTCTGAAGAAGATGAAAAAGACTGGCATTTCATATTCTGCAAGATAAGACAGCACTTGACTGATCCTATATCCTATACCGGGCCGTCCAAGTTGTTTAGTCTGAGAGCCACTCTTGAAAAAAACAAAAGTCAATGTATATATATATATATATATATATATATATATATATATATATATATATATATATATATATATATATATATATATATTATATATATATATGATGTAACACACAACAGACCCCAATGAAACTTTTCTTTGAAGTTACTGATTTTGCAAGAAATATTTCTTTTATTCAGGATAAGCGGTAAATCTAAATTTTATGATATAAAAAAGAGAAATATACTTTTACTCATGTTTCTCTAGCGGGCAACTTTCAAAATAAAACGGGCCGCTTTTGGCCCACGGGCATGGGGTTGGACGGCCCTGTCCTATACCCTGAAGATTCCTCATGGTATATTAATGTCTTTGCACCTTTTTTTTTTTATATATAATGCTGAAGAGAACCAAGGAAGACCGGCCGTCACACAAGTAGTTAAAAATCTTTTCTTAAACATTTTCAGAAAAATTCTATTTCTTGTTGACGACAATTCTGTACGTAAGGCATGTACTCAGACAGTAGTCGCAGAGAGAGAGAGAGAGAGAGAGAGAGAGAGAGAGAGAGAGAGAGAGAGAGAGAGAGAGAGAGAGAGATTTTAAAACACGAGATTTAACCTAAGGAAGAACCAATGGTAAAACTGCAAAAACGCAACGAATTCCGAAATATTATTCAGGTTATATTTTCACAAACGAAAAGGTCAGACCATAATCTGACATTATTTTCTTAAGTGAGTCAATTTGACTTACAAGTTAAATTATTTGCGCTGGAAAACTAAAGCTCAGTCATATTCTAATCGACTTCCCTCAACTATTTACTCTGCTGCAGCGTGAAATCTATCCTGGTTACCGATAAAAAAGTAAAAATGTTGTTTAATGATCTCGCTTCTTTTGAAGGACAAAATGTCCTGGTGAAGTCGTCGAGGATAACAATTGATTTTTTCGTCATGTTTTACCAACAAAAATCAAGTCCACCTGAAGAAAAGTTTAAGGTAAGAAAAATAAAGAGTTTGAGGTCACAAAAATTAAGTAAACGTTTTACTGCGTTATTTTCCTCTTTAACATCCAAGACACAGTATTTCTTTACTCTCCAGTTGATGACCACAGTCTTGAGACGTCATTTTATATAATCTTGAGACGCCATTTTATATAATCAAGTTCACGAACCCCGCCACCTTCTGTCTATCTTTTCCAGAGTATTTACAACGGCGACTGATCGGTCAGTCTATTGAGTTAATAATTCCAGATATATATATATATATATATATATATATATATATATATATATATATATATATATATATATATATATATATATATATATATATATACATATACATATTATAAGTTTCTCTTTCTTAGAAAGAGAAACCGATCTTCAATCCGCCGAAGTAATCACATAGTGACTGAAAAAAACGCAGGCAAACACTCGTCATCTGGCTAGCAAAACATCCTTTTTTCACGGGTATGACTAAAAAAAAGAAACCTTACTGGGCGGCCACTTAAGCAAAGACAACAAACAAGTCCCAGTATGCAAAAGCGACACTGATCTTTCTGGTCCCTCTAATCACCACAGAGACAGACTCTGCTTTTGACGTCGTTCGTAATACTTTCGTTACTCATGTTATAATGACCAAGGCCAAGAGAAAGATAAGGTCTGCTCACTTCCCCCAAGTCCCCCATGTGGGCGGAGCTTTGTCTACCTCCTTATTGCGTCAGCTGGTGAATTGCCGTAATGAGCAGGTACCTCTAAGAGACGTCATCGCCTACGTAGTTACCCCAGGTGGGAGGCGACCCCACCCAATTGGGTGGACCTTGTCTCTCTTGGCCTTGATAATGACGATTTTGATAAGAGTTTATTTTAGTATCGTCGCCGTTGGTTGGGTTAGGTTAGGTCAGGTGAAGGTCACTTGGTTCCATTGAACTTCTTTAAAATATGCTTCAAACGCCTTACGTTAACTTAGGTTAGGTAAGGTTAGGTCAATTCTCTTTAACTGTAATAATTAACCTCCAAATTATTCCTGTAATAATATTATTGACGGTGCTCCGGTATGAAGAAACTAAAACCTCACCTTATTCTAGAAACGGCCGCTTTGATTTCAACACGAACTGGCTAGAAGCATAAATAAAAAAATAAATATTAGAAAAAGTGGAAT
>NC_089795.1:80492662-80532662 GCF_040412425.1 Macrobrachium rosenbergii
CTTTCATTGGCGAATAAGTATGATTATCAATTTGAACTGAACATTCCCCGATGAAAGATACGTATTATTCTTGAGGCATCATCGTATGGATTATATAACACAATAGGTAGAGTCATGGCCAAGACTTCTTCAAATGACATTTCTTTTTCTCCTAATTTGCCGTCGACATCACAAGACAATAATTTGCAATATAAATTAATATTTTCTTATTAATATGAAAATAGCGAGCATTTCAAGTTTTAATGAAACCAAATGTGTCATTCTTAATATAATGGATGGTAGTAATATTCACAAATAATATTATTCATAATAAAATAACCATAAAACCCTGTTAACCTATAAGGGAGATAAGGCGATGCAAATACACATACTCACGTTTAGAGCCTCTCTCTCTCTCTCTCTCTCTCTCTCTCTCTCTCTTTTTTTCTTTTCTTTTTAACGTGCTTTTTATTCCCATTCCTCTCTCTCTCTCTCTCTCTCTCTCTCTCTCTCTCTATATATATATATATATATATATATATATATATATATATATATATATATATATATATATATATATGACCCTGTTGGAGAAAGATTGTTCCAGGTTACTCTCAACACACACACACATATATATATATATATATACACATACACATACACACATATATATATATATATATATATATATATATATATATATATATATATATATATATATATATATATATATATATATATATATATGACCGGTTAGAAGTATGTAAATGGTAGTCAGTTGACTGTTGTAAGTCAAGGAGAAAATAATTGCAGGGGCCAATGTCCCCAACCAGCCTCATTCCAGGAAAACTACGGAGAAAAGGCTTAAGAATCTAAACCCTGCCATTATTAAGTAGAAAATAGTTTACGCACAAAGCCCCCCCAACACGATCTGTATGTAAACATGTCAGAGAGCCTTAATGCAAAAGTAAAGGACATCGGCATGCCGCTAAGGACAGGATTAAACGACCAAAATGACCTGCAAAATAATGGGAATCTCTTCTAAGGGAGTTTTTGCATTAATTACAATTTCTCTTTCTCTCTCTCTCTCTCAATCTCTCCCTCAACCTCTCAATCTCTCTTTACCGCCATCTTTCTCTCCTTCAACCTCTCAATCTCTCTCTCTCTCCCCCTCTTTCTCTCCCCCTTGTTCTCTCCCTCAATCTCTCTCCCTTTCTCTCTCTCTCTCTCTCTCTCTCTCTCTCTCTCTCTCTCTCTCTCCTCTTTCTCTTCTTTTAATCGCTCTCTCTCTCTCTCTCTCTCTCTCTCTCTCTCTCTCTCTCTCTCTCTCTCTCTCTCTCTCTCGTTTTAAGTACGGTAACCTACTTAAGAGGTTTAGGCTAATCTCAACTTGTGCACTGTCGACCATGTTCTGCCCCTTTGCTCAAACGACTCGACCCATAACCTATAGACTACAGTTTTCTTTGTGCACAGTGAACCCATAATCACATTCTTTTAATGACTACTAATCAGTGACTCGTATTTTAAAACACCTTTTGTGTTTACGTGACCTATTGCGCCGGTTTTTTTTTTTTACGGTGCTGTGATGATTTTGTCGTTTTCTTTCAACGAGTGAGTTTTTTTTTTTTTTAAGCCCTTCGATGATTTTAGTTGCTGTGACGTCAGATTGCTTATTAAACGAATTGAACAACTGGTCAGTTCCCACTGGTCCATGTGAAATTAGGCAGGTACCAGAAGTGTTCTGTATTTTCATTAAATATACATGTATATATATATATATATATATATATATATATATATACATATATATATATAAATATATAAATTTACATATATATACAATATATATATATATATATACACATATATACATACATACATACATACATACATATATACATACATATATATATATATATATATATATATATATATATATATATATATATATATATATATATATATATCACATATATATATAAGGTGAAAAATAAGAAAAATACAAAGGTGTAGGTTTGATTGGTTTTCGACTTCATTTCCAAGCCACTGACGAAGACTTGAAATAAAGTCGAAACCGGTCAGGACCTACAACCCGTCTCATATTTTTCACCTGTGGTAATGTCTGATAAATGAATAACGTACAAAAGTGATTATAATTATATATATAATGTATGTGTATATTATATATATATATATATATATATATATATATATATATATATATATATATAAATATATATATATATATATATATATATATATATATATATATAAACCATAACTAAATCCAAAATCAAGCTTCTCAAGATCTAGTCGAAGTTAACTACTCTACAAGTGTCGTCATGTTTTGGACCTTTTTTTTTCCCCCAGTGGCACTCATCCCTCGTGCCACGTCTCCACCAAAAAGGGCAGAGAAGAACCTTCGACAACCATCACGGGTCCGATTTCTTAGACAGATCTCCCTTTTTCTCAGCTCAACCCTTTGTCAAAGAAACGCTCCGTGAAGGGGATTGTGTGACTGCTTTACAAAGAGGTCTTTGTCTCCGGCATTTGCAGTTGAAATCTGTGTAATATATTCCCCGGGGGATTCGGGATCATGACCAGAGTTATTACCCTCGTCATTATCCCCCAGAACCGATAGCCCCCCATAGGAAAAGCCTCGGGAATAATGTCTTAAGTGATGCGTTGAGCAAAGAGTTCTGGTGACGTAAAACAGAGGCTTCCAGGGAAAAGTCTTTGTAGAATTAGACGTGGTTTGACTTCAATAACAATAATTAAACGTTGGAATTAATGATAAAAATTACGAGCACTGACCTACCAGCTCATCTGCCTCTTCCAGTGTTTGATAATAATAATAATAATAATAATATAATAATAATAATAATAATAATAATAATAATAATAATAATAATAACAACAACAGACGTGAGAGTAGGAATATGTGAAGGGATTGTTGAGCCTACTCTACTTTATGGATGTAAAGCGGGGATGTTGGGTGCCAATGAAAGAAAAAGAGATTAGAGGTGATGAGATGAACTGATTGTGTTGTATATATGTTTACATTTATGAATTGAAATGGTGAGAAATGTGAAGATATACAGAAGTGGTCAAAATCTTAGTGGAGGTGAAAGGATGTATGAGAGCATTTTTAGATGGAATGGTCATATGGAAAGAACGGATGATAATTAATAGGTTGCTGGAAAGCATGTGATTCAGAAATGTTCCGGGCAGATAGTAAAGGAAGGCCTACAAGGGTTGGATAGATGGTGTGAAAAAAGGATTAGAAAGGAAGGACCTTCACAAGCGGTGGAAAGCGTGCAAGACACGGTGAGTGGTGGAGTGTGTACAGGGTTCAAAGCACTGCTGATGAGCTATCTGGTTAGGTGTATGAAGTGGCTGATATTGTGGAAGTTTTACTAAACCCTCAGTTCAGCAGTTAGTGTAAGAATGTCGCTTTTTTTTCCCCCTTTGGAACCAACACCTTGTTATGTAATAGAAATCAAAATAGAGTTCATTTAAACATACCCTTTTTTAAATAATTCATATCTTCGTGGATAATATGACTGACTGATTGATTTTGATTTATAGATTTTAGGCATACATGCCAAGCACTGGGGCAACTAAAGCAATTCAGCGCTGAAACAGAAATTCACAGTGAAAAGGTCTGAAAGGTGTAACAGGAGGAAAACATCGCAGTTGCACTATGTATCAATTGTTAAGAGAGGGTAGACAGTAAGATGGAAGAAAGAGAATATGAACGGAGGTACAGTAAAGGGAATAAAAGAGGTTGCAGTTAGGGGCCGAAGGGACGCTGCAAGAACTTTAAGTAATACCTACATTGCACCGTATGAGGTGCACTAACGGCACTAACCCACTACGAGGTCGTGGATAATATGGAGTTTATTTCTGTAAACAATTCACATCTCCAACGACGATTCTCAGCTACGATTCAAATCAAAACGCGACATCTTAAAAGGACAGCGCAGCATCCTACTTGTTGACCCCAAAGGTTTTCATGGGAAATAGAGTAGTAATCATCACATTTAATTTTAATTAATCAATATGTCCGCTGCGATTATAAGAATTCTGCAGCACTTAGTTGTTCAGTAAATTAATTCCAATATATCAAAATCCGCTACACAGCTCATCCTCCGACCACAGGCGTTAAATAACGCCGGGTTCGGTCAGTATTTAGGCGGGTGACCGCAAATGAATGCCAAGAGTAGTCGGAACATACCCTGCATGGGCATCTGAGAGGGAAGGGGCATGGGGCTAGTACCCTAAAAAAAATAAATAATGAATAAATAAATTAGAAACTCCCCGTCCTCCGCTTTTGGGTCAAATCGGAGAATAATAAAATTTCCTCCGCTTTTGTAGCAAACAGGAAAATACTAAGATCATCATAAGGATGAATTACAAAAATAATAAACAAATGTTTCAAGGTTTTACAGGACTTTACATCTGTAAAAATACTCATTATAGCCGATATGGCAAATGTAACCAGTTATTATCTTCTACAAATAATCTAACTGGCACAAGTAATGTCGGTATTATCCCGACATGATTTATCAGCGAAGAATAATTTTGCCTGAAGATTTAATAGCCTTCTCGGCTTTTTCCATACGCATTAATAATAATAATAATAATAATAATAATAATAATAATAATAATAATTGCTCACTGCAAGTCACGTGACATAATATGTAGTCAGCTCCTAAGGAATCGCAAATAATAATAATAATAATAATAATAATAATAATAATAATAATAATAATAATAATAATAATAATAATAATAATAATAATTGCTTACTGCAAGTCACGTGACATAGTACGCAGTCAGCTTCTAAGGAATCTCAAACAATAATATATAATAATAATAATTGCTTACTGCAAGTCACGTGACAAAGTACGCAGTCAACTCTGAAGGAATGGCAAACTCAAAATCCATTCACACTTCTTCAACCATTGTGAACTATTACGTTAATTCTTAATTAAGAAGAAAACGAAGGGAAAGAACCTAATTTCTCCAAGAAAATTTATGACGAACACATTTACTACTTCTAGAAATGACAATGCTCTCGATTTTCCCAATTTATAACGGAACAATCTAGACAATTTCATCTAAGCATAATTGAATAATCTTTAACCATTTTTTGTATACACACACACACACACACACACACACACATATATATATATATATATATATATATATATATATATATATATATATATATATATATATATATATATATTAGATATTGTAGGCATTATGAGTTCTTTGCAGCGTGCCTTGCCCCCTAGCTGCAACCCTCTTTGTTCCTTTTACTGGACCTCCTTTCATATTTCTTTCTTCCATCTTACTTTCCACCCTCTTCTAACAACTGATTCATAGTACAACTGCGAGGTTTTCCTCCTGTGACACCTTTCAAACCTTTTCCTGTCAGTTTCCCTTTCAGCGCCGAATGACCACATTGGTCCCAGTGCTTGGCCTTTGGCCTAAATTCTATATTCAATTCACAACACATTTGTATGTAATAAACACATATAATATTATAATATGTATATATATATATATATATATATATATATATATATATATATATATATATATATATATATATATATATATATATATATATTATATATATATATATATATAACTTAATCATATATATATATATATATAACTGATTGATGAATATATATGAATAAAGATAAAATCTCAAGAAATAATTTACGCAAAACTTCGCTCATTCCAGGACAATTATAAGAGACCATTCATTCTGTGAACGGGGAAATGCCATATATCCTTTTAAAATCACCCAAGCACCGGAAAATCATTCAGACATTAACCTTGACTGGTAAAATTGACTTTTATGGGAGTACACTTCAATCAGCTTCCAATAATCCACTCGCTGTCAACACATTAACAGAATGTAACAAACTATTTATGAAAAAATAGTGTCCGCAGTAGTATGTATGTAGTATACTTGCTGTATACAGGAAGCTTTAGCCAACTTGATCAGTTGGCCTCTTCAGGTTGGAGAAAGCTTCCTGTATACAGCAATATACTGCTGTACATACTGCGGACTTTATTTTTCCATTTAAGATCACGAGAGTGATGATATTAAATAATGTATTCATACTAATAATGCATTTAAGACGGAGGGGGTGGAAAGTAAGATGGAAGAAAGAGAATATGAAAGGAAGTACAGTGAAAGGAATGAAAGGGGGTGTAGCTAGTGGCCGAAGGGACGCTGCAAAGTTCCTTCACAAGTAATGCCTACAGTGTAACCGCGTGAGGATTGCGCTGATGGCATACTTCTACCTACGGGGGTTTGGAAGTAGCAAAACGAAGACCTGTAGGAGACCCCAGGAAATCGCTGAAAACGGGAAGAGGTGAGACAACCGATTTCGCAACTAACCCCAATGGCCGAATTAGTAAAGAGCTGAAGTAAAACCGCTGATAACGATGATGGTGATGATAATGATGATGAAGCGAATCTTGGCGATTGCAAAACATAACGTAAGATCACAACCCGACCTATAGAGACGACTGATTCGCCAAGATAGAGAACTAGATTCGCTGAGATTAAGAACTAGCGGTATCTGAACATCACCTATGGAAAGATAGCCTAATTTATTATTATTATTATTATTATTATTATTATTATACAGAAGATGAACCCTATTCATACGGAACAAGCCCACCACAGGGGCCTTTGACTTGAAATATAAGCTTCCAAAGAATATTAAGGTGTTCATGAGGAAGAATTAAGAGGAGGTAAAGAGAAATATAGAAAGATGAGATCTAGCTTATTTAAAGGAAAGAATAAATTAATATACTCTTTATATCTCTATGTAGGCAGCCGGTAAGTTCTTAGTAGAATGGGACCGTTCAGTACCGTGTTTCGGACGAACAGTACCAAGCGCTGAGCATTAAGAATTATAAGAAGTACGCTACAGCTATCTAAAAAAAATTAATTAATAAATAAGTCCGTTTAATCTCCCCCATTTCTATCATGAAAAATATGAACTAGGACACGCCAACGCAACCATAACCAACTTCGGCCCGTCCTAAGAGACGTATTTATCTATGCAATTTGTTGTGTAAGACCGCTAAGAAGTAATTTCTCGTATTTACCGCAAATGGCACCGTAAAAGTCATAATCCGAATATTTCAAATGTATCTCCTCCATAAAATCACGTTTCGTCGTCAATATTCCCAATAAAATTCCGAATGTTTAAAATCCGGAATTTTACGGACGTCTCCGGGCAGTGACGGACAACTCCGTCGAATGACGGAATATACAGTTTTAGGCCAAAGGCCGAGCAACTGGGACCTATGAGGCTATTCAGCGCTGGAAAGGAAATTGAGAGTAGGTAGGTTTGAGAGGTGTAACAGGAGGAAAACCTCGCAGTTGCACTATGAAATAATCGTTAGGAGAGGGTGGATAGCAAGATGGAAGAGAGATAATATGAATGGAGGTACAATAAAAGGAATGAAAGCGGTTGCAGCTAGGGGCCGAAGGACGCTGCAAAGAACCTTGAGTAATGCCTACAGTGTATCGCGTGAGATGCACTGACGGCGCTGCCCCCCTACGGGGCCGTCGAATGACGTTAGCCATCGAACACTGGATCGTTAATGAGAGACTTAATGCTCTCAAAAATATTTAGGTACTTAATGATCGTGGATAATATATCTGAAAGAGATACGGTGAGAGATGTGGATAATGTAGTGTATTCATAAGACATTTCTGCCCTGAAATGGAAGACTGCAGTGTCCGCAAAATGGTAGATACTCCCTTGCCTTACTACTGATTTTGCAGATACTGCAAATGGGACCCCCTAAATACTCGTGGAAAGCATTGAAGAATCATTTTGACACTGCAGTAACTTGTGTAATAAGTGTTTCACGAGCCCGACAGGTGGCATATCTTAATTTCGAAAATTTTCAGATATTGCAGTTTTCTGTTTTAGGGCAGATTTATATGTCTGTAAAAAAGAAACAGATATTTCTATTTCAAATACAATCTTGTATCAGTTTATGTCTAAAAGATTCTTTACTGGATGAAATGATATTACGGTTAAAATCTTAAATCAATAAAAACAACCAATAAGTGCGTGTATCACCAGTGATCAATTAAAGAAATCAATCCCCCCCCCTAATGTTAGAGAAGTGGGACGGACCTTAATGAGCACAGATACCAAAAATCAAATCTTACCGCGAGGATCTTCCTCAGTAATTATTTACCGGTAAAGAACCAAATTTTAGCAGTTTCCTGTAATCATTAATTATTATTATTTCAGTAGATGAAACAAGCACACAGCGGCAATTGACTTGAAATTCAAGCTTCCAAAGAATGTTGGTTTCATCCTGCCACCGCAGACCCCACGGTGCGGCAGTAACTGATCATGATACAGAAGTAGTGATTTTTTCATCGTCCTGGGGGAGGCGCGAACTCGCGAGATCTGAGCATCATGTCACGACACTAGCGACTATACCAGCGGACCAGATGACGTACAACGAAACCTAACAGGACACACGAACGAAAATCTTAGGGAGGTAAACCTGAACACACAGGACTGCTTTGCGAAGCTTAATATTGCAAGGTGCAGCTCTTCAACATTAAGAGCGTTTCATCGATTAGTCAGGCTGCACTAAAAATGTATGCAGCGATCATCAGAGATATTATTATGAACGAATTTTAGATTCGTTTCTGAATAAATAAGAGAAAGTAGTACAAAACGACGACTCCTTACAGGAGTAAAAATCTACAGGTATACCCGGTTATTACTTTATTCGAAAAGTATCGTTGGAGACGATCAACATCGCTGTTAAGATATAATAATAATAATAATATAATAATTTCAATAATATCTTATCTTAATTAAAGATTTTATATCTTTATCTTCATTAGATTTTATATATATATATATATATATATATATATATATATATATATATATATATATATATATATATATATATATATAAAACAACGTTCTGCGTACTACTGATTTCAGAATCACTTCTAGTAACTCCCAAGACCAACTTTTCACTACAAAAGCAGGGCAGTTGATGATTGCTCACTTTTGCGGTTGCTCCAACTCACATATTCTTTCACAGGGAGAAAATACTTCCCAAAGAGTAGCTTACGTTCGTAATGACCGCGGTTCTTGAAACAAGTTCTGAGAATCTGTTTATACTTGTGGCTAGGCAGACATACATGCGGCCTCGGCGCTTAAGGGACAAAACCACTTAGCGGTTACAAAAACAGCAATGGAGTCTGCCCCCCCCCATTGTGCTGAATTTTTCCCCTCGTTCACTCTGGTTCTCCCAGAGTAATGTCGCCCTCTTGCTCCGCTTGGGAACTGGCTTTATTCTGTCCGGCCTAGCACGAAGCTGAAGGTATATTACTTTTGAAAAGGGACGACATCGCACTGGGTAGCCCAACTCATTTCGGTCGAATCATTGAGGAGACGGCTTGATAATAATAATAATAATAATAATAATAATAATAATAATAACATAATAATAATAATAATAATAATAATAATAATGAAACAAGACGACCCTGTAACGAGGCTACAAAATCCAGAATTAAAAGCCACAGTAGTATTCAAAATAACTTTGTACATAACTTTGCACATAAATATTTTTACACTACAGTGGCTTTTAATTCTCACTAATAATAATAATAATAATAATAATAATAATAATAATAATAATAATAATAATAAAAGAACTAGATATATTCAGTATGCTTTTATAAGTAGAAATGTTATTAGACAGGAAAACTTAAGCAGAAAAGGAAATCGAAAGCTCGGCGTTATGAGGCTGAATTTCGCAATGCGAAAGCGCACATTTCAAGTTTTTTTTTTCTATCTCCAGGACGTACCTACAAGTATTTCAGCAGCTAGAATTTTTTCCTCTATGCTGACAGTGCTTAAAAAAAATCCTGCCACTGAATCATTGATTGCAAGGCTGGGGACCACGGTAATGCATTACCTGTATTTAGCACCACTCAGATATTATTATTATTATTATTATTATTATTATTATTATTATTATTATTATTCACAAGATGAATAATACAGGCTCCGGCCAGTGGCGACTTCAAAGCCTATGCAGACCAGTGCAGAAATCCGCTCCAGACCATCAACACAGTTTATAGGTCAGGTCCACAACGACTTGTAGATAACTCAGCGAATTTATAACAGCCTCTAACGCATTTCCTAAATCATATATTATCCACTGACAACTATCACTAGGATAAAGTATGCCTCCGCTAAAGCTAACATTTGGCAGTTATCTTGTAGAAAGGATGATAGGAAGGTACAAGCGATTCCGTAACCTCCGTCTACTGCGTCTAGCGTCACCCACCATTACTGCCCTAAAATGGAAAACTGCAGTATCTGCAAAATTTTCGAAATTGAGATATGCCACCTGTTGGGCTCGTGAAACACTAATACACAAGTTACTGCAGTTTCAGAATGATTCTTCAATCCTTTCCACGAGAATTTAGGGGGTCCTATTTGCAGTATCTGCAAAATCAGCAGGAAGGCCAGGGAAAACTGCAGTATCTACCATTTTTTTTCAGTTTTGTGTTTTTGCAGATACTGCATTCTTCCATTTTAGGGCAAATAAAACTAAATGGTTAGTTGTTCCTCCTGTAACTATAGCAAAACCAAAATTGACTGGCAGGCCGGGGGTAAATTTGATTAATACAGTAGTGTTAAATAGACAAAATTCATAGTATATAAACTGTACTGAACAGGGATTTTAAAGAATTCTTATATAGGTTTGCCACAGTTTTTTTTTATTTATCAATTAAAAAGTTGTCATTTCTGTTTCCATTACCACAAGATAACAAAAACTTGTACGTATCTCAATCATGGCTTAGTTTTTGAAGAGCGATGCCAAATGTACTATACGGTGAAGAAGTCCTCTAGTCTCATTTAACCCAACAAGACAATCGGGTGTCCCTTAAGAACACGTTTAAGCGCCCTGGCAAAGGAAGTCCCCTATAATGTTTTCGAGTATTTTTAGCATGGAAAAAAAAAACAAGTAAAAAATGCGCCGAAGTTTCTTCGGCGCAATCGAGTTTTCTGTACAGCCGCCACAGCGGGTAATCAAGGCCACCGAAAATAGATATCTTTTGGTGGTCTCGGTATAATGCTGTATGGGCCGCGACCCATGAAACTAACCACAGCCAAAAAGTGGCCCATCCTATATCGTTGCCAGAAGCACGATTATGGCTAACTTTAACTTTAAATAAAAAATTGCTGAGGCTAGAGGGCTGCAATTTGGTATGTTTGATGATTGGAGGGTGGGTGATAATATACCAATTTGCAGCCCTCTAGCCTCAGTAGTTTTAATATCTGAGGGCGGACAGAAAAAGTGCGGACAGAAAAAAGCGCGGACGGACAGACAAAGCCGGCACAATAGTTTTCTTTCACAGAAAACTAAAAAGCCGACCTTTTGATATACCCTTCATCCTTTTAAAATTTAGCCAAGACCCTACCACATGCATAAATTTCGAGAGAAGAGCATTCTCTACCAAGTTATACAAATGGTATAGGACAAATCCAACCAACATTATAAGGCGACAGAGCTAAAAGTAATAGGAGTTTTATATATTAAAACCCCAGAGGGCACGTTTACCCCTCAACTAAGTCAATGGAAGAACTATTTGATATAAAGCACGGCCCATCAAAATGAACGAGACAACTAAGATCAGTCTAATGACAATGGAAATTCGATCTAATTGCAATAACTCGCTCCTACCTACTTGCACTAGAGGCTAATGAGCAGCTGAAAAGAAATCTACTCAGGGAAGTCTAGCTACAGACGAGAGTGCAAATCAAGACGATTATGTCTGTGTGACCGTCAAGGGTAATTAAACTTCGGGAAGTGGTGTGGGCGAATGAAAACAAGTATGATAAAGGTAATTATGAAGAGATTTAGAGCTTAGCAACATCCTAAACACACAAATATATATATATATACATATATATACAAATATTTATATATATAAATTATATAAACATACAGATATATATACAATATATATATATATATATATATATATATATATATATATATATATATATATATATATATATATATATATATATATATATATTTTATGGAGACAAGTAAAACTATCCCTGACATCTCATCTTTTCTTCGCAAAGTGTTTGATGAACCCGCCGTTCATATCAGAATCAAGTCACATTCTTTGTTAATTATTCTGTTCTTTAATGAAAAGCCGTCATTATTGAAATTCGAAATGAAATTAAAACATTTTCTTCAGTTCTCCTTCCAGAAAAAGAGGAAAAAGAAAACGATTCACTATATAAACACACACAAACATATGCAAAAACAAGAAGAGTGACGGATTCATATCGTATCGACCTCCGGCGGACTGGCTTCAGAGTCTCCAAGGAGTCGCCGAAGTTTGCTCAGGAATTCCCTTCTTTACGTATAATTATAATTATGTATAATTATACATATAATTATAATATATGCGCATACATATAATTAGAAAAATTAATGAGGAATTACTGCAAATCTCTAACATCTGCTGGACTTCACTGACATTCAAAGGAATCCTCAAGACTTTCTGAAGACAAGAGCAGCCAGCGGAGACAAAGAAAATGTCCCCATAATCCAGAAGCGTCACGGGTCAGATTACAAAATCCAGGATAACTCAGTGTCTAACTATCGAGATGAACTGAAGGACAACTCAAAAGTTAATTTACAACAGATAGAAAGAAATGAAGAGAAAGACTCGTGATGCTTTTTGAAGAGAAATTTACAAGATCATTAAAGAGCACTCTGTTTTTAGCGGAGACATGATTAACTTCCAGACGAAGAGGAAACCATGAAAATGTCGACAGGGAGATCACAACAGGACGAGTTTTGTGAGGGGAAATCATTCCTGGAGATGGCGGTGGAGGCTTCCCAATGACGTGACTGGAGAGGTGCAGCAGTCCGTCGGGCTTAGGGAAGTTCAGTGCCTTCACATATGTGAAATACCGTTTTTCTTTCTGCTTTTGTGTGCCTATTTCGCATATACCGCAGTGGCAACCTCTGGCGTGGCGTAAAACCCGTAAGTTCCGTGGCGACAAAATATGCGAAATGGGTTTTCCTTTCCAGATTGGTGACCAAACACCATCTGAGGAGTGCAGTGGCAGGAGCTCAGGCACTGGGAATAACACCCCAGGTTTATGCTGCACCTCCTGACTGCGATTTGGAACGCTTTCCACCTACAGCCTAACACTGTGGAATGATTGTTTCGGGACTCTGCAAAGGAACCAAGGTTCTACATAAAGGAGGGACTTAGGATACTGGCTAGCTGATGGGAGCTGGAGAATGGGGAAGGCCCATCCCTGTAAAAATAAACCCCATTTCTGATGATGCTCTGTTGGCAAAGATGCCACCAGGGTGAGATCATCTTTATCGGCAAAGGCCACACATCACATCTATCCATATATATATATATATATATATATATATAAATTATAAATAATCAACATATATAGTCGTGTCGAATAGAAATAAATCTCTGACTCATATATACCCAGGTCTTTATATATATATATATATACAAGTATAATGATGATGAAGGCAGAAGCATGCACACAAGGAATTACCTGGGCAAGCTATCTGCTTGCATACCAGCGTATTTTCCCCAACTTCCCCGACTCAACATAATGACCAACTGACAGCATTTCGTTCGAATTATCCCTTCTGAGTGTGACGAAATACTCAACACAGTCATGTGTGAACGAAATAAATTTTGAGCTTGTCATAAAGGATCATGACCCAGGTCTTTCAACATTTAAAGGCAAAGGGCGCTGCCCACTAATAAAAAATAAATGAAAATACATTTAAATATTGCCTGGAAACAAACTACCCATGCCGGCGTGTTTAGCCATGTACTGGGCGTAAGTTTGTTTTGAGATATTTTAAGAAATATATTTTTAGTTTATTTTT
Source organism: Macrobrachium rosenbergii (assembly GCF_040412425.1). Lineage (NCBI taxonomy): Eukaryota > Metazoa > Arthropoda > Malacostraca > Decapoda > Palaemonidae > Macrobrachium > Macrobrachium rosenbergii. The sequence goes on from NC_089795.1 coordinate 80,506,652, forward strand.
TTATTATTTTTAACTTTACAGTTTTATGTAGTGACGTCCCTTTTTTATGAAACAAAATTATATGTGTCATTGCAGCCTTGACGATGCAATGGATTATTGCGAAACGCCGTCGGCCACAATAAAACTGATTTTATGACTTGTCTGCCCTCCATCTGCCCTTTCTTTCTCTCTCTCTCTCTCTCTCTCTCTCTCTCTCTCTCTCTATATCTATCTATCTCTATATATATATATATAATTATATATATATATATACATATATATATATATATACATATATAATTTATATGTAATTATTACGACTACAATACCATCTTTAACTTCTCGATTTCTTCACACTTTCTAGTATGCTTGCCACTACAAAGCCTAAGATCTAAATGAAGAACCAGACTAAGAATTTGATGCCTGTGGTAGGATTGAAACCCACTAGCGTCAGAATTTCTTCAATTTGTTCTCCATGTAGATCTTAGGCTTTCTGGTGACGAAAGTATCCAAAAGTGCCGGGAAATCGATGAATTAAGAGGGTATTTTGGTCATTACAATGGACACAATTTTCCTAATATAATAATTTCAAGAATAATTGGTTTTGACTATTATAAAACCAAATTTGATTGTAAGGAGCCAAAACTAGATACCACATGGGAGAATTTTTTTGAGATTCATCTTGGCGATCTTAAGCCTTTTAATACAAGACCTTAGTCTGGCTTTAAATGTTATGATGTAGCCGTTTAAGTCCAAAGTTATTTAGCCTATTCACTGGTTTTGTTGTAATATATATATATATATATATATTGTTATATATATATATATATATATATATATATATATATATATATATATATATATATATATAATTATCTATCTATCTATCTACCTACATATTATAAAACCATTAATATATATACATATATTGAATGTGTAGTTTGTGTGGTAGATGAAAAACAGGCCGATCTTCACTTTTAATTTCGATGCAACAAAATATAGACAAACTTTTGCAACAGCAACAACAGTCACATACCCAGTTTTTGGATGTATCAAAAGGTTTATTTTTGGTTCATTTGAAAACACAGGCCGATCTTCCTCAGGTGGCATCTTAAACGTGCTTTCAAGGGAATGATGACTCCGTTGAATGAGATTGGAAGACGTCTTCACTGTTGCAGTACAACTGGCAACGCTCTTTCAAAAATCCTTGCCACATTTGCGATAAATACAAGGTTTTAGTTTTTCTGAAAGGAAACTATTTGCGGTTTCGTCTGTCCTTTTTTCTGGTCCACCCGTTGTCTTGTAAGGCTGGGATAAAGGTCGCAAATTGATGTTGATCATCTTCACCCTCAGTAAATTGGCATTGTTCTCAGCCTGGTGGAGTTTTTTTTTATTTAGTAAAAAGTTAGCCATATAAGCATTCGGCAACGATACAGGTATATCTACCGGCTATTAAACCTATCAAAATTAGGATGGGTCGTGTCTCAAACAACTTATACCAAGACCACTAAAAGATAAATCTGTTTTCAGTGGCCTTGATTATATGTATACAGGGGCTCGATTGCGCCGAAAAACGGCGAAGCATTTTTTCCTTTTTTTGTAATAATAACTGAATGGACGTGTTTATCTTGAGAACATCAAAAAAAAATGGATGGTAGATCATATTATAGTAGCACAAGAATTCTTTAAAAATCTCCTTCAGTAAAATTTATATACTGTATCTGCATATCTGACACTACCGTAAAGTTAATCTACCCAGCTCCGGCCCTGCCAATCGATTTTGCTTTGGAGCACAGCGATCGCTTTTACCTTCCTTTCTTCTCTCTTTTCTCTGGAAGGGGAAGTAGCGCGGAGGGGCAGTTAGATTAACGTAATCCTCGCGTCGACGACAATCGTTCAAATGTTGCACAAATTCACAAGCTCGTCACAAATATGAATCAGTTGTCATAAAAAAACAAGTACAAAATGCGCCTGTGTGGAAATTTCTTCGGCGCCATCGAGTTTTCTGTGCAGTCGCTACAGCGTATACTCAAGGCACCGAAAATAGATCTATCTTTCGGTGGCCTCGGTTTAATGCTGTATGAGCCGCGGCCCATGAAACTTTAACCACGGCTCGGTGGTGGCCTATCCTATATCGTTGCAAGAATCACGATTATGGCTACAGGACTGCAATTTAGCATGTTTGATGATTGGAGGGTGGATGATTAACATACCAATTTGCAGCTCTCTAGCCTCAGTAGGGATTTTAAGATCTGAGGGCGGACAGCAAAAAAGTGTGGACAGAAAAAGTGCGGACGGACAGACAAAGCCGGTACAATAGATTTCTTTTCAGAAAACTAAAAATAGAAAGAAATTCAAAAGGCATTATTTTCCATAGGACAATCCTGGATTAACACTCAAACGGCCGTGACTGTAAGAAAGAACGATACAGGGACGGCTAGCGTTTCCTCAATTAAAACGAAAGTGTATATACAGTTTAAAAGAGGGTTCGGAGCGAAAGAAAGGTGAGTGCGCTCGTAAAAAGTAGTGCATTTACAGGTGTGCAGCGTCGCCCACACAAATCTGACGGCCACTTAGCGGCCTGCACACTTGCTTGAAATACTTTACACAAGCGCAGCCATAAGCGCGCACCGGCGTAAACACACATATAAATATGAATATAAATATATAAGCATGTATGTATATGTATATATATATATATATATATATATATATATATATATATATATATATATATATATATATATATACATCTATATATTATACTATATATGTATATATACATATATAGCCTATATATAAATACAAATATATATTTATATATATAAATACATATATAATTTATATTATATATATATATATATATATATATATATATATATATATATATATATATATATATATATATATATATATATATACATATATACATATACATATCTTCATCAAATACCACAATGGTCCCGTGGTACATAAACATAAGAAACGCTCAGGTCTTGACATACAGACGAAAGCGCAGTGTCTACGATCTTTCCTTTCAAATTTCCTTCGAGCATTTCTTACATAATAACATGTACGAGTTAAGGGATGAGTCAACGATAGATATGTGCAAAAGACTGGACAGAGTCTTGGACTTCCCACACAAGCCAAGGTGCCAACCCTCCTTTACAGAAGTGATGTGTCGATGCTGAATGCAATTGAAAGGAAAAAATGGTTGAAGCCGCGGAGATGAACTGGTATGGTAGGACATGCAGTAGTGTATAAGGAGAGATGAAAGAGTGAGAAATGCGGATATCAGTAGAAATGGTAAATAGGTTAATAACGATGAAGAGCTGGACCAATGTTTTGAAATGGTTTGGTCATAAGGAAAGAATGAAGGACAATATATTTAAGAGGAGTGCATATTTAGGAAGTGTTAGGATGGAGAAGGATGAAAAGATCTACAAAGTGCAGGACAGACGGAATGAAAGAGTCACTGAAAATGACGGGCCTTAATATCTACGAAGCTCCATAGTACATGCAAAATGGAGGACATTATCACATTAAGTGTATAAGGGTCTAACGATCTGTTGATGAGCTTTCCGGTCAGATACACGAAGCGGCTTATGATGTAGAGGTTTTCTGCACATGGATTTCATCTACAACTTAGTAATTGATGTAATGTGGCAACAGTTTCTGTTTTATTCTATCTGGCGATACCCCTTGACAGTGGAACCGGATTGCTGTTATGTGTGTAATTATATATATATATATATATATATATATATATATATATATATATATATATATATATATATATATATATATATATATATATATATATATATATATATATATATGTGTGTGTTTACAACTAACAATAATTTTTCTTTATAAAATAAAAGCAACTATTTCTTACCCATAATGAGTTTCTAATTTCAAAGATCTGTTCTGACGGTTCCTATTCCTTTTAAAAGTTGAATCACAAGGATTTTTCTACACGGTCACCGAGTCCTACCAGACGTTATGACGATAAATACTTAAGTAAAAAAAATCAATAAATACAAAAAAAAAAAATTTAAAGGAGACTAACTAGCGAGCTTCGCAACTAATCCGCAGAGCAAGACGTTGCATTTTATTAGACCAACTCACGGTCCTTCAGTAGCACTTATCGCTGATTGCAAGACGCTACATCAAGAAGGTACAGCGTCGTCACGGCCGAAATCAAGAAGAAGGAGAAAACGCGGAATCCGCGAAAATCAACTTCTCATTCAAATCCCGGTCGGATGATCGCTCTTGATAAATAGAACACACCTGGCAGTAGAAACCCTTCCAATGGGTAGGTTGTATCGCGAGGTTCTGCCTCTCTCACGCACAACAGCGCGATTCGCAGAACACTGGGTGGTTGAGTTCGAAATGAACCATGGATATTTGCGCGTGCACTCATATGTATATCTACATTATGCATATATATTTCTCTGTGTACTTATGTGTGTATGTATGTATACATAAATATATATACTGTAATATATAGTATATATTCCTCGGGCCTTGTCTGGTTTGCTCACGATGGCGGATTTATCTCTCTTGAGCTTCTTCAGTAAATTCAAGTTACTTTCATTAATTACATTCCAAATTCATTTAATGAAAGCGACTTCATATAATATATATATATATATATATATATATATATATATATATATATATATATATATATATATATATATTATATATATATATATATATATGTGTGTATATATATACATATATATATATATATATATATATATATATATATATATATATATATATATATATATATATATATACATACAAACACACACACACACACACACACATATATATATATATATATATATATATATATATATATATATATATATATATATATATATATATATATATATATATATATATATATATATATAAATGGCAAAATAGGATTTGAGCTAATCTCCGTTTCCCTGGCAGTGTATAAGCTGCCCTTGGTGACTTCCCTTTTGAGCTGCGGGACTTGCATGCCCTCACGCCAGTTTAAATAAGGCCCCATCCTACGGGCGGACCCTTTTTCAGAAAAAAAAAAAAAGGATCATCCGAAATCCTGCAGGAGACAAAAAAGACTTAAATTACTCTGTGCATTCCCGCAGGATGGCGAGATGCACTGGGAGTCTTTTTTGTTCTCGACTTGATTCGTCCGTTGATGGCGATGATGAAGTCAGCGCCAACGGCCAATAAACGCACCGATTCGGATAAGCGGCAGAAAAGCGCCGTGTCTCTCGTTCTCTAATCCTTCGATGATCTGTTTCTTCACGTCTCCCGAGGATCACACTTTCCAATCCTTACACGGTCTGCCGAAAGATGATTTAATCTCCAGATGAATTGATTAGCGTCCGGAGCACACACTAAGGAACGACGAACGACCACCGACTAAAAAAAAAAAAAAAAAAAAAAAAAAAAAATGCATTCGGGAGAATACGCGAAAAGAAGTCCAGTCCGTTTAAACAGTGACATCCTATTGGCGTTCACCGAAAAAAAAAAAAAACAGCTAATTGCAGGATTAACTATGGCTATCTCTCTCTCTCTCTCTCTCTCTCTCTCTCTCTCTCTCTCTCTCTCTCTCTCTCTCGAAACCACAACTCCCCATCGCCCCCTCCCGTTCCCCCCACTCTATAATCCCTACACCGATGTGTCATTGCTACCGATTAGGCACAAATTGGGGGAGGGGATAGGGGAGTAAATAGGAGGAGGGGGAGGGGAAAGGAATATGGGAAAATGATGACTATAAAGGGAGAGGGAGGATAGAGAAGTATAGGGAGATGGGGTGACGTTCTGACACTGAAGTGGTCTCAGGGTGAAAAGGACATATAACGCGGTAACCAGCGAAAATGAAATCAATTTCAGTCAAAATAGCTAATTCAGGTTTCAGAGATAATTTTGGAATCTCTTCGTATAACAAGTTCTCAAGGTTAGGAAAGATAAAATGACCCTCTTATCATTATTGTTGTTTTGCTGCGCTATGCTAGCAACTGTTAACAACAATCTGTATAATGACTCACGCTCAGACAAAAAATAAAACGACACAACAACAATAACGATGAAGAAATAACGAAAAATCGTTACCAGTGATATGATTTAATAAACAAATTTAAACATTATAACTTAAAACGCTTACAAAATAGTTGTGCTTTGTGTATCCATACGTACAATATAATATATATATACATATAGAGAGATATATATAAACTGTATATATATACATATACATATATATATGTATATTTATACATATATAAAATAAAATATATATATATATATATATATATATATATATATATATATATATATATATATATATATATATATCTCATTTAAAAATACAAATTCCTAAATATGAACATCCCTTTAAAACGCGTGAATAGACACTTACGCATATTCATTCAGCCATCATTGTATTTGCAAGGCCTAACATAGCTTTAAGCGATATTAAACTAATGGCCATTAATTTAGTATAACTTTCCTCTTTCCAAGTGCCTGACAGGAGAGGCTATTTAAGGCCTAATATAGATATCTCAGTTTATGACTTGGGTATCAGTGACACTGCATAAAACAGGCATTTATAAAAATTATCAAGACGAAATTGAAACGCGCGGGAAATGATGCAATAATAAAATGGAGCAAAATGATAATGAGTCAATACAAGTGTAATTTGACCAAATATAAAATAAGCGTAATCTAACGCAATATAAAATAGGTATGATTTAACCGATTATAAAATAAGCGCAATTCAAAGTTTTAATGGTTCTTTTTCATTCCAAGTAAACTTCTCAGGATTCTTTACTAATGATTATCATCACAATTACCCTTAAGATTAGGATTATGAAGTTTATAACAACGACTCACTGTTGCCTAACAATTATAATTATACTAATTCTGAATAGCTGTCATTACTGAATGAAGGGAAAATGTCTTTGGTGGGACGAAATATTGAGAGGCCCAATAAAAAAATCATAATGAAACCAAACTTCCAATAAAATTTTGAAGGAAGCATTTTACTAAGGTAATATTTCACAGCTTCAATGAGCAATTAGGCAACGTCTGCACTGCACGTTTACCTGCTTATAATAATAATAATAATAATAATAATAATAATAATAATAATAATAATAATAATAATAATATTATTATTATTATTATTATTATTAATAAGAAGCCACGAATTGAAACGATGCTAAAAAGTTTATGAACAACATATTAATGATAAAAGATACACCACACACATACACACACACGCACACACACACATAGCCTAAATGACGGACAAACTAAGCAAAAAAAAATAATGAGTCGAAACGCACGGCTCTTGTTTATGACTTGTTTCTGCTCTTGAGAGGAACCCATAGAACCAAAGGCGTTCCCACAACCACCCCAAACTAACCGCTGCGAATTTCCTCCGCCTCATACGCCCTTTTGGCACTGGATTACCTGGCTTAGGAGCGTATCAAGTCACGGGAAGAAGCCAAGGCAATAAGGGCGTACCTGCGCGGGGGTGACAGCGGGCTTTGGTTAAAACGCCTCAAAAAAAAAAAAAAAAAAAAATAAAAGAGAAGAGAGAGAGAGAGAGAGAGAGAGACTGTTGTTACAATAATATTATTTCAGTCAAATACTAGAGAACCCGGCCCCCTCCCCAAAACACCATCCCTCCCCGACCAGCGACTGGGCTCGGGCGCCTATCGTCGTGATTCGCATAGATAAAAAAAAAAATTAGCGCTAATGATAATTCTGTCGCTAAGAAACACTCCCAAAACAGACCATTCTTGCACCTTATCCTTGGGAGTGATTCTTTAATAAACAGTCTATGGGTACACGAGGTAAATACCGGTCTATTCGACGCTGTCGACCGTTTCTTCCATTCATTTCGCAACGTCGACCACTTCCTTTTCCGCCAAAACCCACTCGACGCTGCCGTCGACAAGAGGGAGGGAATGTCACATTCGGCGACGGCACCGCGCGAAATGAGCGAAAATAAACCGGAATGAATCCGCGGACGATACGTCCGACGGATCGAATGAACGCGAAAGAAACGGAAAACAGCTAGAGCCCACCACCCCCGCCCCCGTCGCGCCGGAAGAGGAGGGGTAAAAAAAAAAAAAACGTTTCGGGGATCGGCGCTTTCATTAATATCCGTAAATTAATTACGCCGCGGAGATAAGCGCTAATCTTGGCCCCCCCATGATTCGGGTCACAGTCGAAATCGCGTCGAGTGAGTGACTGACGTAAGAAGAGACGCGTCGAACTGTGTCGGCTTGAATAGGAAAATTATATATATATATATATATATATATATATATATATATATATATATATATATATATATATATATATATATATATATATATATATATATATATATATATATATATATATATATATGAGTGGATCTAACTATGAGAGCAGGAAAAAACTAAATCCCCCCAAAATTAATATAGCAAGCAAAATGTACTAACATTAAACAAAAATATTAATATGATCATCACTAGCTACCGTTATCATTATTGGATAGTTAACTTAATTGGCCACCATATTTAATATTAATAACTAACGTCATTAAGCAAACAAAGAAAAATCGGCACATAATTGTGATTGTTATTTCTACATTATCGCGGGACGGGCTCCATTGTACTAGCAAACAGGAATTATCAAAACACTGGATATTCAGGTAGGTATTTCTACATATATTCCCTTTGGTATGGTAATCCTAGGAGAAACAAATATTACTATGTAATAATAATAGTAGTAGTAATAACAATCATAGCGGCAGTAATAAAACATTTTTATCATTAATTATTATTAATATTATATTAGAACAATGATGCGCAGCCCTATCAGGAAAAATCATGTTCTCAAGAAAAACGTAGCATTAACATAAGACAACATAAGCAGTAACAGAAAAACCTCAGATGCTTAGTCCAGTACACCTCCACACCGATAAATTAAAAATCAACTGATCACAACCCAGGATTTAAACCCAAGATATCAGCGTAATACACAAGTTTAAAATCATTATTTATTTCTATCTACATTTAAAACACACACAAAAAAGCCACCAAACTGTCCAATAAATTACGATAATATACGAAAGGACCAAGACTTATTATTATTATTATTATTATTATTATTATTATTATTATTATTATTATTCAGAAGATGCGCCCTATTCATATGGAACAAGCCCACCACAGGGGCACTGACTTAGAAAGAAGGGACCAGTTTTTAGAAAAGAAAAAAATTAATTAATGAGTTAGCAAATAATGATGTCACGTAGATTTTGCTCATGAAAAAATACAGCGATACGCATTGCGTTTTATTTAAATAAACAGCAACTGAGACTAGAGTACAAACACTCGCAAAAAAAAACTTGGTGCATATACATTACAGTAACTATGCCCTAAAAAAAATCGCCGCTATGAGTGAATTAAATAATTTGACATGGCAATCGGCTGTCGAGAACCGCTAACAGACTAATGGAGACCACCTTCCTTTATGGAAATTTAGCTTTTTTTTCTATTTTACATAATACTAGCTAATCTACTTTTCCTTCAAATCAGCAAATATACTTTCCATTCTTTCACAAAAAGTGCAAATGTAATTCTTTTAATTTTACGACAAAAATTGCTAAAATTATCTTTCCTTCTTCTTGAAAGGGATAACAACAACGTTCTCTTCGTAAAAATGTATAGTATTAGATTAAAATATGAGAGAGATTAGACGTCAAGACAGTTTCAGCTTAACAGAGCGCGCCCCCAATCACTGAAGTCAGGAAATGCTACGCTAGAAAGCTCTAAACGAGATCATTCCTTTTAAGTGATAAATATACCGAACACTGGAAAGACGAAAAGCAATCAGACCACTTCGCAAAGAGGCTAAATTGCCTCTGACTTGAACGCCCAGGAAGCCATTGTATGGAGCAAGTAATGACCAAAATAAAATTGCTTGACTGCCATTGCTCGTACAAGCACGCAGCAATCAAACAACGTTTGCATAATGCTAGCAAAAACTCTTCACAAAAAATTAGCTAACAAACAACCCCTTGGCAAGAACCCTTCACAAACAAATAGCAATCAAACAACCTTTGCATACCGCTAGCAAAAAACTCTTCACAAAAAATTAGCTAGCAAACAACCGTTTACAGGTACCCAGCAAAAACTATTCAAAAACAAACAGCTAGCGAACAGCCCCTTACAGGCGAGCGGATGGCAAACACCCTTTGCACGAAGCAAGCAAAAAACCCTTTACACGCAGCTAGAAACAACCCTTTACGCACAGCTAGCAAACATCCTTTACACGAAACTAGCGAACAACCCTTTACAAGCACGCCGGGGGCAAACAAACCTTTACTGACGGGAGGGCGGTAAACACCCTTTACACGAAGCCAGCAAACACCCTTTACACGAAGCCAGCAAACACCCTTTACACGAAGCTAGCAAACAACCCTTTCTTTATTAATCCTGGCAGCCCCACGATAAAGCGAAAGCAGAAGCCCCCTTTTCAACCCCATTAAAAAGCCACTTTACCCCATTAAAAAGGCAGAAATCCCGCACTCCCATTTTCCCTAATATGTAAAAATGGTTAATCCTAGAAATATTTGACAAGTGCATTTGTATTTCCTTCAGGAAAGAAAAAAACACGACAAAAAAAAAGAAGAAATGGGTTAATAAGGAATGTGCATGGAGTCTTTAACAGTGAGGGGGAAAGAGACGAGAGAGGCACGGCGAGGATATTGCAGGGATTAAGCGGATATCTTAAGCAATCCGACAAGGAGAGAGAGAGAGAGAGAGAGAGAGAGAGAGAGAGAGAGAGAGAGAGAGAGAGAGAGAGAGTGTGGGCTGGAAGGGATGGCTGCAGTACAGTGTCTTCTCTACAGCCATTTAAGAAGAGAGAATTTCCAGGCATCCTGAAAAGTGGACATGAAAAGAGAGAGAGAGAGAGAGAGAGAGAGAGAGAGAGAGAGAGAATGAGAGGCTGGAAGGGATTGCTGGAAGTACAGTGTTCTCTACAGCCATTTAAGAAGAGAGAATTCCCAGGCACCTTGAAAAGTGGAGATGAGAGAGAGAGAGAGAGAGAGAGAGAGAGAGAGAGAGAGAGAGAGAGAGAGAGAGAGAGAGAGAAGGGAATGTTGCAGTACAGTACGGTGTCCTTTCTGTACAGTCATTTAAGAAGTGAGAATTCTCAGGCATATTGAGAAGCGAAGTAAAAACGAGAGAGAGAGAGAGAGAGAGAGAGAGAGAGAGAGAGAGAGAGAGAGAGAGAGAATCCCACATGACTGGAACTCTGGAGCATCTTCAGAAGCGGAAGGAGGAAAGTAATCGCAATAACTATTATGAACAAAACGGTCATAATCGAGTAATAATAAAGACATTTCTGAGATCAGGAAAACGGTGGGTGAAATAAGTTTTGCGCTCTTCTCTCTCTCTCTCTCTCTCTCTCTCTCTCTCTCTCTCTCTAAGGATAGATTTAGTAGCGGGACTCGGTTACATCAACTTATATCTGTGATCCATCCATCTCTCTCTCTCTCTCTCTCTCTCTCTCTCTCTCTCTCGTATTAATCCCGATTAAAAAGGGGGCGATAATCGCATATGTAATGGGTAAGCGACGTGAGGAGGAAACTGCAATAAAACTATAAATACGCAGATAAGGAAGGAAGTGCAAAATCGACATGTATACGATTTAAGACGGAATATTTTTTTTTTTTTTGTGAAGTTAATTCATCATACCTCGGATATCGCTTAAAGATCACAAGTGGGGAAGAGAGAGAGAGAGAGAGAGAGAGAGAGAGAGAGAGAGAGAGAGAAATTATGCTTTATTTTGAGATAGGAAGAGAAAGAAGATTAACCAGGATAGGAAGAGAAAGACATGGAGAGTAACCAGGATAGGAAGAGAAAGAGATGGAGATTAACCACGAAAGGAAGAGAAAGAGATGGAGATTAACCATGATAGGAAGAGAAAGAGATGGAGATTAACCAGTATGGGAAGAGAAAGGCATGGAGAGCAATCAGGATAGGAAGAGAGAGATGGAGATTAACCACGATAGGAAGAGAAAGAGATGGAGATTAACCACGATAGGAAGAGAAAGAGATGGAGATTAACCAGTATGGGAAGAGAAAGGCATGGAGAGTAACCAGGATAGGAAGAGAAAGAGATGGAGATTAACTGGGATAGGAAGAGAAAGAGATGGAGATTAACCAAGATAGGAAGAGAAAGAGATGGAGATAACCAGGATATGAAGAGAAAGAGGAGATTAACCAGGATAGGAAGAGAAAGAGATGGAGATTAACCGGGATAGGAAGAGAAAGAGATGGAGAGTAACCACGATAGGAAGAGAAAGAGATGGAGATTAACCGGGATAGGAAGAGAAAGAGATGGAGAGTAACCGGGATAGGAAGAGAAAGAGATGGAGAGTAACCAGGATAGGAAGAGAAAGAGATGGAGATTAACCAGATAGTAGGAGAAGGAGATGGAGATTAACCGGGAAAAAAATGGTCATTACATGAGAGACAGAAATGACGGGAAACATTTCACTTATATCTCTTTAAAGTAAAGAAAAAAAAATCCTGGTTAACCTAATGCACCGATCTTGCACATAACACGACTTAATATGAAGAATAAAGCAGAATAGCAATTCGGAGAGCGAATACCACATAGATACAGAAATTAGAAACAGCAAAAAAAAAAAAAAAAAAGACAGTCTATAGCAACTCAAGATACGGCATGTCCTTCAGGCTCAAAGCAATTAGGCTGATTTTCCAACAATATATAAAAATTAATATGTTTCCTTATAATAAGATTTTCTGTTAATCTACAATCATTGCAACCACTCAAGACCAACTTATATACACCAAGAGAATCAATTTCCTTATAATGTATAAACATGAGGCTTATATCTGCATATATTAATTCCGATAAAAACAAGTAAAAAATGCATCGATGTTTCTTCGGAGCAATCGAGTTTTCTGTACCTCGTATAATCAAGGCCACCGAAAATAGACCTATCTTTCGGTGGTCTCGGTATAATGTTGCATGAGCCGGGCCCCATGAAACTTTAACCACGGCCAGGTGGTGGCCTGGCTTATATCGTTGCCAGATGCACGAAAATGGCTAACTTTAACCTTAAATAAAATAAAAACTACTGAGGCTAGAGGGCTGCAATTTGGTATGTTTGATGATTGGAGGGTGGATGACCACCACACCAATTTGCAGCCCTCTAGCCTCAGTAGTTTTCAAAGATCTGAGGGCCGACAGAAGAAGTGCGGACGGACAGACAAAGCCGACACAACAGATTTCTTTTCAGAAAAGTAAAACGAATGGCAGATTAGACAAGGATAAACAATAACGACAACCACGGGAAGAGCAATAAAAAAAAACCTTACAATAACATGTGTCAACCGATTTCCCAATAATGTGCAAGAGACGAAAGGTTTTTACAGTTTTCTTTATCTACTTGAACTAAATTTATATATTGTATCTAGATATGAGAACGCCACTTTATGCATACAAACTAATTTCCTAATGATGTGAGCACATTTTCTATTAAATATTTTCATACACATAACTTCTTAAAAAAGAAAAAAATAAAATAATCGCAGCTTATCCACGGCGTTACACTTCCTCAGTGAATGAAGTTACATGAAACCTTGAAAGGCTAACCGAGTGACTGAATAAGTTACATATCTGTCGTCACAGAAAAACGCGCCTGGTCCGCTGACGCCGACGGAAGGAAAAAAAAAAATGGCGGGGAGGAATTACACGGGGCGGGTGTTCCGGCGACCTGAGACCGAGCGTAATGGAGGCTCAGAATGATACGGTCAAGTTTTTATAATCTCCCGCTGAACATTATCCTCATGTCTAAGGTGTTTCTCTAAGGTGTGTCTCTTAGGGTCTCTCTTAGGTGTTTCTCTAAGGTGTCTTTCTTAAGTGTCTCTCTTTTTAGTATCAGAAACGCCGCGTGAATTCCTCAAAAGTTTTTTTTTTTTTTGGGGTGGGGGTGGGTGGGGGGGGGAGCCCCCTTCACTCCGTCAATATCTCTTGTAAATACTTCGGTCCTCCGATGATCACCCCCAACATAAAATCTGCATAATACGCCGTTAAGGCATTTCTCAGCCTTCGGGAGAGAGAGAGAGAGAGAGAGAGAGAGGGAGGCTGGTAGAATCAGGAAAAAAAAATTTGGGGCACGGTAAAAGGTACCAACTTGGAATAACAGTATAACATATATATATATATATATATATATATATATATATATATATATATATATATATATGTATATATATATATACATACGTATGTATATATATACATACGTGTATGCATATATATGGTGTGTGCGTGTGTGTATACACGTGCCCACAAGATTACAACAAACTAAATACAGCTTAAAAACACTAAATACCGGATTATACAAATGAGAGATCATTCTCCGGATTTTACGACTGATAAACAAATAAAGAAATATCACTGAAGCAATAAATTACGAATTTAAAAGAATACTCAGGTCTCACACTACAGATATTTTACATTAGGTATTAACGTATTTCTTTCCATGCTTAAAAAAAAAAGCCTGTTATGCATTAAAGGAGAAAAGGAATAAATGAACAGATGTGGTAATTCGACAAAAAATTAGGTTCATGTAAGACCCCACTCACGATGAACTGACAGCTGATGCCTAAAATTTTGACATTATGACCACCGCACTTTTTTATTTTTTCATCCAAGTATTAAAGGATAAAGCCTTAAATAATAATAATAATAATAATAATAATAATAATAATAATAATAATAATAATAATAATAATAATAATAATGTGTGGTTGTTGTTGTTATTTAGACCAGCTGGTTGTCAAAACACAATATGGAAATGATGAGCAGGAGCGGACGGATGAGGTATAAAATAATAGTTTGCGATATAAAAGGGATGCTAGCCTTCCCCTTCTCAGCAAACCTCCAAGGGATGAGGTTGCTAGCCCCATGTCCTGTTCCCCGATCCCAGATGACGCTGTTTCCCATTCACAGCTTCTTAGTCCTCCTCTTCTTCTTTTTTCTAGTTTAAGCTGGTGTTATGCTAGCACGGGCTCTTGCTCTTGGGCAGGCCGTGCTCGGTCAACCAGTGGGCAGCGGGTCCGGATTAAGCAATGGACCTAGTGATGGAGAGCCCAGTGCTGTACCACTGAGCTGCAGCACAAACCTGATACACACACATACACTCACACACAAACACACGCACATACATGTAAACACACACACACACATATATATATATATATATATATATATATATATATATATATATATATATATATATATATATATATAAATGTATAAAATACATATGTATATTATACATACCACAACAGCAAAATAAAAACCGCCTGTTACACGTACATAAGTAAAAAAAAAAAGTCATACACATATAAAAAATATAAACATATATCAGATTAAACGAAATTTTCACCAAAAAAACTGTCCAAAGCCGAAGAAACTCTCTATTAGTCTTGTCCTTTTCATGAATCCCAATCTTCCCTCCCCCCCGAGAGGGGAATAAGTGGACCATGAAATATCAGAAATAAAAACAAGGCTCAAACACCCCTCCCCACTTCCCCAACGCCGCCCCCCCTAACCCAAGCTTCCGCCACGCTTCAGCGCTTCATCAATGAATTTAATTCCATTGATAAAACTTCTACAACCTCTCTAGGCCTTGACTCCAGTGTTCATTCTGTTCAGACGCTGTGGTCACCCGTTTTGACGTTGGAACTGAATTTTTTGTGGTTTATGTATTACTGGAAAGAGGTGGTGTGCAATTGAATATCCTGATGGGAAAGGACGAAATTAATAATATGTATGTATGTACTATATAATATATATATATATATATATATATATATATATATATATATATATATATATATATATATATATATATATATATATATATATATATATATATATATATATATATATATATATATATATATATATATATATATATATATATATATATATATATATATATACCACAGTACACACAAATGTTTCTGTATACACATTTATATATATATATATATGTATATATATGTATATGTATATATATACATTATATTTATATACATTCTGTGTGCACGTATTTATGTGTATGTATGGTTAGATCCAATATTCTTTTTGGCTCAGCGCTGATGGAATCCTCAGCGGCTTTGTAAAGACATTCACCCTCTTGCTCCTGATGCCGGCACAACTAAGCGTCTAAATATGCAAACAATATTCACAGCCATTCATTCCTAAGTCCTTACTCCAGGATAAACCTCCGAAGATATGAAACCCTGGCCTGAAACGTGTGTTGTCCTACGTCATATGGACGTACAAGGGATATGGTGAGATATATATATGTATCTATATATATTTATATTTATATGTATATATATACAGTATAAATATTTACATATATATAATATATATATATATATATATATATATATATATATATATATATATATATATTATATATATGTATTATATATGATGAGAGAGAGAGAAGAGAGAGAGAGAGAGAGAGAGAGAGAGAGAGAGAGAGAGAGAGAGAGAGAAGGCTTATCTACATCCAATTTGACTAAGCCTTATCCATATAAGTAAAGAGGGGCAGATTAATGTAAACTAAGAGAAACATTTTTAATTCTCAATGATTTTTATTTCTCACTGATTGAATAAATGATCTGGCTTCACAATTCTCGCGTACTGGAGAACAGATATTCCTCTGAGTAACGTGAGAAGGAAGCTATGTAGCCCTTAGATGTTTAATGTCGGTTTTCTGAACTAAGTAAACATTATTTCTGAACTGGACTAATTTCGATATTTATTTTTTCCTGAACCCCACACACACACAAACACACACACATACAACAACAAGAAAAAAAAGTTATATGTACAGATAGATAGATGGATATAACTTTCTACGCATGCACTTCTGCATATAACGGGGCATGTGCATACACATATCTATACCCACTTAGCAACATGAATCAGAAGGGCACACTTGTTTGTCATTTCATCTCGGTCCTCTGAGAGAGAGAGAGAGAGAGAGAGAGAGAGAGAGAGAGAGAGATTCAAAATGTGAACAGCAGGTGTATCTAACCTGAAGTCATATATTGAGAGCTCAGGGAAGTCAACCAGCAGTCATCAAAGGGGTACAAAAAAGGAGAAAAAAAAAAAAAAAAAAAAAAGCGAAACAGACAGAACGCAAAGTAGGGAAAAAGATGAACTTTTTTTTTTTTTACTAACTCTGTGTTCATGCGGTATTTTTGACTTCCTCGAAGTGAAAACAGATGTAGAATATCAGATATATTTATGACGACAGCACCGGTATAGGCTAACATTCTTCTCAGCGCGGTAAGTTTGAATACCTTAGTAAAAAGTCATGGATTATTTGGGTATATGCGCTGAAATCAGGTACTAAACATGTATTACCACACGTTTGGCACACACACACACATAAGCTAATAAAATAAGCTATTACTAGTTTTCGACATCCAAAATAATATTTTCCCTGACCAAAATGAAGACGGAATATGTGAAGCTTCAATTATTTTCTCTTAACATCTAAACATGTGCCGAAATAATGACATCATTTGAATAAGAAATCCAAATTAATATTTTCTTTAACAAATTAAGGCGAAATTTGGGAAGTTTCATTTATTGCCTCTTGACATCTAAGCATGTACCGAAAATAATTTTTTTAAATACTGATGCTAAATATAGCGAGAAATTGAAAAGAAAATATGATATATAAAATCGTATAACAAACATAATTTCAAATAAAAATTCCGACTGTACTGCGAGATGTGGCATCACAGAATAACAAGACGCAAGCCACTGATGCATCCACTTCTACATAACGAGGAACCAGTGTGACGCCAGTTTTGGTAGTCACAAATCAATCAATTAACCGTGTAAAAACTGCAGTATCAAAGACGCTTCATTTACGCTTAAGTCGGTCTCATCAACAGCGTGTCTACTTCCCTTTATCAACACTGCATCATTCACCTCTGGGAATCCCCGGAAATCTTTCAGCTAAAGTACAGATTTAAAAGGAAATGTGGCACTCCAGGTTATAATAATAAAAGTACACAGAATTAGGACTCTGGCATATGACTATCTCTGTTTTCAGGTCAAATGACAAAATTTTAGTACTATAAGATTCTAGCAATGAAAATCAAACTTATAACTAGCATATAACAATAAATCTAAAATGTTCACACATACACTATATATATATATATATATATATATATATATATATATATATATATATATATATATATATATATATATATATATACAACAATTTTGTCTTTGCTTTAATCACAGACATATCTTCCAATCTGAATAATAATGATGATAATAGAGACACGCGAATTCTATTGGTAAGATTATCTCTTATTCAAGTCACTGGCAGCAAATAAGCACACGAGGGGGTACGTGTATTAGGGGTGGAGGGTGGTGGTGATGGTGGTGGGGGTTAGAGGGAGGAGGGGAAATGTTGGAGGAATACTTGAAAAACTGATGGTCCGCTTTTGAGGAAAGGGTCACTGCCAATTATTGCAAAAAATAATTATTGTATGGGGGGCGGGGATAGGGATTTGTAGCTAGGATAAACACCCCTCTTCCTTCACATCTCCCCCTCCTTTAAACCCCTCCTGACTCCTCAAATCCCACGCCCCGCCCCCACACTATAAACCGCTATATACCACACATGAAGTCAATGAAGACCGATCGCGTTTCTTCCTCCTCCTCCTCCTCCTCCTCCTCCTCCTCCAGTCGTTTAGAGGCGTCATTGATTTTCGGTTTCTTCTCTACGAGAGAGAGACAAGGAATGATATTTGTTTTTGAGAGGGAGGAGGGATTAAGCGTTTATCCTCAGAATTCTTTCTTCCTCCTCCTCCTCCTCCTCCTCCTCCTCCTCATGCGTGTGGGAGCGAGGACTTGTCACTTCTCACTTGACAGAACCTATTTCTTGCGGTGCTCAAAGTTATCAAAAATATTGTAGCCAAACTTTTTTGGGAGATGGAGATGTGTGGAGACGTAGTTTAGGTAAGGGTGTGTGTGTGTGTGTGTGTGTATGTAAGTGCGTGTTTGTATGTGTATGCATATATTATATATCTATGTGTACATAAACAGTACATACATAATTGATTGATTGATTCTAGCTACTAAAACTGGCGTCACAACTCCTAGGTTATTATACATACATACATACATACATATACTGTACAGTATATAGAAATAATCAACACACAATCGCGTGTGGAACAGAAATAAATGTCTGACACACATCAGGATCGAACCCAGGTTTTATATATATATATATATATATATATATATATATATATATATATATATATATATACTATATATATATATATATATATACATATATATATATATATGTAATATATATATATATATATATATACATACAAAAAAGACAGAGGCTTCGCTCACTTCAATTAAAACATAAACACACACAGAGATCAATATCCCAACACGAGAGGTACGAGCAAAACCCATAAACAACAGAGAGAGAGAGAGAGAGAGAGAGAGAGAGAGAGAGAGAGAGAGAGAGAGAGAACTTGTAAGCAAATGAACGGTCAACCTCAACAGCTCATTGCGCCGAACTCCTCTCCTGTCACTCGACCCGACCGCCATACTACTTAGCCCCGCAAGAGTCAACAGAGAGAGAGAGAGAGAGAGAGAGAGAGAGAGAGAGAGAGAGAGAGTAGAGTCATGCACAGAGGCAATAATAAAGATAAAAACAGACCGACGTCGTCAAAAGAAGGCAGGGGCATTAAACGCGTTAGTTATGTCCCCCAGGCATGTGCTTTCGGATGACTCCGAAGACATATTATAGTGTTGGCTTCAGAGAGAGAGAGAGAGAGAGAGAGAGAGAGAGAGAGAGAGAGACCGTCCAAATGAGTCGCCGATATTTACGTCGCCTAAGACTTCTTTTTAATCCAGGTTTAGTCTTTCTCAAGGAATTCCTAAGTGTCATTTGCATATATCGGACTGCTATCTTATATTTCAAACAGGGCGTTCAGGCGGTTCTTTTACGGCTGCTAACATCTGTACTTGGTCGGGTATGAAGCCGGCTGATGATATTCATGAGAAATTACAAACAGGACTCGCGAAAACAAATATACACGGGCGCAACACTTAGATCAGAAGTTAAGTGCGACGCATACGCTGTAGGAAGATGCAGACGATTTTAGTGAACTGTAAAGAGTACAGTTATAAAGAAAGGACACACACATACATAAATAAAACTTTACTGAGATGAGAAACACAATAACATTCATAAAAAAGAACCACGAAAATCTTAAAAATCATAATCAACATCTCTGTAGACGTGACTTCTAAATGCGACACATACCCACTTGAAGATGCTGACGATTTTAGCGAACTATAAAGAGTACAGTTGCAAAAAAGGACACACACACAAAAAGAAAACATTACTGAGAAGAGAAATACATTAATAATCATACAGAAGAACAAACAAAATCATAAAAATAATAATCAACGTCTCTGTAGACAAGACTTACATAAGAAGTGGAGAGGTGCGCCTCTCCGTTTATCTCATGTGAGATAAAATGAGTCAAATATATCACCTACTCTGAGACAGAGAGAGAGAGAGAGAGAGAGAGAGAGAGAGAGAGAGAGAGAGAGAGAGAGAAGTATACCTGTTATCTTAATCAGTTATCTCTAAGCATTGGAGATTAAGCTTCATCCTATGAAATTCGACCTGTGAGTGATTATCACAACACCTTGGTTATCGTCCCAACAATTGGTTATGTCACCTTAGACGCCAGACGGGAGAAAAAAAAAAAGATATCACGTAGGACATCTAGAATAAAAAGCGATGGATTGTACAGGTGAAAGCAGAAACTATACACACGCGCACACACACACACACACAAACACGCATATGTATTTGTATATATACTGTATATATGAATCATTCACAACAATATACAAATATGAATTCTCTTGAAAAATATATATTACATATAAATAAATGTATCTTATATGTCTTTAAATTAACATTAATGTATTATTTCTCTGCATATATATATATATATATATATATATATATATATATATATATATATATATATATATATATATATATATATATATATATTTACATTCATGTATATATATAAATCAAAAGGACAGATGCATGATACTTTTGATAACAAAAAATTGCGGAGAATAAAGATGTACTAAATAACAAATTAGGAAAAAAGTGTAGCGTATATTCTTAACGAAAATCCCGATCGTCGCCAGAATCACGCAGACGACAAAAAATCACACCTTTCCATTAATACAAGAAACTGAAGCTATACAAGAGATTTCATATTCAAGGCAGACATCTAATTCTGGATATAGTTGTAACCAACTCCCAACTATAAACTCTCAAAAGTATAGTGGACCGTTAATCCCCACCGATAACGCTTAATAAAGACGTCATCCACTTGATCTAGCTTCCTTGGCACCGTATTTAAAGGAAATTCTCTGCGCTGTTTCAATTAAGACCGCTGCTTCCGAGTGACTGGAAATACTAAGATTTTTGTTGACGAATCAGGCTTTATATGTATACACTGTATATATATATATATATATATATATATATATATATATATATATATATATATATATATATATATATATATATATATATATATATATATATTTGACATCACCTTATCATATTTTTGCAGGGCAGTTAATGTTCGGTCTTCCAAAAATTTATACTGTTTTCGATATATGTCTATATGCATATATATATATATATATATATATATATATATATATATATATATATATATATATATATATATATATATATATATATAAATATAAACATATTATGAATATGTAAGATCGAATTGAGTTATAAATCATGGACGTGAAAAACTTTGGTTAATAACAAAATCTGGCTGTTATTAACTAAAGTTTTCACGTCCATGACATAACGCAATTTGATCTTACATACAGAGATTCATAATATGTTTATATTTATGTATATGTATATATATATATATATATATATATATATATATATATATATATATATGTGTGTATGCATATAGACATATATCGAAAATAGTATAAATTTTTGGAAGACCGAAAATTAACCGCCCTGCAAAAAATATGATAAGGTGATGTCTGGGTTAATATATATACATATGTATATAAATATATATATATATATATACAGTGTATACATATAAATAAATATATACGGTATATATATACATAATACATACATAGATTAAATGGTATACAAACGATGTTTAATTTTGAGACACTTCAGTTCCTTTCTGAGAGTCTGACTGACTCATTCCTGGCATTTTATCACCACAGATAAAGTACGTCGTTCATTTGTGTACCATCAGAGGTGACACATATCGTCAAAATAGTACAGATTTTCATAAATATTTACATGGAAATATATATACATATATATATATATATATATATATATATATATATATATATATATATATATATATATATATGTATATATATACATATATACATATATATATATATATTCCAATGACTAAAAAAATATTTCTTAATAATTATAATAATAATAATAATAATAATAATAATAATAATAATAATAATAATAATAATAATAATAATACTGAAATGCACGATAGTCAAATCCCCAATGATATGCGGTACGCAAAGTATTATTAAACCACTTGTATATCTATTTATTCACCTGCTCATAAATGTACACACTAATAGCTTGCAACTGCATGCAGTATACGCTAAAGTCTTCTCTTTTTCAAAATTCACTATAAAAAACATTAGGCCGCAATTGCCGATTACTACCAAATAATAATATTAATTGTTGCGTTTATTGTATATGAAGCCACTTCCGAAGCAGCCACATTTGCGACAAAAAGCGTACCGGGTCCGCCAGAATACATTTTCACGTAGGGAATATTACTAAAGATTTGAATTACGCAAAATCTGCGTATCGTACTTCCAGTCTCTTTTCTTTACACGGCAATTGACGGGGAAATAAAGTTCACAAGCGAAGTCGTATCTTCTGGGCGGAGTACATACTGAATTGCCTTACGAAAAAACCGCTAGACGTAAATTCGTCCTACTGCATAACAAAATTATTCCTTAGCGATTCTAGACATTTTCTTGTGTGAGAAGGTATCTTCTATAAAAACACCGCGTGTTAGCTCTCTGGATGAATGGACTATGACGATATTACCCATATAATTAACGAGATCACAATTTAACGCACCTACCTATGGTTGGGAATGGGATCACAGGAAATTAGAGATTTATATGAATTTAACATCACATAATCAAGCCTAATTATGAGGGGAATATACTGTTGTTTCCAGGGAAATGTCCATCACTTTCCATGCTGACTTCCATGGGAGTGCAGTGAAACAAACGACATTTACAAGCGTAAAACAGATAGACATATCGCGGAAGGTTTTTTTTTTTTATAAATCTTTGGCTGTTTACATTAACATCCTAGGCAGCCTCTTCGGTGTCTCATGTTTATTTCTTAAAAGGTATTACATAGGGTCATACACATACATACAAATACACACACACATATATATATATATATATATATATATATATATATATATATATATATATATATATATATATATATATGTAAAATATATAGGCAAACAGACTCTGTGCAAATAAACGAGCTAATTAATTTCTAGGCGGAATTCGAGATTATACATGGCGTATAGCATAAACACACGCATAGATAAATAAGTGACAAAACCTGTCCATCTATATATATATATATATATATATATATATATATATATATATATATATATATATATATATATATATATATATATATATATATACATACTATATATTTATATACATATACATATATATTTATTTATTTATATAAACTCGTCGTCTGACTCCAACGGATATATTTTCCCCTACAAAGTCGGAGCAGCAACGTGCAAACCATCAAAGCCCATTCAATTTCGGTCACAACCGAAAGAAATTAGAGCAATGCGCAAATCTGATTAACTCGATTAATCCCTCACTTAACCACAGGAAATCCTGAGAGAGAGAGAGAGAGAGAGAGAGAGAGAGAGAGAGAGAGAGAGAGAGAGAGAGAGAGAGAGCCAGGCAATTCATTAATCAAAACGAATTCGCTAATTCCTCTATAAACTCGCCAGGGACGGATTCCCGACAGAAAAACAATTTGCGGACGAGTAAGAAAGGAACCAATTCGCAGATCATCGAAAACCTGTGTGCGGTTTTAACCGTTTGGTTAGTGAGAGCATGAGATATAATGAAGACAATTTATTTCCCATAAGGAATACCCAGTGGAATTTTGTCATAAAAACGTAACAAGGGATAAATTAAGAGGGCGAATTAATTTTTTTATAAGAACTGCAGGTTTTTTTTTGGTTACAGCGAACAAGAGATAAATTAACAAGGCGAATTAATTTATTTATAAGAACTTCAGTTTTTTGGGGTTACAGTGACGCATTCAGAGGAAAACAAGTGTCAAAAATCATTTTCAGTCACTACAGGATTGGTTTGGACAGAGAAGGATGTATGATGTATGTATATATATATATATATATATATATATATATATATATATATATATATATATATATATATATATATATATATATATATATATATATATATAGGCTACACGCCAGATATCAACACGTAAAGATGGATCAGGAACGGGAGGAGAGGGAGGGGAAGGGGAAGGAGGAGGGTAAAGGAGAGGAGAGGAGGAGGGAGAGGAGGAGGAGGGGGAGGGGAGAAATGGGGAGGTGTTAGGGATTAAGAACATCAATCGAAAATGGGATTACCTCCCCATACAATTAAAGAAGATTAGAACATTTCTGGGTTTAAGAATATAAGGGGGGAGGGGGGGAGGCTAGATGAGAAAGCTCCGGCATTACACAATTAATCTTAAAACGACTAATGAACTTGAGGCGGCTGAACCATACTTACGAGGAAGTGACCAGCTTGCTGCTGCGATGGCGTTTTTTAATTTTTTTGTGCCCTTTGATGAGTGGATGAATGGATGAATGGATGGATCGACGAATGAACAGATTGTTAGATGGATGGATGGCATTCTGGGACTCAGGCCATGCGCTGAGGCGGAGGGGAGCATCCAGTGGATTTCGTACTAGATGATGCATTAAAAAAAAAAAAATTTTAATAGGGAAAACCTTTACTATATAAAAATTAGGAATTGGGAAAACCTCTACTTGGGAAAAGTAAGTATTAAGCAAAACCTGTACCTTGAAAAATTAATTACTAGGAAAAACTTTTTCGGAAAATTTTTATTTTATTTTTTTATTTTTCCGAATAATGCTTTTCCTAATGCTTAATTTCTGTACTTTGAAAAATTAAGCATTAGGAAAAGCATATTTCAGAAAAATTAAGTATTGAGGAAAACTTATACTTTGAAAAATTTTTAGGAAAACCTGTACATTAGACAAACCGAGCATTTATAAAATAAATGACAGACATTAGAAACATATACGCTCTGTCCATAGAAGTATGTGGGTTCTACGCATAAAGGAAAATGAAAAGCGTACACACAGTACAGTAAGTGCGCACACTATGCGCACTGACAGGAAAGCAATCAGTATATGGGGTTTATACCTAATGGGGAAGTTTTGCGATATAGGGTTTGTCCTCAGAGGGGAAAAAGGACTATGCAGGATGCACTGAAACGCAAATACGAATTATTAGAGCCCCGTAGACGTAGACGACGGGAATTTTTACGTCCGTTCATAAACCCAATGAAAGTTATCATGGCTTTGTGGATAGAGATGGTAGGAAGTTTAAAATCTATCTGTATGAAGAGAGTGGGAAGCAGATAGACGAGTGAGAGTTAGAAATTTGTATACCAAATCTGTGAACACTCAAGATAAAA
>NC_089795.1:80537662-80585162 GCF_040412425.1 Macrobrachium rosenbergii
ATCTTTTATATTCTGTTGCCAATAAACTTGTCTACATAATTCGCATTTTATATTGAATATTAACGCAATCATTATCTTTCGGTAGTTTATTGTTAAGCTATGTTTTTTATTTATTTAAGGAAACATTGCTCTTAGCTATTAGAAGTAACGAGAAAGTTATTTTTATCATTATTGCCAAAATTATGTACAACAAATGACAACAGCGTTAATATGCCATAGCTACCAGAGGGGATATCACTAATAATAATAATAATAATAATAATAATAATAGGAAAGGCTCGGCTGTGCTAGTGAATGAAAAACTGTATTTCAGAAATCGAATGCCCCCTTCTCCGATATCTTTTCTTAATCCAAATTTAAACTTCAAGACATAGAGCCAATATACTACATATTATGATGATGATGACAATGATGATAATTACAAAAAAAAAATATAATGATCAGGGAAAGTTCATTATCTGTCATCGTTACTGGATCCGCTTACTGAACATCAAGCTTCCAGATCTTATGAAAGAGAGATACTGCAAGATTGGATGTACTACTACAATATAATGATGCACATGATGCTACAATGACGAGTAACTGTGAAAACACTGGAGATTCTTCATTTCTCACGCACTGACACTTGACCTTACACTGAATTTCATTATAAAATTAACTTTTTGCGTGGTGATATTTTGATGATGGTGAAGATAATGTTGATGGTTCACTTAGTACTGTAATGCACTACGAATAATGGTTAGGATTTTGAATAGGCTATCAAGGAATGATTGGAACCGTGACGATTATGATAATGAAAGAAATTTACAACAATGAACACATCAAGGAACAATGAAAAATACTGGAAACAATGACGGAAAAGAATGACGAGTGAAGACACTTATCTAAAAAAAATGACAAGAATGACAGCGATGTTTTGAAACGATCAAAAAAAGGACGGCACTTATAGAAAGAAATGATGGAAGATGACGTTCAAAAATGACGACAGGGAACGACAATGACTCAAGACGGTGACGAAAACGCCCTGCCCTTTGACAAGCTACCCCCCCCCCCCGCGACTCCTCAACTCACCTGTGGGTCAGACGACTCAGTGGTCCTGGCTTTGGTGTTGGCGGCCATCCACGCTTCGGCGAAGGTCTCCATGGCACTCTGAAAGTCCATCGCTGTCGCCAGGTCGCTTTTGGTGGGGTCACGCCCGGGGAGCGACCAGTCACGCCCGGGGAGCAGCGACCAGCCGCACCTGAGGAGTGCCTGGCTGTCCGCTGTCACGGGAGGTAACCTCTTCTTACCTGGGGACGCCACCGCCACCTGCGGCACCGAGGAAGAAGAAGGAAACACTTTTCCTCGATTTGGGACTGTCCTGTGATGCGAGGAGAACGAGGAAGGGCGCCGCACAAGTTGGCCCCAAGGAAAGCAAACTTTCTTTCTTATTATTTTTTTTTACTCTTACAGTTTCAAATCACTGCTGGTGCTTTCAGACACTGGAGGGGGGAGGGGTGGCGGCATCGTCGCCGTTTTGTGTTCACTGAGACGAACGAGGCACACCACGGCGGCGATAATCGCAAGATGCCCCAAAGGGCCCGTGGTGCCCGGTATACACGGGACGTGACAGAAGGGAGAGAGCGGGAGAGAAAGAGCGCGAGCAAGGGGGAGCGTAACACTAAGCGAGCGAGCGAGCGAGAGAGAGAGAGAGAGTTCCTTTTCTCGTGGCACTACTGGGATTCAGGTGGCACCGATTAAAGTCACTGCCACGTGCTAAGCTCTAGATCTGCTTCCGCCTCATCGCACGAGTTGGATAAGTTCTTGGTCTCGGGTTCACCCTCAAAGCACCACCACCGATGCGTCACCGTGGTCGTGCCATCCACGACTAGCTAATTTCCTACCAAAAACATACTTTATAAACAGCGAGTTTAGATAAGCCTCCATAATCCGAGATTAGGGGCCATCGCGCGCAGACGCAGAGCGGCGGTTCGAGTTTAACCCGCTGTTCGCCTTCTTCTTCTTTTCGATGATGATAGGGACGTTATGAAGGCTGGCTAACTCTCCCCGTGATATCTGGCCATGTCACTGAGACTGCGCACCTTCCCACAACACTCTGACACCACTACAGAAGGAGGCGCCAACTGAGATAATATCTTCGGGGGGCGGAGGCACAGACACAACTCAGGGTTGCGCGCGCACCCGACTCTCAGTTGCCGCCCAACTCTCACTGGGCGTCAACGTCTCGTGTGCACCACGATGCTGCCTGGGACCATGTGTTTTTGCTCTCTCTCCTCGACACCCCACTTTCCCCCGGCAAAACCCCCGCCCCTGCGTCCCTACTACGCCCTCTCCTCACCCCCCCACCACGACTTAGTCCCTTTCCCTCCCTTGAGCTCGGTTTATCTCTTCCAAAACCCGCGAGCCTTTAGAAGAGTGAGAGAAAGAGATAGAAAAAAAAAGCGAGAGAGAGAGACAGAGAGACACGGTCTTCTTGTGCTATAATTTAGGAGCGTAGTCTTAACAGTCATCAAGGCAAAAAGGAAGGTTTACAGCTCTTTTTACGATCTCTTGCCCTACCAGTCACGTTGGAGCGATCGTGCGTCTACGATAATCCACGGGCTTTACCGCTTACGTGGAGATTTGGCCTAATCCGATTGGGAACGTAATTGCTGCTGCCGAAATTTCTTTAAGCCAACACTAACAAAAAAGGAAAAGAAGAAGGGAGGTGAGGAAGAGGAGGAGGAGCAGGAGGAGGAGAGGGGGGGAGGTGGTTAGGTGGGATGGATATTTCTCTTTTTTGTCTCTCTCTCTCTCTCTCTCTCTCTCTCTCTCTCTCTCTCTCTCTCTCTCTCTCTCTCTCTCTCATCGGTGCTCAGGATGTTTTACATGCTTGCCTTTCTTAATTCAGACCAATCTCTCTCTCTCTCTCTCTCTCTCTCTCTCTCTCTCTCTCTCTCTCTCTCTCTCTCTCTCTCTCTCTCTCTCTACAGATTAAGAACCAATAAAGTGCAGCACGAACCTAGAATTTAAGAGATGGGAGTCCTGTCTTTATTCATAAAAAAAATATAAATATTCCATGGAAACAATATTACAGAAAAATACATGCCACAACGCTAACCTGTCAATAATTAAGCAATATAAAATAGTTTTAGCTATAAAATATTTTTTTTCTAAGAAACTAAGAGTAATTGCATGTTTGCCGGTAACTTACATCAAGTGTGCAAAATTGCAAAATATTCCATGTACATAAAAATCAACTTGGGAGAATTTTCGTTAATACTGAGATGGGTCATAATAATTTTTTATTTTATTTTAAATGGCATTCATAAAAAATTAAATTCCTTTGAGGTTTAGATTTTAAATAAACTCAGCCATTGCCGGTTACCAAGAAGCAACTGCGTATTACTGCAAATTATTTCACATCGCCATAATCTAATTCAAAAGGACAGTGCCTTAATATTACGACACAGATTACAATGAAAAAAGTTTTCTTTTGAACCAGATGAATTAAAAACTGAAAAAAAAAGTTTATATTTCCGGATTAAAGTCTGAGAATAGAAAAAAAAAGATATGCTTCAATATTAAGACTGAGGTCTTAATGAAAAGTTTTTTTCCCCTAAACTCGACGAATTAAAAAACTCAAGTTTTATTTAAAGTTTCAAGTCTTAAGATTAAAAAAAAAAGGGGGTTATGAATTAAAATTAAGACACTTATCACAATTTTTTTTCTATGTTACCAAACGAATAACATTTTTTATATTTTTTTTTTTGCTGGATTAAAGTTTTAAGATTAAAAGTTATATATATATAAAAACTCGTCCTATTCACAAATGCGCCAGTCGAGCTTTAATGAAGAAACCCTGCCGGATAAAGGAAAACCTGGCATAAAGCAAACTTTGGATAAAGCGTCCGCCCAGTGGTCCTAAAGTTGGATGATCCGAATATCCCGGACTAGGGAGGCATACGCATAATCGGATAATACTCGCTCAGAGAAGGGATTACTTTCTCGCGCATTGCTTATTCCCTCCGCGATGGGATGGGGGAAGGAAAGAAGGAAGGAGAAGATGGGGAGGGGGATGTGATGGTGGGATTGCGGGGGTGAGGTGGGGGGACCAATACTCCGCTTATCCTACGTAAAGCAGGAGAAGAAGTAGAAGAAGAAGAAGAAGAAGTAGGTTTGGAAAAGAAGAGAGCGAGAGAGAGAGGGGAATGATAAAAGAGAAGGACAATATTTACGGTTATTCTCTAATCTACGTTTATTTTATACATTCCACAAAAATTATTCTTGTTAAGCTTTATCTTTTTAAAGGAAAACTTGTTTCATTTTTAACAGTCAGATTCATTCAGTTAAGACTTTATTTTACGTGCAAAAACTAAAATTTTTTTCACAAAGATTTATTCTAACTACAATTTATTCAATGTAAGGAAAAACTTATAATGAATATTTTTTTGTTTTTAGATACAGTTCATCAAAGTTTATTTTGGTTGGACTTTCTTTGTAACTGAATGTACTAATATAATATTTTAAGTATTCCTATCCAGGTTTTTGCAGTTTTATTCTGACTGAGAATTTCGTATTTCCCTGTTTTATTATTTTATTTCAATAGTATGTTCTCTCATCTTTCTTGTTCTCCTATTGAGGGTTCTGCTTTACTGACAATTTATTATTGCATACTCTAATATATATTTCTTCTCATGTGAGGTTTTTTTTTTATATTTATCTTTTACTTTCTCAGCGAAACAGTTTCAAAATATCGTTTAGTCATGAGTCTTTCTATAGTACCGGTACGAAGCGCCGATATGAACGCACGCAAATCGAACACTGAAATCATTTTTTTTAAAATCCAGATTAACTAGTTGTCTTTGTGAAGCAAATGAAGAACACATTCCAATCAAAAGGTGACACACCTACGGCCAATTCCATTTGCGTTATGGAGGAAATAAAAAGCGCAAAAAAATATTATTCTATCACTACGCGACTAAATTTCCACCAAATGAGAGATAAAAAGAAAAACATACTTTAAAAGACTAGTGTTTCTCGAAAAAAATATTAAAAAAAAAATACTTATCAATGGTAGCTCATCCATTATATTCGCAATACGATTTACGATAAATTATATATTAAAAGAAAGCATGAATTTGGACAGAAAATTGACAGTCTATCACTACCTGAGTAAACATCATCCAAATCAGAGATAAAACAGAAATACGTGGTTTAAATTACTAATGTTTCTTTAAAAATATATTATCAAAAACTCTGATCAGAAGTAGCTAACTCGTCCCATTATATTCGCAACGCGAATCACACCAAATTAGACATTAAAAGAAAGCATGCGTTTGGAAATAAAACGATCGATTAGCGTCAAAAATATGTTTAATAAAAAAAGGCATTAAAGAAAAATTTTTTTTTTAGTTATCAGTGGTAGCTCATTCTATTCCATTCGCAACACGATCTACACCAAATTAAATACTAAAAGAAAGCATGTATTTGGAAACAAAATGATTGATTAGCATAAAAAGATGTTTAATAAAAAAAAAAGGCATTCAATAAATATTTTTTTAGTTATCAGTGGTAGCTCATTCTATTCCATTCGCAACGCGATTTACACCAAATTAGATATTACAAGAAAGCATGTATTTGAAAGCAAAATGATTGATTATCGTAAAAAAATGTTTAAAAAAAGTCCTTTAAGAGATTGGTGTTTTTTTTTAAGTTTATAAGTGGTAGCTTATTCTATTCTATTTGCAATACGCTTTACACCAAATCAGATATTAAAAGGAAGCATGTATCTGAAAAGAAAATAATTGTTTATCGTCAAAAAATATAAGTTTGATAAAAAAAAAGTTCTTTAAGAGACTGTTTCTAAAAAAAATAGCTATCAGAAGTAGCTCAATCTATTCCATTCAAAATACGCTTTACACTAAATTAGATATTAAAAGGAAGAAGGTACTTGTAAAGAAAATAATTGTTTATCGTCAAAAAATATAAGTTTAATTAAAAAAAAAGTCCTTTAAGAGATTGATGTTTATAAAAAAAAGTTATCAGACGTACCTCATTCTATTCCATTCGCAATACGATTTACACCAAATCAGATATTAAGAGAAAGCAAGTATCTGAAAAGAAAATAATTGTTGACCGTCAAAAAATATATGTAAAAAAAAAGCGCGCGGTAGGAGACTCCGCCTCGTTTACAATGCTTTGGTGATCAGTCACGATCATTTACGACAAAACTCAGTCGATCAATGGACAAGAGAAGAATTAATCTCGATTTATCATTACACTTCCTCTCCAATACATAAAGCGCTCAACTTCGCCTTTCGTATTTTTTTTAATCTCTGTTTTAAAGGAAAAATCGGGAGGCGAGGTGATTGTCCTCCCTGGTGGAGATCGGACAGAGAAAGTTCCTTGCACAGGACAGTGTCTTTGTCGTGCCTGTATGACAATAATAATACACACATACACACACAATAATAATAATAATAATAATAATAACTAATAATTACTTATTATTATTATTATTATTATTACTATTATTATTATTATTATTATTATATATTATTATTATTATTATTATTCAAAACGAACAAAAATCTACAATTATGGAAGAAGCGCAAAAGGGCACAAACTTTCAAAAGGAACAATCTACAAAACAGAACGAGCATACACTAGAAGCAAAACAAAGCAAAGTAAATAAACAATAAGTATAAAATTTAAAAATCAGTAAAAATATGCATACGAAAACATCAAAATATAATAAAACTCAGGCAAGGAATGAAAGCACGCAGACAACAGCGGTGACAAAATATGATTATAATTTCAACATTTACACATCCTATTTAAACTTGAGTTTATTGTATCCATACGCAATGAAGGCAACTAGGCTTTACTATGTTATACACACATATTTAATACTTATATACTAGGCTTCCAATTATATATACTGTATATATCTATATATACATATATTATATATATATATATATATATATATATATATATATATATATATATATATATATTTATATATATATAATGTATACATACACACATATATATATACATATATATATATATATATACATATATATATATACATATATATATATATATATATATATATATATATATATATATATACATATATGTGTGTATATATGTGTGTGTGTGTATGCGGAAGGCAGTATTCCGAAAATTAAATGGATTACCCTGAAAAAGTCTTGGCATATGCCGTCAAAAATAATAATAATAATAATAATAATAATAACACATAATAATAATAATAATAATAATAATAATAATAAACATCTGCAAAAACAACAACGTTAGTTAAAACTGTGTAAGAATAAGAGTACCCACTATATCAAATCGGAACAGGAGCCTCTGTATTAAATAAAAGCAATGATGACGATTATGGAATGTAAGGTATTATTACTTTAACATGGACCCATCTACCAATATTTGACCAAGTACCATTTTACCAGAATACTTTTTCGAGATGGATCCTAGTTTTCAAGCAACTAGAGGATGAAAACTACTCTGTACATTACAATTGATGTATATTATATTTTTCTTCATCGGTTATTTACTGTTATGCGCACAAAATTAATTCGTATCATCAAGACAACGAAAACGCGGGATAATACAATTTATATATATATATATATATATATATATATATATATATATATATATATATATATAGTTTGTATGTTTGTATGTGTGTATCATAATGGGGACTTTCTACATCCATACATAAGCACCTAATATAGAAATATACAGGTAATATGTATGCATATATATTCAGTATATATCTATATATTATACATATGTATATATATATATATATATATATATATACAGTATATATATATATATATGTATACATCGACATGAAAACCTATTTTAAAACTTATAAATAATTATCATAGGCTGTCATTAGCAGTTCGGGAACAATATAAGAACCACTGTATGTGTGTGTGTGTGTGTGTGTGTGTGTGTGTGAGAGAGAGAGAGAGAGAGAGAGAGAGAGAGAGGAAAAGCTACCCACGTAAGGTCGTCAGCAGAAGCAGCGATATTCGGCCGCTGTAGGCGACGTTTCGGAGTTCCGTGGCTACCGACTATCGGTAAATGGGGGGAAAAAAGTCTGTGAGAGATGATAATGATGTACACTGGCTTTTAATAAATAATAGGCTATTTTTTGCTATTATTTAGTATTAGTGTGACAGCAGCTTTTTTTTTTTTTAACTTAATTTTTTTTTTATTGATGCGATTGATAATATTTTCGTTTGACGCATAAGTTAGTCTTGGCAACATCGTCATCATTGTTTTGCAGTCAGTGAGAGATGATAATGATGTACAATGATTTTAATAAATGCAGGATTCCAGTGTGACTGATAAAAGAAATTATTATTGTTTGCTATTATGTCATATTAGTGTGACAGCAGATTTTTTTTAGAACTTAATAATGTGACTGATGATATTTTTAATAAATGCCGGATTCCAGTGTGGTTGATAAAAAAAATACTATTGTATTATTATTTCATAATAGTGTGACAATAGCTTTTTTCAGAAGTTAATTTTCTTTAATGATGACTTGATTGATGGTATTTTTAATAAATGCAGGATTCCAATGTGATTGATAAAAAAATTACTATTTTTGCTATTATTTCATATTAGCGTGAAATTATATTTCTAATAAATACAAGATTCCAGTGTGATTGATATAAAAAAAGACGACTGTTTGCTATTATTTCATAAAAGTGTGACAGTAGCTTTTTTTGAGAACTTAAATTTTTTTATTGATGATGTGATTGATGATATTTTTAATAAATGAAGAATTCCAGTGTGACTGATAAAAAATACTATTGTTTGCTATTATTTCATAACAATGTGGCAGTAGCTTTTTTGTCAGAACTTATTTTTTTTTTATTGATGACGTGATTGATGATATTTTTAATGAATGCAGGATTCCAGTGTGATTGATAAAAAAATTACTATTGTTTGCTATTATTTCATTTAATGTAACAGCAGCTTTTTGTTCAGAACTTATATAATTTTCTTTATTGATGACGTGATTGATGATATTTTTAATAAATGAAAAATTCCAGTGTGATTGATGAAAAAATTACTATTGTTTGCTATTATTTCATTTAGTGTGACAGCAGCTTGTTTTTACAGAACATAATTTTTTTCATTGATGATATGATTGATGATATTTTTAATAAATACAGGATTCCAGTGTGATTGATAAAAAAATTAATATTTTTTGCCATTATTTCACATTAGTATGACAGCAGCTTTTTTTTCAGAACTTAATTTTTTTTTTATTGATGATTTGATTGATTATATTTTCGTTTGATGCATAATGAAGCCTCATTAACATCGTCATCATTGTTTTATATTTTATTTTTACAACCACCATTGTCAGTCACACCATCATTGTTACATAACACCATTTTCATTATACTGGTCATTTTCATCATGACCAATATAACATAATCATTATTTTCCCGTCTATCATAATTACTGCGGGCTTTGTCCTTCTCAATGTTACTATCATAATTACGACTGGTATAATTTCAGTCACCGTCATTATGATTTAAATTACCGTCATAATCAATATCATTGTAATTTACTTTCAAAGAACCGATGAATAAAAGAAATAAAAGACGCCCTCCTTTGAAATTTGTTCCTGGAATCGAAAAAAAAAAACATGAATAAATTTTTATTACAACTTTCCGATCAATATTTTCTTAATGATTACCGATGGAACGATATTATCAAAGACAGTGGCATCCATTGCTTAAGAGATTCTGAAAGCTAATTTTACAAGATATGTACTGGATGGATATATAGTATATATATATATATATATATATATATATATATATATATATTATATATATATATATATATATATATATATATATATGTGTATATATATATGAATTTATATATGTATATGTATATATATACTGTATATACATGTACATATATATATATATATGTATATATATATATATATATATATATATATATATATATATATATATATATATATATATATATATATATATATATATATATTTATAATCCTGAAAATACACTTCAGTACTCTACTACAATGTTAATATCACCTAAGTACCGGCGCTTATTTATGCGTAATTCATCAATGTACTGGTGATAGGACAGAAATAGGATTTCTTATTTTTTTTTGGCAAGATTTTAATGGGACTTACAAAAACCAACAAATAAATAAATGAAAAAATAACTGGGTGGTCGATCTAATGAATTCTACGGTTAACGTCCGTCACATTTCACCACCTAGATTCACCCAAGTGCAACAACCACCGTTATTTTGGTGGTTATTGCAATAACGATCCGGATCCTTCATATAATTGTTACAGATAATGATTTTTAAAAAATTCATCGGTAAACTGGAATGACATTCAAATATTTCAGTCATCAGAAGTTTAATGATTTTCTTTAATGATTTTGCGGCCGACGGTAAATACGCATTTTTCGTGTACAAAACTTCATAGCAAGTCTCGTATTGAAATCATAATAAAGGCAATCAAAATGTTCTAGGGAAAATTGAAACAAGATTCTCATATTAACAAACCTAGTGTTCATTTACGCAATTATTTCACCCAAAAAGATCGGTGAAAGTCAAAATATTTAAAAGTACAGCGTTCAAGAAAAAAAAAATCTATTAACAAACGAAGCTCTCTCTTTTATCCAAATGAAAATAAATAACGTAAACCAAATTATAATTCTTTACTCTGAGCCTACTTTAGTAGATTTTTACGAACACCAGCAATGAATGTCCCTATTGCTGATATTTCCTTTTCATTAATCGCTGTACCAGTCAATTCTGTTTACAAGAGAGGATTCATTTTCTATACAAGCATAACAAGTAAGATTGCGGTTTATGTACAAACCAAGGCGCTGTCCTTTTCCGGACAAGAATGAATCAGTCAAATAAACGATAAAATCCTTCATGAATCAAATATTATTTGAGCGTTGAATGGCTGAAAATGCCCCTGTGTTTGGTTTTTTATAGTCTAAATTTATATTCTTCTCTCTTCTCTTCCTCTTTCTCTCTCTCTTCTCTCTTCTCTCTTCTCTCTCTCTCTCTCTCTCTCTGCACCCGAGTGCATTTTCCTTTGGGTATGTACTAGTAAAAATTTCTTACAAATTTTAAAATAACATGAGGTAAGTGTGCATCACTAATATGAGGGAGTTATATATTTTGTTATTTATTGGGCATTATTTACAGTATATTTATTATGTGAATCAAATGATTCCAGTCAGCTAAAGGATACAGTGTGAATCCTACATTAATTTCCAGTTTAAGCAAGTTGAGATCAGACCAATATTCGTCTTGAAACGACTACTTTGCGCTTGTATTTTTTAGGGTAGCTATGGGTAACTTAAATCAATTTTATTTGTCCACTTAGGGAGTATAAATTCAATTCAGATTTGTTGTAATCACTTAGGGTTATCATTTGAATGTTGATAACCCTAAGTGATTACAATAAATCTGAATTATATTTATACCCCCTAAGTGGACAAATAGTATTGATTTAAATTACCCATAGCTACACTAAAGAATACAAGCACAAAAAATCCGTTTCAAGACCAATATTTGCTTAAACTAATTATTAAAATGTAGGATTCACTCTGCATCCTTTAGCTGACTGGAATCATTTGATTCACATAATAAATACTGTAAATAATGCCCGATAAATAACAAAATATATAACTCCATCAAATTATTTTAATTTGTAAGCAATTTTTACTCGTACATACCTAAAAGAAAATGCACTCGGGTGCTTAGGGAGAGAGAGAGAGAGAGAGAGAGAGAGAGAGAGAGAGAGAGAGAGAGAGAGAGAGAGAGAGAGAGAGAGAGAGAGAATTATGAAATTTAGGCTAAAAGCCAAGCATTGGGGCATTTTCAGTCATTCAGCGCTCAAGATAATGGGAATATCGAGTTGGAGTGGTTGGACAGCAAGATACTGAGATCCAGAAAAATACAGGAGATGAAGTACAAGACTCTAAATATAAAAGATGAAGATGGAAGATAGGAAGAGCGTGTGGAGGTAAAGTAAAATGCTAAGAGATTGCAACTATGGAACGAAGGAACGCTGCAAATAACCTTCAGTGATGTCTACAGTGCACCATGTGATGTGCACGACTGCACTAACCCCCCTACGAAAGAGAGAGAGAGAGAGAGAGAGAGAGAAGAGAGAGAGAGAGAAGAGAGAGAGAGAGAATTAAAAAACGACCATGACCGAGATATACGAGTACAGAGTTGCACAATCCACCTAATATCATTGATTATTATTTATATATTTTTATCGGTTAAACATGTTCCATAACATTTACACCGCAAATGATGAAAAAATATTTGCAAGGATGATACAGACTACAGGTGCTACGGTGACGGGCATACTGTTAAATCTAACTCTTTAAAAGCTGAATCGTCCAAAACTATATATATATATATATATATATATATATATATATATATATATATATATATATATATATATATATATATATATATATACATATATATATATATATACATATATATATATATATATATATATATATATATGTATATATATATATATATATATATATATATATATATATATATATATATATATATATATATATATATAGAGAGAGAGAGAGAGAGAGAGAGAGAGAGAGAGAGAGAGAGAGAGAGAGAGAGAGAGAGACAGTTTTGATTTAAATTGCAATTATTAAGCAAAATGAAAATCTTCTCCAAACTAATTTGGTAATGCAAGAAATAGACAAAAATATAAAATAATTAATTTTAATGTAGTCACAATCACCAGAGTAGATAAGCTAAGTAACAGAAAAGTTAAATGAGGAAAATTTGTAAAGCACAAGAAATGTTCTTCAAGTCGTAGACACCACAAAATTATACACTAGTTAATGTACATTTTCTCAGTGGGTTCTTGCAAGAATATAAACAAATTCTAAGCATTCCTAATCAATTGGACCCTATCATTCCTTACGCTAATGAAGGACTGGACAAATTAGAAAAAACAACACAAGGAATCTCATAACCGAGAGATACCGTACTATATGCTTCAAGCATTAAACACGAAATAATAAGGAAAACGGCAACTGAAAATGAATTCGTCTTCTATTGCTTACCAATATATCTAACCGTATTAAGAAAAATTTCATATATGGGAAAAACATCATCTCAGCCTGGGAATCATGCTGACAGGAACGAGAAGCCTACTATGATTGTTTTTTTTTTTTTTTTTTTTAAAGAAAAGGAACAGCTTTTACAGTTTTATGGATAACATGCCGGCAAAATTAGTTGATTTTCTATTTACACAATGGTTCAGTGACCCTTGCATAGTTCGCTCTCCCAAACTTTTAAATACTAATCACCTATTGGATTTCTATCTTGCAAGTTCTTTTGGCCATCATTGCCAATCCTTTTCTTCGCTTCTTTTGTACTGATAGTGTTATCTGGGCTTAGGCAGGACTATCTCCTGTGCATACAGGAAAAAAGAAATTCCTCACTGCCATTATTTATTCTTATTTTATCCGCAAACAGGACTGTTGCCTATTCAGTCATTTTTATGCCAAGGCATTCACTAGACTGTTCTTTCATCTATTTGTACACACCCACACACACACACACACACACACACACACATATATATACATATATATATATACATACAGTATATATATATATATATATATATATATATATATATATACACAAATATATATATATATATATATATATATATATATATATATATATATATATATATATATATATATATATACAATATATATATATATATAAATATATATAAAATATACATACTGTATATATGTGTGAATGTGTTTGTGTGTATATATAAACTCGCATATTCACCATTTTTACTAAACAGTGAAATAATAAAATGTAATGGCTGAATGTGTACCAAAAAGTTACTTAAACGAACATTTTCTTCTTTTGCTCGTGTTTTTTTTTATTTCATTATTCAAAAAATCATCCGTTAAAGTTCATATGTTTAAAGAAACTTGAAAAGAAGTTTTCAGTTGGATATGGGGCACCCAACCCAACTCTCAGTCATTACCTAGAAACACTTAATTGTAAACAAAGCGAAACAAGCTATTTCCATACACAAAAAGTCTCTCTCTCTCTCTCTCTCTCTCTCTCTCTCTCTCTCTCTCTCTCTCTCTATATATATATATATATATATATATATATATATATATATATATATATATATATATATATATATATATATACACATATAATTATATGTATATATATAAAATGTTAAGCAACTTTCACAAGAAATATATATGCATAATTAATAACCACAATGACTCTTAATATGTCGATTTCTTCACATTTATTGGATTCGCTTGTCACTGCACACCTTGAATTCAGATTTTAAAATAAAAAAATGTCTTTTCCCTCCGTGGTAGGATTCCAATCCATGCAAAATAGTAAGACTGAGGTCACCACATAATCAACTATACATCCCCAAGTAACATTGGTGAGTAACATTGGTGAGTAAGTGGGTAACCTCACTGTTAATAGGGTCCATGGGTTCGAGTTCTGTAACAGAAGGAAAGGGCTTTTATTTCCAGTAAGAATTCAAGGCTTGCAGTGACAAGCATGCAAAAAAAAAAAAAGTTTGAGGTAATGAGAAGTTATAAATAAAAAACTGTGAGAATAAGCGTGAAAAGCAATTCTTTTATATATAGGTTTATACTTAATTCCTTTTGTTTATAAACATTTGGGTGCACAATGTATGGCATACAAATACGATGCACTGTTGATGAGTCTCCTGCGTATGAATATGAGGCACCTAACACTGTCGAGTTATCCACCCGGAGGTTCCTTCACGAATAATCAGTTGGAAGAATGAAAAAGGTTTTGATTATGGTTTTCTTTGATTTTTTGAGACACCCCTTTTTATGGGAAACACCCTGATGTTGCAAAAATGTCTATCTCCCCATCCATATACACGCATACATATATATATTATATATGTGTGTGTGTGTGTGTGTGTGTGTATATATATATATATATATATATATATATATATATATATATATATATATATATATATATATATATATATATATATATATATATATATATATATATATACTGTATATATGTACATATATATATAAATATTATTATAAACATATATATAGATATTATAAATATATATATATATAATATATATATATATATATATATATATATATATATATATATATATATATATATATATATATATATATATATATATATACATGCATACATACGTACATACATACAGAGCAAATGGAAACCCTGGTTTGCCACAGACAGTGCCTAGGGGTGCAGCAAGATTTTCATGAATTCTGTCTTGTCTAGATCATCTCAAATGAACATTTGTAAGAAAAAAAGGTTTGCAGAGGTCCTCATATAATGATCATCAGTGTGTCTACTCCAATTATTTTCATCTAATTCTTCTGATACGCTCTTTGTTTGTACAGTATACTTCTGCATGCACGGTGTGCTGATTTTGGTTTGAGTATGGATAACAATTTTATTCATAAAATAAGAAGGTAATTCATGAGATGTGGTGGGATGGTGAAGAAAGGGTGCCTCGATAACGATTACATTAGTTAGGGTACCATCACTGAAAAAAGACTGAGAACTACGGCTACATACACTCTTGACCCCATTCTGCGCAATACATTCGAAGGAGATGTAAAAGAGTAACTAAAAGAGAAACTGAAGAATCTCGGTAATCCTTGTTAATGTCCTTTGCCTCTCCCTGTTTTATCAGGTACCCGGGCAAATCCCAGACAGGTGTTCCTCACCTGAGGTGCGGCTACCTGAAATTTAATGACCTTTGTATGAATTGAAATGATTACGCATCCTCTAATCTTTTGTTTTTCTGTGGAAGTGAGTCTTCTTTGTAATCTCTTGTACCGTTATCTGCCGTTTGCTTAAAAATGCCTTAGATCTTGCACTCAATTCTCTCACTTTGCCCGTGGCCATATTGTCTGTTTATACTTTTAAATCATATTACATTACATACATGATAGAAGTTGCACATATACACTATATATTACATACATTATATATATATATATATATATATACATACATATATATATATATATTATATATATATACATATATATATATATATATATATATATATATATATATATATATATATATATATATTACTTCTACAGAGGACATCAATAATATAGAGGGCCCAAAAGAGCTTCTTTATTTTCAAGCTTTCTAAGGATCGTCTGCCTCCATCTTCAAGGAACCAAAGAATGAAATTAAGAACTTTATACACAGTGAATGCGTGTTTTTGGAGTATACATATACATACATACATATATATATATATATATATATATATATATATATATATATATATGTATATATATATATATATATATATATATATATATATATATATGATCACGCCAATTTATATCTATTTCATATTCCAAATGTTTCATATTTGAAGGAACATGGTACATCAGCCAAATGGAAAGGAACTCTGATCTTTCTGTTCTTGGAATCCATTAAATGTAGATGAAACCTATAATACCTTATAACATATTTATATTATTAGGTTCACGGGACTGATCTTACTTATCTGTGTGTAGTGCTTCGTTTTTTTTTATTTCTGCATAAAATTTTGAAAGTGGAAACAGTGTTAAAAAAAAAGAGATGTTTATCATTATGTGGAAAAATGAAAGCCAGCAAACACAAAAATAATGAATCTAATCTAAATTAATATTAGGCTTACCTGTCGCGTTACAACAATAATAAAATGCTCATTTAAATTCCAGACAATGATGTTATATAGGAAAACGTTGCTTCCTGTACGTTTGTATTTGCCGTTACTTTGCCCTGTGGGAATTCATCACCACTGAGAGTGTCCATAGGCCGCAAAGCTCCGCCTGTGTTGAGCAATCTAATCTAAGTGCCCTCTCCCACCTCCTAACCCCTTCCCTCCTCTCGCAACAATGGCACCTTATCCAAATCCTGATCTTTCCCGGAATCTAATCATTTGTGCCCAGTCCCGGGGGCGAATTCCACAGACGTATACTTGTATTGCACCAGCCCCGGTTTTTTTGCCATGCCCCTAGGTCAGATTAGATTGGGTTAAGTTTGGTTTGTATAATAACAATAATTTGGGTGTGGGAAACATAAAGAGATTATTTTCAAGAAAATTCTATGGTTAGTTTATAAGATATGGCGTCCAGCTTTTTTCTGGGAAAGGTCCCGGTACTCGGTTACGTCTCTGGAAAATGCGTCCTTGGGCTTACCTTCGGTAAAATTCACGTAAAAATCGAGACGTAACCTTGTGAGTAATCCTGCTACTGGACAGACAGACAAAGGAGTAAAAACTAGACCAAGAACATGATGCTCAAAG
This sequence comes from Macrobrachium rosenbergii, assembly GCF_040412425.1. Classification (NCBI taxonomy): domain Eukaryota; kingdom Metazoa; phylum Arthropoda; class Malacostraca; order Decapoda; family Palaemonidae; genus Macrobrachium; species Macrobrachium rosenbergii. The sequence continues at coordinate 80,555,137 of NC_089795.1, forward strand.
GTGATAAAAATCAATTCCTAACGTCACACAATTGTATGAAGAAATACAACTGTATTTTAGCCTGTTATTTCATCTGAAACGCAAGTCGAATATGGAAGCTGAGTTCCAAAATGATCATCAGTAAAAATAAAATTTTTCCAACCGGAATGTAAAATTTGGGCTAAAGCCCAAGCGCTGGGACCTACGAGTTCATTCAGCACTGAAAGGGAAGTTATGATTTAAAAGATTGGAAAGGTAACAGGAGGAAAACCTCGCAGTTGCACTGAAATAATTGTTAAGAGATTGTGGAAAGTAAAACGGAAGAAAGTTAATATGAACGGAGCTACAACAAAAGGAATGAAAGGGGTTGCAGCTAGGGGCCGAAAGGACGCTGCAAGGGACCTTAATTAATGCCTACTGTGCACTGCGTGAAGTGCACTGATGGCACTAACCCCTTACGGTGAATTTATACATGAAAGTGGCACTATACCCTTACGGTGAATTTATACATGAAATTGGCACTACCCCTTACGGTGAATTTATACATAAAATTGGCACTCACTTACCTCTTACGGTGAATTTATACATAAAATTGGCACTACCCCCTTACGGTGAATTTATACATGAAATTGGCACTACCCCCTTACGGTGAATTTATACATGAAATTGGCACTACCCCCTTACGGTGAATTTATACATGAAATTGGCACCACTCCCACGGTGAATTTATACATGAAAGTGGCACTACCCCCTTACGGTGAATTTATACATGAAAGTTGCATCACGCCCTTACGGTGAATGTATACATGAAAGTGGCACCACCCCCTTACGGTGAATTTATACATGAAAGTGGCACCACCCCTTACGGTGAATTTATACACGAAATTGGTACTATCCCCTAACGGTATATTCATACATGAAAGTGACACCACCCCTTTACGGTGAATTTATACATGAAAGTGGCACCACCCCCTTACGGTGAATTTACACATAAAAGTGGCACTACCCCCTTACGGTGAATTTACACATGAAAGTGGCACTACCCCCTTACGGTGAATTTATACATGAAAGTGGCACTATCCCCTCACGGTGAATTTATACAAGAAAGTGGTATCAATAGCAATATAAAGGTTGTATATACGACCTGATAATTCAACGTAGACCTCTGAAAACACCTCACACAAAATGGAGAAAGTTCATGCTAATCCACGTCAGTTAAATCCCAAGGATACCCGAGGCTTCATCTAATTAATCTTTATCTAAGAGTAGCTCATGTTCTAAGAAAATGTTCACTTCCTAGCTCGAGGGATCAACTGACATTTGTATTTGATGTGTGCGTGTGTTGGATTATTAAAGCACGTTTACTTTTACTGGAGAGTCTATATATACATACATACATACATATATATATATATATATATATATATATATATATATAGTATATATATATATAGTATATATATATATACATTATATATATATATATATATATATATATACTTTTATATATATATTTTAGCTTATATAAAAAACCACTTATTTTCCTGTGGTTTTAGCTTATATAAATCACGTGCATCTCCTGTGATTTTTCAGCATGCATATGCATATAATATATAAACATATATATACATAAAGATAAAAAGGCATAATAAGCAAGAATCGTAAAGATACAAAATGCAGAACTTCAAAAGATGAATTCTGAAAGTTTATTGATCCAATCTTATTCATTATCCATTGTTATTTATACACTCTGGTCAAACTACTTATGCTTAGCGTGTTAAAGATTCAAGTCCAAGACCACGAACCTCCAGATGCTAAGATGACGTCACCCAACGGTGCTACAAACTAAAAAGTTATTGTCGACGTGAAATAACCATCGTGCTTACCCCATTTGTATGGGGCTAAGCACGATGCCTTCTTTGAAGGACTTTGATTTAGTTTTGGGGTAGACCGTAATCTCGATTGGCTGCCCTCCCTGTCATCACTTAGATCCCGGTAGCGTATGCACATGTATTGTACCAGTCACCAGCGCCCTTCCTCCCAGCAGCGAGAAGTTGTTGCTCGGTTAGGTCGACAGTCGAGACGTGTGAGGTGTCTGTTATGTTTTTAGAGATGTTGGAGTGGCTTTGTTTGTGTGTGTATTAGTCTGTAACACCCATTTGCTTTTTAAGCAAACCTATCCGTTGATTACATACATCAAGCTGAGTCAAGTCAATGTTATTGATGAAATGATATAACCAAGCTGAGTCAAGTCAATATTACTGATAAAATCATCTCAAATTTTCAGCGACTTCTAGTCAGCCCCTGTCCCACCCACCTATGAACTTCATCGTAATCCAACAATGACTTACCGCCATGTAAACATTACAAGATCTGGACCCACCTACCAATGGCATCAGGTTTCTAAGAACGCATCCCTCCACGACCCTTCGGCGCTCCACAAAACCGCTGCTGTGGGCAAGCTTACTTTGCTTAAAATTCACTTTCTGGTCCAGTCGCAACAACCTGTGGCCATTGCATACTTCTGTTATTAACATTATTAACATAAACGCCTCAATTGTGCTTCGGATCTCACCGCTGCAACTGAAAACGTATACCCAGGTTCCCCTTTCCTTTTATTTTCCCAGTTTTGTGATTTTGTAACTTGATTTGCATGTATTATTAGTTTTAAATATTAATTTACATTGTTTATCCCCAATATTTTTAGTGACTTCTAATCTACTGCCATAGGATAACCTAGCTATTTTCTCGCTTGTTTTTCCCTTGCTTGAATAATAAATACTTCTTGCTTAAGATCATTGGCCACACACATGTAGGTTGAGCTAAACCACGGAAACGCGTTTTTATGGACGTTATCTCTTCGTCTAAGTAAGCAGGGTAAAAAAAAAAAATTCTACGGGAACTTAGAAAGAACCATCTGTAACTCTTTTTGAAGTTACTGTTACGATGTGAAAACAGTGACCAGTAGGAATCTGCATGTGTGGCTTTACTTAATTTTGAAACCCGTTGAGATTTTTTCTACTGATACATCTAAAAAGGAAGAGATGTTTTCGGCTCTTTCCTATGTGAATTTTACAGAAGGTTCTCTAGAGCTCAAGGCACTCAAGATTGATGAAGCACCTTCGTTTTCCACTTCCAAGAAAGCAAAAATATTAGTCTGATTACTACTGTATTATCCACGTACCATTCCAACACTATTAGTCTGTTTCTTACTGTGTTATTGCTAGTAATAAACACTTAAAAGATTCCATAAACATATGAGTTTGTACAAGGGAGAAAGATGAACGCATTGCTACGCCGAATACCTATTTGAACTGAAATGAATTGAATTGAATATAGAATTTATGCCAAAGGCCAAGCACTGGGACCTATGAGGTCATTCAGCGGTGAAACGGACTTTGACAGTAAAAGTTTTGAAAGGTGTAACAAGAGGAAAACCTCACAGTTGCACTATGAATCAATTGTTGGGAGAGGGTGGAATGTGAGAGGGAAGAAAGAGAATATGAAAGGAGGCGCAGTAAAAGGAACGAAAGGGTTTGCAGCTAGGGGCCGAAGGCACTCTGCAAAGAACCTTAAGTAATGCCTACAATGCACCGCATGGGGTGCACTGACGGCACTAACCCCCCGCAGGAGAATGCCAGTTTGTATATTTTTTGCCATTAAAACTAAAAAATAAATCCGTGACACATAGTTAAATTGTTTCGCATATTTTCATAATCAGTATCAAGAAGTATAAACCTGCTTATCCCCTTTTAATCTGGTGAATTCGAGACCTTTATCTAATGGGATGTAAGTGAATGGGGATACCTTGTCAAAGCTTATCATAAAGTTGAAATTGCCGTTAACAGGTTTGAGAATCTGGGAAATCAGATGATTTTAAAACAAGCCTACTTTGATATCCATGACTTTTGCTAAGCACGTTGATAAATTATAGGCCTGAGACCTTAACTTTCTGTATTTCAGGGAGGCCGTACATAGAAGGTATGGTTGGGAGCCTTGGAAATAATGTTGGAGGCTCTCTACTCGTCAATAGTGATATGATCTTATTTTTTTTAAATGTATTAAAATTCAGATCCCACTTCGATATTTCGAAATCCCTATTGATAATATCTTAAATATTTTCATGTGAAATGTATACATTATTACAATTAAATTCATTACCATTATCAGATTCCAAGATTTGATTTTATGAAATTTAGGCTGTCAAGGAAAGCACTGGGGCACTGTCGCTTCGGACAATGAAAAGAAGTTAGAGTGGCTGAACAGCAAAATGAAGACATCCACAAAACACAGGAGATACAGCGCAAGAATCGAAAGGTGGAACTGGGGAAAAAACAGGGGCAGGACAGCACGACTGATGAAAGGAAGGTGGAATGGATGTAATGTAAAAGGCTACAAAGTGGACTCAGCTAGGGGCCGAAGGGATGCGATACTGGATAAGGAATGGAATGGAATGTAGAATTTGGGCCAGAGGCCAAGCGCCGGGATCTATGAGGTTATTCAGCGCTCTAGGGGAAATTGAGAATAAAAAAAAGGTTTTAAATTGGAGAATGAATACGACGATCTGCTTTCATTCCCTATGGCGATGAGGAAGAGTCTTTGTACAGCTTGCGAGGTTTTAGTGTTTTTTTTTTTTATAATTGTGATTTAAGAAACGAAAAATGGCTCTCATTTTAGCTCCAGCATCAACATCATCATCATCATTGATGACGATGATGATGATGATGATGAACAAATATTTTAATATGAATGTTTTTCGACGAAGAGATCAATTATCATTATCATCAATTTCATCATCACTGGATGACCCAATGTTTTAAAATGAATGTTTTTCGACGAAGAGATCAATTATCATTATCATCAATTTCATCATCATTGGATGACCCAATATTTTAAAATGAATGTTTTTCGAAGAATCAATTATCATTATCATCAATTTCATCATCACTGGATGAGCCAATATTTTAAAATGAATGTTTTTCGACGAAGAGATCAATTATCATTATCCTCAATTTCATCATCACTGGATGACCCAATATTTTAAAATGAATGTTTTTCGACGAAGAGATCAATTATCATTATCATCAATTTCATCACCATTGGATGACCCAATATTTTAAAATGAATGTTTTTCGACGAAGAGGTCAATTATTGTTACAAAAAGTTATACGATGTTGTCCAGACATTTAAGTCTACTACGTGTATTTTGTAAAGCACAAATTACTGACAAGCTATGAACCTCACTGCTCTATACGTGTTTTGGTTAAGAAACATGTAACAGATATAATTAATGGTGTTCTCAAGGCTTTCGTCAAAATATGGTATCTTGCATATATATATAAAAGTATCATGAATACGGTGTTTTCATTCGGATTTAAAAATCAATATTAAATGACTTAGTATGATTTTTCTCTATTCACCTTTTAAAATTCAATTTACAAAAAAAGGTAGACAAGCTTAGTAATCGTCCTTATAGGTAAACTCTGGTAAACAACAAGTGTTTTTCCCCATTTTTCTTATGTTTAGCTTTTCCATTCCAAAATAAAATCAATAGACAAAAAATCTTATGAGGAAGAATCTGGTTATATATATATATATATATATATATATATATATATATATATATATATATAAATATATGAGGAATATATATATATATATATATATATATGTACATATATATATAATATACAATATATATACTATATACATATATATATATATATATATATATATATATACATATATATATATATATATTATATGTATAAAATATATTATATATATATACACACATATACATACATACATATTCAGTACTTAAGAAAGAATGGCACTCGGAACTGGTGCTCTTACAGAAGTCCTGTTGCTGACTCTACAATAATGTTAATTAAATACATGAAAATCAGTTGAAGATCAAACATATAAAAGTAAAACTCCTGAGCTTCTGAATGTGAACATTTATGAGTCCAGCAGGAATCGGTATGTCACACCGATAAGGCCTCCAATGACGAGACTGACCTGACCAGCTGCAGATTATTTTCAAGTTCTTCAAAAGATCAGTGGACGTTGCAATGGACGCGTCTCCTTCTCACAAAAAAAAAAAAAAAAATACTGCAGTTGAGTTCCATCTATATCCTTAAGTGATTCTCAAGAGATGGTCCTGTTTTAGACGAGTTAATGATTGGGCGATTTCTTTCTTGGCTCTTTTGCAATTAATCTGAGAGCTCTGATCAATGCAAGTCCGAAATAAAAAAAAATAAATAAATAAAAATAAGACAAATGACCAATTCTGCGTCTTATGAACTTCGGTGGGAGAGACGGAAATCATCATCTCGAAGACTTTTCAGCCTCAGTCGAAAAATAAATCAATAAATGAATTCTTGAAAGGTAAAAGATCGTCAGTAGAATTTCAAAATGTCTTAGGAAGACTCCACTGTTGCATATGCATACATTGCTCTATGTAAATGCAGTGATGCGTGTAATATGAAAAAGCGTGTGACGTTTATTTATAAATTAGTTAATAATGCTCACACTGATAAGCATGAGACACCACGATTCATTTTGCAAGCAAGAATATATATATATATATATATATATATATATATATATATATATATATATATATATATATATATATATATATATAAAGTATTATTTATATACTTATTTATATATTATCTCTATATATTTACACACATATATATATGTAAATATCTATATGTATAATATATATATAAACATACATATATATTATATACATATAAATATGATAATATATATACACATATATACATATATATATACATATATATATATATATAAATATTTATATGTATAATATATATATATAAACATATATATATATTATATACATATAAATATAATAATATATATACACATATATACTGTACATATATATATATTGTGTGTGTGTATATGTATATGTATATATATATATATATATATATATATATATATATATATATATATATATATATAATATACTAGCAAGGCTAAACTATATTACACAATGCATTTCCTAACCAGATGAAAAAAAAAACAAGGACATAACATTATATGGCCACATTTGTTTACAGAATTTCTGAAGAGCTCATATGCATCCACTCTCAATTGATACGATGCTTTATTAATGCCCATAAAGACAAACTATTTAATCCGTATTCCATTTAGGTCAAAAAATATTAAACACAAAACAGGCCAATTTCAAAAGTTTTTCTAAGCTCCGTAATAAGTCAGATGATTCTACAGTATACCCAACTTTATTGCCTACTAAATTCTCTATGATTATTATAGTATTCACATTAGCAACCATTTCTGACAAAGAGAAGACCCAAAATACTTCACAAGTAACAGGTTAACATCCTTATCTCCCTGTTTACTATTTAAAAAAAAACCCACCGTCAGCTGGTTTTGTGAAGCTAAACTTTTTCTTCTCATTATTGTTTTCAAATTTGAAATGATTATCTTAGTACGTAATTCGAGTTCATTTCTGCATATTTATGGTTCATTTACATAGAAAAATATATATTTGCAAGGTAAATTATATGTACTGGAGTACAACTAAAGCAGAGGAATTTTTGGTTAGGACCAACTAGACAAAATGATCAATGAACGGCAGGAACTGGGATGCAACGTAAGGCTGGCAACCTTCTTGCTTATGTAAATATTCTTCAACGGCCCCCAAAAGCTGGAAAATTTGTTTATAATATAAACAGTGAATTTGAACTTCCCCTCATCGCACTACTAAAACAGCCTGAACATCGTGGAGGAAGGGGAGAGGGGGAGGGGGATTTAGGCCTGTTTTCTTAAACGGACTTTGTGCCTCTGTTGACTTAATTAGTGAATTGTATAAATGGTGGTCGGTGGATAACCGTATGGGACTAATAACCCCATTCCAAAAACGAACTTTGAAATCTGGAAGGTTAATTATAACCAGAGTCAACCCCTCTATGGGAATAAAGGGCATTGTTGAAAAAAATATATATATATATATATATATATATTTATATTTATATATATATATATATATATATATATATATATATATAATTATATATATATATTATATATATAAACAGGTCATATAGCTGTAAGCTTCACAGTAGCTATCAAAGGGGCATCCAAGAAAAGGCAGTACGTATATTACAACAACAGTTTATTTCCCGACGGCGTTTCGCAGTACCTCATTGCATCTTTATGGCTGCAATTTACAAAAATAAAAAAAGTTACTTAAAATTTTATAAAAAACGAAAAAAAAATAATTTAAAAATCACTACAAGGACGGACATAACCTACCTAAACTGAGCTAAAAAAAAAAAAAACTAGAACATCTAAAAAAGAAAGATAGTAGGTAAAAGTTGAAGTGCAGGCCAAAATATAAACAAACAACTGGTTATTATGATATGTGTATACACACACACATATATATATATATACATTATATATATATATATATATATATATATATATATATATATATATATATATATATATATATATATATATATATATATGTATATATACATTACAGAATGCTGAAAAAATATACTTAGAATTAATTCTTTGTCAAGAGATTTGCCATTAAAGACAAATACTGGGAGATCGGCAGAGAAATCACCGATATTAAAGATATGACAGCAGAGCGAAGGAGTCAAACAACAACGGCCCATGGTAGAAAGAACAAAAACGAGAGAGAGAGAGAGAGAGAGAGAGAGAGAGAGAGAGAGAGAGAGAGAGAGAGAGAGAGAGAGAGAGAGAGAGAGAGAGAGATCTAAATAAATTTTTTCTTAATCTCATAAAATTTTGGTTTTTGCTCAGAATAATTATCAATCCTTTTCTTTTCAACGTTTTAAAATAGGCTTGCCTATTAATCCCTCACTTAACCACAAGTCGGAGGAGAGAGAGAGAGAGAGAGAGAGAGAGAGAGAGAGAGAGAGAGAGAGAGAGAGAGAGAAATTTTTCTAATCTCATAAAATTTTGGTTTTTGCTGTTGATAATTATCAATTTTCAACGTTTTAAGGCTTGACTTTCCCTTTTTAAACAGGAAATACTCGAGGGAGAGAGAGAGAGAGAGAGAGAGAGAGAGAGAGAGAGAGAGAGAGAGAGAGAGAGAGAGAGAGAGAGAGAGGAGATTAAAATTTTGGTGGTTTGCTCAGAATAATTATCAATTCTTTCGCTTTCAACTTTATAAAATTGGTTTGCTGATTAATTACTCACTCAACCACAGGAAATCCTCAAAGAGAGAGAGAGAGAGAGAGAGAGAGAGAGAGAGAGAGAGAGAGAGAGAGAGAGAGAATTTTTTCACAACAAAATCAAAACTCAACAACTAATAATAATAATAATAATATTAATAATAATAATAATAATAATAATAATAATAATAATACTAAAAAGAAGAAGAAGAAGAAGAAGAAGAAGAAGAAGAAGAAGAAGAAGAAGAAGAAGCAGGAGAGAGAGAGAGAGAGAGAGAGAGAGAGAGAGAGAGAGAGAGAGAGAGAGAGAGAGACAGGTATATTTTCATGCAAAAGATATATGATAGCCAAGGAGAAGAAGAAGAAGAACAACAACAACAATAACAATAAAAAGAAGAAGAAGAAGAAGAAGGAGAGAGATAGGGAAAGAGAGAGAGAGAGGTATACTTCCAAGCAAAGGGGACATGAAAGCAAGAGAGAAGAAGAGACGAAGAAATGGAGAGGGGTAAACCAAGCTACTTGAAATAGCGTGTCTGTATATACTCGTGGCAGTGTGTATTACACTTTGGGAGATTACGGGATAATGAGAGCAGGGTAATAATAGCTTTTCAACGGAGCGAGAGATAAAGAGATAATTAGCAATGCGGTGACTGTGCAAGATCTTGTTCCTGCTAACAGCGTCGGCGGATAAATGCAGCTTCGGATTAAGGACGCGGAGAAAGAAGAGGGGGGAGAATGAGCGAGGTTATCGAAGGACATGAGAATTTGTAACGGGTATGGTTCCTGTCAGGCTCATTGAAAAAAAAATAAATAAAAAAATAAATTTAAAAAATTTCTCCCATATAATTTTTAAATTTCAGCGCCCAATGCTTAAGGTCTTTCTATTTACTGTGAGGAAAACAAGCAAAAGAAGTCAATATCTTAGGAAAAAATTAGAAACACTCCTTCCATAATGTGTAAACTTAAGCGTCCAATGCTTTAGGTCTTCTAACTTGTCAACTTATATACCTGTTACCACTACTTAAATAAAAACAAACTAACAAAAAATAAACTGTCAATATCTTACAAATAAAATTTAAAAATCCTACTATAATGTTTAAACTTCAGCGTCCAATGCTTATGATGGCCATCTAACTTCGCATCATAAATAACTGTCACCGCTACTGTAAGAAAAACAAGCACAAAAAATGTCAATATCTTTAATAAAAAAATTTCCTTCCACGTTGTGTAATCTTCAGCGTCCAGTGCTTAAGGTCTTCTAACTTTGCATTTTACGTATCTGTCACTACTACCTAAAGAAAAGCAAGCAAAAAATATAAAAAATTAGTCTTATATAAAAAAAACATTCCCTCCATAATTTGTAAACTTCAACGTCCTAAGCTTATGGTCTTCTAACTTTGCATTTTTAATATCTGTCACCGCTACCTAAAGAAAAACAAGCAAAGTAAAAATGTTAGTATCTTGAAAAAAAAAATCGTTCCCATAATGTGTCAACTTCAGCATCCAATGCTTAAGGTCTCCTAAATTTGCATCTTAAATATCTGCCACCACTACTGTAAGAAAAACAAGCACGGAAAATCCTGTTAATATCTTTAAAAAACAAACCTCTCCTTCCATAATCTGCAAACTTCTACGTCCACTGATTCCGGTCTTTAAACTTTGCATTTTAAATATCTATCATCCCTAACTGAAGAAAAGCAATCAAAACGAAAAAGCTGTCGGTATCTTTAAATAAATAATTTCTTATATGTATAAACTTCATCATCCGTTGAGTCAGATCCTTTAACTTTTAAATATCTATCATCACAACTTATAGAAAAACAATAAAAAAAACTGTCAATATCTTTAAAAAATAATTCCTTCCTTATTGCGTAAATTTCTACGTCCGTTGATTCAGATCTTTTGACTTTGTATTTTAAATATCTCACAACTACTTAAAGAAAAACAAGCAAAAAAAAAAAACTCAATATCTTAAAAAAATTCTTCCATACTGCGTAAACTTCTCCGTCCACTGACTGAGGTCTTTTAATTGTGTATTTCATATATGTCACAACTGCTTAAAGAAAAACTAGCAAAAAAAAAAAAACTGTTAATATCCTAAAAAAATGTCCTTCCATAATGTGTAAACTTCTACGTCCACTGCTTTGGGTCTTCTAAGTTTTGTATTTGAAATATCTGTCACAACTACTTAAAAAAATGAAAAAAAAAAAACTGTCAACTGTTGATATTCCTAGATCAGGGAAAATAAATGAGCTTAATACCTGACCTGAAGCGGACAATAATAATTACTTGAATTTTTGGAAGAACTTATGGAGGTAAGTAGCCAAGTGAAGGCATGTACTTATGTCTGCTTTTTTACTTACACTCTATTTCTTTCTCCTACGTGATGGAATGAGTGATTGGTTCATATCTAATCTCCTTGCATTTTAATACATTTTTATCTATTATCTTTTTTTTATAAGTTAGATCTCTTCTTTCTGTATTTCCCTTTACCTCATCTTAATTCCTCATTGGACGGGTTGGTATCGTTCTCGGCTAGCACTCTGCTGGGCCCGCGCTCGATTCTCCGACCGGCCAATGAAGAATTAGAGAAATTTATTTCTGGTGATAGAAATTCATTTCTCATTATAATGTGGTTTGGATTCCACAATCAGCTGTAGGTCCCGTTGCTAGGTAACCAATTGGTTCTTAGCCACGTAAAATAAATCTAATCCTTCGGGCCAGTCCTCTCTAGGAGAGCTGTTAATCAGCTCCCTGGTCTGGTTAAACTAAGGTATACTTTTTACCTCATCTTATTTCTTCCTAATGAACACCATGTTCTTTGGAGACTTGAATTTCAAGTCAATGGCCCGTGTGGTGGGCTTGTTCCCTATGAATAGGGTTCATTTCCTGAAGAAGAAGAAGAATAATAATAATAATAATAATAATAATAATAATAATAATAATAATAATAATAATAATAATAATAATATATCTCAGCGCAACAACTTGAGTTTCCCCTTCGTTACCACAGACCATTTCCAAAAACAGTTCCCTCTTAAGTACGTCTCTTTGAAAATTTATTGTTGCATATAATATCTCCTGTTACTTTATACATTCCACTTTGCGTCCACACTACAGCTAAACATGTCGTAAACACATGCCGGCGACTTGTCGTGAACACGTAACAAACAGGTTGAATAAAAGTTAACGACTAATAGGTAGTTCTAACAAGCACTTCACATGATTACCCAGCACTGGTTAAAACGTCGTTCTCCACTTCCGGTCGATGACTTATTTCCAACCTGTGTGTAATATGTATGCAACAAGTTGCCGAAATACAAACGACTTGCTTTCCTGTGTTGTGGAAGTAACCTTTCTCAAACATCCCATTACGCCAGTAAAATTCAGCCTTGGCTTAAAGCATTCTCAATCGTTTGCATGTCCCGTTACTTACGTAATTTCTCCCTTAATTACAACCTGCTACCGTTACCTGTTGTAATGTAAACGGGTTAGTTATAATAATAATAATAACGACACGTGACAACATTGGGATTTCTATCTGTTTTTTGACAGGTAACGAAACGATGCGCCCGTGGCCGAAACTGCTGACCATGATATATCGTTTTGACACGAAAATCAACCTTCTGACTAAAAATAAATAGAAATAAAAAATGAATAATTAAATAAATATAAGGAAATGCGGGAAACGGAACTAAAGCATTGAAGAATGACGCACGGCATCAAAAGGTAAGTAGGAAGCCATGTGGGAAAAGTGCATTGGGCAATATCAAAGAACAGAGGAGAGAGAGAGAGAGAGAGAGAGAGAGAGAGAGAGAGAGAGAGAGAGAGAGAGAGAGAGAAAATGATTTTTTTAGACTTAGAGCAATAAAGGTGAACCATCCAGAACTACCCAGAAGAGGAAGTATAGAGGCAATGCAGATATAATTACCCGCCCCCCCCAAGTAATTATTTAATTTTTATTCCCACTGTGAAATTATTAACCTGATCTCACAGCCAACAATCTTCAACGTCTCAAAGTGCTCCCTTGAAGGCCTCGTTCTTATACAAGTAAAAGAAAACATCAGTCCAGATGACATTATGGAAAGAAAAAATTCGTGAGTAAACTGCATAATGAAAATGTTTATGGAAATGTAAACCGTTCTAGTACCACAAACATTTTAGTCACTACCGAACATAAAAAAAAAAAAAACAGCGTGATTAAACAAGAGTGGGAAAAAGTAGAGACAGCTGGACAGTGATTCCTGTCATTTAGTCACATCCAGCCAAAATAAAAGCTTCTAATGAACAGCTAAACCCCTAAAACTGAAGGACTACAGAAGGGCACACTCGTACTCTTTCAATTCACACAACAACAAGCAACTAACCCAGATATCCATTAAAGGCCTCGGGGTGTTATCTCTACGACAGATGCTTGTAATGAAGAACAGCTAACCTCTTAAACTTGAAGGACTAAAGAAGGGTACTGTCGTACCCTTTCAATTCACACAATAACAAGCAACTAACCCAGATATCCACCAAAGGCCTCGAGGTGTTATCACTACGGCACAGTTTCTAGAATCAGTTATGCATCTTACAAAGCAGCCAGTACTGGTGGCTTAAGCTGATATCACTTATGTTTGCCACCTCGCTGCCAAAGATTAATACCTACACGTGGGAAGGATAGCCCGTGTACAATACGTCCCCAGCAGACAATAATATGGTTCAGCAGAACAGGAGCATGATTATCTGATGATACTGGAACTATATAGTATCACATACTCTAGGAACGAATTATACCGTTCATGATCCTGTAAGTGAAAGGTATGCTAGGCCTATGCCGTGAAGGGTAGTCTCTTTTAGTTTAATCTACTGAGCGCTGCCAATTGTCTTGTGTGAACAACGTTCCAATTTATAAATACGCAGAGAAACGAACAGTATTAAGTAAATTACTTAGTTTAATGCACATTCGACCGCTCACTGAAGCAGGATAAATTTTTTTTCACAGTAGCAAGAGAATATTCGGTTCGAGAGATAACAAATGCACCTTTATTAGTCGCATATCACAATATGACGAAAAAAAATCCTCCATATAAAGGTATATAACACCGCCTTCACAGGCAGCTCGTACTACTGAGGTCCACTGTTGGCAAAAGACCACTTTAATCCAAGAACAGCAACAAGCAGTCCAAATTAAGGCAAAGCTACCACACGGTCTAATGGAGAAATTCAGTCATTCCATTCTTGGTTAATACCAAAATCATCTACAAAGGGAAAATCATCAAGTGACACTCACTTCAGAGGTGCTGTTTACCACAGCCAGGACACCTTTGACAACGTGACTTTGTTTTCGCACCAAGAAAAGTGATTCCCCCTTCAATTAAGATTATATTCTTAATCTTAAGTTTACAATGGTGCGATTTTCTTAGCCTGCGTTAACCTTAATCCCTTGACTGTCTTCCTGTGGATAATGTAAGCCATGAAGTTTCTTCGGCGCAATCGAGTTCTCTGTACAGCCGCTACAGCATATAATCAAGGCCACCGAAAATAGATCTATCTTTCGGTGGTCTCGGTATAATGCTGGAGGGTAGATGATCAACATACCGCCCTCTACCCTCAGTAGTTTTTAAGATCTGAGGGCGGACAGAAAAAGTGCGGACGGAAGGACAGAAAGTAAAACCTCATCTCCATGTTACATTAAAAAACATTTGAAGTCAAACCTTCATATAGCTTTACTTAGTAAACAGGCCGTATTAAGTCTTTTATAGCTGTGGATAAAACCAGCCATAATGAATTAAAAGCACAGTTTCCAGGTTCTATAAATAAATATTTGAAATCAAGCCTTCGCATAGCTTGGTTTAGTAAACATTTAACCACTGATTATTATTATTATTATTATTATTATTATTATTATTATTATTATTATTATTATTATTATTATTATTATTATTATTATTCAGAAGATAAACCCTATTCATATGGATAAAGCCCAGGAGCCATTGGTTTGAAATTCAAGCTTCCAAAGAATATGGTGCTCATTAGGAAGTAAGAGAAGGTAATGGGAAATATAGAAAGAAGAGATCTCAATTATTAAAAAAAAAAATAAAGACGCAAGTGTAGAATTAACGAATATTTCGACAGGTTTTTTTACGGATACGCCTACAATGAATAACTTTTCATCCACGTCATTCACTGGTTAAAGAACACTAAGACTTAAACCTTGAAAAACTGTTAACCGAAAATGACCTAAATAACCAATGACTGAGTGTGACCCATAGACCAATGGTAGCCATCACAGTTAGTGATCAGAGCTCCAATACCAACTTCTGGCAAGTTAATAAGATGATTTGACTGAGTGTGACCCATAGACCAATAGTAGCCATCACAGCTAGCGATCAGTGCTCCAATACCAACTTCTGGTAAGTTAATAAGATGATTCATGGGTCGTCCACAAAATGAATAGATGGAATAAGACTCCCTTCTTCTTCGTCAGAATTAATTAGTCATTTAGGCCGAGAGTCGCAGCGAAACTAAGCATAAAAGTGAACATCATCTCAGGAAGATCTCTCTCTGATGGTAGATCGCAATTCAGGCATACTGATAAGAGAGTAGATTTCATTTTTGGCAGCCATATAAGAGAAGGCAGGTTAGGCGAACATGATACAGCGACAAACCAACTTTACAGACCCTATTTGCCCTGTTCTTAATACAGATTTATTGGCAGCTGAATCATCGTGATTATTTTGGTAATAAATTGTGGGATTAATATTAATTATAATTCGTATTTTATGTATTTGCATATATTTCATAATCCGACATAAAATTACATGTGCCCAAGGTAAAATTCCTGTCCAAGCTGATATGATGGGCAGTTACTTCTACCTATACATATTTGAAATTAAAATATTTATATAATTCACAGAAACATCTTACACACTTACCAAAACACTAGAATTGACTTCCAACCCACAAGAAAATTCATACATCTTTTCATCTTCAGAATGAGCCTATAATAGTTTCTGCAGTTTTTGACAGTGCGAAATAACCATTCAATTCGTTACTTGATAAATCGTCCTTCCTTTCAGCTTCATGGTTACCCCAAGGCCAAGAGAGACAAGGTCTACCCAACTCGGTGGAGTTGCCTCCCGCCGGGGGTAACTACGTAGGCGATGACGTATCTTAGAGGTAGTACCTGCTCATTACGGCTGACGCAACAAGGAGGTAGACAAAGCTCCGCCTACAGGGGATTTTGAGGGAAGTGAGCAGACCTTCTCTTTCTCTTGGCCTTGGGTTACCCTATCCTTCAATTGCTTTCATAGGAAAAGAAAATACGATCTGAATCAATCCTAATCAAGAGAAATATATACATGGTGTGACGTCACTCACTAACAAGAGAGTTTAACTTTAACTTCTACGTTTTAATTTTCTCTGTCTCAACTGATCTTTGATCCTCATTTCCTGCCGAGATCGACCAGATTTGCTGAACAGCAGGACCAGCATGCAGTAAATATGGCACGCCTCGCTGTCGAACTTCTCGGTTCCAGAGGTCTTTTATTCCGCGCACCGTTGGACTGTGGAACGGTCTCCCTGAGGATGAGCGATTAGAACCTCAAAAGTTCAGGCGAAGATGTAATGCATTGCTACCCTAAAACAATTCTCCTTGCAATTTGAATAACTCATTAACATTTTTATCTGTTTCATTTAATTTATTTTGTTTCCTAATAACTGATCTCTTCTTTCTGTATTTCATATTATCTTCTGTAATTTTATTCTACTGAACATTATATTCTTTGGAAAGTTGAATCTCAAGTCAATGATCCCTGTAGGCCTGTTCCATAAGAATACGGTCCATCTTCTGACTAATAATAATAACGTTTGCATTTTCAACTCTGTATTGCCCCTTTAAAGTTGTTTCGAATGACTGTTTTCAAATAAATGAATATATATATATATATATAAATGATATATATATATATATATATTATATTTATATATATATATATTATACACATATAATATGCAGTATATACACACATATATGTGTATATATACACACACACACACACACACACACACACACACACATATATATATATATATATATATATATATATATATATATATATATATATATATATATATATATATATAAGTACATACCTTATATATATCATATAACTGAAATCAAACCATAACTCAAAGCATCTCCGGCCGGCAACTTTAGTCTCATTATTTCGACCGAAATGAATGCAGTGAATATTAAAACTTCAACGATACACTTAAAGAACCGAATGACAAGAAAGAAAAAAATAAAACAATGTAATACGAAACTGAAGAAGAACCAAAAACCACAAAACGTTGTAGAATAATTTTTCTTAAATGACTTTCGCCGCAGACGACCTACAACGCTGCGACGTCAGTCAGTATGTGCACACAGTCAACTGGCTTCCGAATGTCTTGATATAATGAGAACAGGTAAAACTAATGAGGAAATGACTTGTGGGGGTGGGGAGAGTGAAAGAGAGGAGGGGAGGGGAGGAAGAGGGGGAGGGGCCGGATGGTAAAACTGTGGCGAAATAAGAACGAAATGAGGGATTTGATGGCTCAAAGGGAAAAAATACTAATATCTGTAAAGGACGGGAACATCGCTCGCTCGGAACTTGGAATGAGTTCCCACTTGGGACTTTTTGCGGGCTTTGACTGAGAGAACTTTACGGATATGACGCTTTGGAGCTTATGGCCCTCCTGTCCCTCTTCCACCACCCCCCCTCCCCCACGACCACATTTCACTTAGTAGTATGCCACAAACAACGAACGCCACTAGGGAGGTTGTTAGTCTAGCGTTTGAGTGTGTGCGTGTGTGTGTGTGCGTGATGGCTTTGTTCGTGTTTTTTTTTTTGTCAACTCTTTCCGGCCAATGTCTGACATCTCAAGATTTACTCCGAATCGCAGATGATGAGTATTATTTATTTTTTCCAGTCTCAGTTCTCAAAATTATGTAAAAAAAAAAAAATGGAAAAATAAGGTTGTAGACTAAAATAAAATGTTTAATGACCCCAATTTTACGAATTAAATACAGCGGTGAAATGAAATATCCTTCTCTGTCTCTTCCTCTTTTTGGCGTCGACAGTGTAGTACTGTAGAAATTGTCACTTAGGATTTTCGCTCTGGTGTAAGCAAGATTTCTTTATAATGAACGCAATACATAGTAATGCTCTAACTACTTCCTATTTTTTCACCTATGGGGTCTATTTTGTAACAGGCAGCTTAGCAAGTCAGCCAACTGAATGATAATGATACTCATCACCATCATCATCGTCATCAACTCTTTACAATATAATGCACTGAATATCCACATATTTTTCTCTGTGAGAAACGAAAAGTTTGTAGGTAAGTAATTAAGCAAAGTCCAGCCTCCTTCAACACTAACAAAAATGATTCTTGGGTGTTCTGGAGGACGATGAAGGCAGCTTCTTAAAAGTCCCTCGAATCATGCGTCCATTATGAGCTTCAGCGTTTAAAGTTTACTAATGACTAGCACAGCCAATGGACGGAAAACTGTATTGTTGAACAATGTTCTGGAGATCAAACATGTATTGTACATATCACCTGCGCCCAAGGCCTCTTTCCACCCAAGTGAGACCTGGGGGAGAAAGGTGTATAGTTACTGAAGACTCAGAAGGTAGACCTATGCTCCCGCCAACCACTATTCTCAGCTCGCAAGGACTGTAAGGTCATTTACCCCTGCAAATCTATCCTGCTCTAAGGTTATTGACCAATACAACAGAAAGTCACTGATGATACATGCCACCCTCCATAAGTTGCGATTTCACCCTACGGACTTTAATATACGTCCGAAAACTTTATTATTGTACATTCGGATAACGATTCGGGAGACCAGAGATCTCAGACTACAAGTCTCTGAGATCTGGATGAAAAAAAAAGAAAAAAAAAAGTGGTAAAATTTTTGCATCTAAATTGACATACTCACTAAATTTCATCAGAATCTGAAAACAGTAAAATTTGCTAACTTGGAAGTGGAATGTGATCTTGAAAACCGGTTAGGGTTACAGGTACTTATAAAAAATATCCAAACCTACTTATAAATACCTAAGCGGTTTCATTAAAACCGAACAAAAAAATATCCACTTTTAAACTGATTATACGAATGATCAAAAACTCCCGTCTTACGCACCTGCCCAGTTCCATCAAAATTAGAGAAAAATAAATTGTTTAAAAAAACTCCTTTAATTTAACCTCCGACTTAGATTAGGCAAAAAGTATTTTGGAAAATAATCACTAATTCCTAAGGCGCCTATTTACAAAGTTGCACCATAATTAAAATATAAAAAGTAGATAAAATCTTTAAATTGGCCGCTGGCTTTCAAAAATTAAATAAGTCCAAAGATAGTCTGGAAATTTGGAAAATACTTACCACGCCTCAAGGCACCTACTTACAAAGTTTCATATAAATCAGAGAAAAAATAAAAATAAAATATTACGATTTCAACTGATCTGTGACACTGTAAAATAGGTAGAGGTAAAAAAAAAAAAAGCCTCTAACGATATTTTTGCCTTAGAGAGTTAAGTTATGACGACCGCAGCCTTCTAGCTATCCTAGTTTTTGAGACAGTGGAAAAAATATTCGAACATTTTGACTTATAAATTGACCTGTGGCCTTGAGGAATGAGTCAAGGACTAAACATTATCGGAAAATAACTACCAACCTCACGGTGACTACCTAGCAAGTTTCATAAAAATTTAGATAATACACACACACAACACACACAATACCACAATAATAATAATAATAATAATAATCCAGGTTTTGTTAAACAAAATGGTATCAACAGCAATTATAAGTAAACGCTCACTCGTCTTATCACGCTTTGTTGAATGGTTGCATATGACACCTCTGGTATTTAGTGATGTGTAGGGTAGTTTGTCGACTACCTGATCGCAACATAGACAGTTAAAAAATATTTTACTGTGTTTGTTGGTTTAAACGCTTACGCTCGGCCATAAGGGCGGCTCCTGATTGGCCGTCTTCCTCGCCGATATTTGATCGAGAAGTCAGCCTCAGAGCCGCCCTCCCACGACGTCAAAAATGAAAAAAGCGCTAAGTCCACAAACCAACAAACACGGGAATCACGCATTACAGCCATTGCATCCCGCGATCCTGTCCTGAAGATGTAAAGGGCGAAACTAGTCGACACCCCATGAGAACTACCTCCTACATCACTAAACCACCGGATATGCACAATTGCTTGTCCAGCGCAAGAAAGCAATTGATAAGACCGTTTACTATATAAAATAAAATGATGTTTGCCATTTTGTTTAACAAAACCAGAGTCTTTTCCTAATAATAATAATAATAATAATAATTTGGATACATGACACCTCTTGTGTACCTGATCTCAACATATCGGTAAAAATATTTTACAAACGCTTACGCTTCAGCATTTATTTAAACAGCTAAGAATATTTTACCAAGTAAAGGAAAGGTTGTGGAGCACAGTAAGCGAATTAAATTGAATATGACAACAGCAAACCGAATGTCAAAGAATGGGAACTTGGAATTCGTCGTTTTTTAATGATTAAATTAAATCGAATATAGAATTTAGGTTGGTAGCTGCACCTATGGGACCTGAAATGAGGTCACTGAAAGGTGCGCTGAAAACGCACACCATGAATGAGTCTGAGAGTGGAAAGGGCTCTTCCGGCGAGCCAATGAAGAATTGAATTTATTTCGTGATAGAAATTTGGGATCTCGGAAAACCCAATAAGCTTGGTCCTGTTGCTTGATCACCAATTGGGTCTTAGCCAGGTAAAATAACCAATTCGGGCCAGCCCTAGAGAGCTGTTAATCACAAGTGGTGGTTAAACTAAGGTATACTTTTAACTTGCACCACGAATCAATTGTTAGGAGAGGGTGAAAGTAAGATGAAAGAAAGAGAATATGAAAAAAGGTACAGTAAAAGGAACGAAATGGGTTGCAGCTATGGGACGAAGGCACGCTGCAAAGAAACTAAGTAAAGCCTACAGAGTATCGCACGAGGTACACTGACGGCACTAACCACCTACGGGGCAGGGCACTTTGAAAGCTTAAAAAAAAAAAAAAAAACTGTAGTGTTAGATAACTGCACTTATACTCAAAAGGTGCCGATTTTACTTCCTACAGCAACGTACCCACTACTCAAAAGAGATCTATTTTGTCACCTTCAGCAATAATAATAATAATAATACCACAAGGCAGCCATAAAATAAAGAGTGCTCAGCGTGATTAAATATTCTCAGTTAGAATAAAAGTATCTATTATAAAAATAATGGATTAAATAAAAAGCGTAAATTTTTACCCTGGTTTCCAGTTCCTTCGAAGCCACACAAAAATTCTCCCATTCTTTTTTTTTTTTTTTTAAAATGGGCGCGGAGGACAAGTTTAGTGAATATATGACGTGATTAGATGAGGAAGGTTTGTGTATTAAACACAGTAAAGGTTTCAAAAGCCTTTTCAATCTTTAGCTCCAATCCCTTTATTTGTATAACTCAAAAACTTTTATTCATACCTATTCTTAAAGAACCGTTTTTCTAGAACTTTATTTAACTCAAAAGCTACTGCATGAATTATGAATTATGAGGTTTAAGGTAAAACGAATGAAAATGCAAGACATAAGAATTCCTAAATAGGCTACTGAATGAGATAACCTACCCGCCATATGCATTTCAAACATTCGGGATCTGAGCTTTGGTACTGCCTGTCTGACTGAGGAACTCGATGAATAAAATTGTAACACCCTCCATAAACTGCAGGTAAGTTTAAAGGGTCTCTGTGCATATTTAATATATAAATAAATAAACAAAAAAATAAATAAATGGGTACATATTTCATAATGATGAGTTACAGTATTTCGGAATCGAATGCAATTAGAAATATTTACTTAAGACGTGTCTGAAAATGCAGCATCATAAAAGCACAAGAAAAATAAAATTAAAACACGGTGAGAATAACTTTACCCATAAAACACCTGACGGAAAATAAAAAAATAAAGTAAGCTTCATTACTCTATCCCAAAGCATCAATGAAACGGACATTTTGTAAATTTACTTAATAATATAGGATTTACTGAGTGCAATACATGGGGGGGGGAGAGTAAAATAAAACCTACTAAAGAAAAGATATTATTTTTCAAAAATTCAGATGTGAAGGTAGGATTGTGATTTGAAATGACATTCAATTGGGAAGTTTCTTTTAACCAGATTTTTTACTTTGTAAAAGGGAAAGTGGCCTCCTTTGAATAATGGACACGAATTTCAGCCTTCCCTTTTCCCATAGGCTTCCATAACAGCATTGCCCTATCTCTGAGACTCAAATACGAACGTTCTTCCTTGACTCCTCTGATGAACTGATCCTTTCTAGGGGAAATGACACCCAAGTGCCGTGTCACAAGAACTTAGTGGTGCTGCTGACATGAGGGTAAACTGTTTTATTTTCTATTGGCTTTGCCAAAACTTCTGTTTTTCAAAGGACTTAAATGTCGTCTTTTTTCCTTTGTTCTTTCCACTGGAGTTATGTTAATCCCTCCATTTTTGTTTTTCTGGGTGAAAGAGAACCATTGTGCTGGCTTTTGTCTGTCCGTCCGCACTTTTCCTGTCCGTCTCAGATCTTAAAAACTGTTGAGGCTAGAGGGCTGCAAATTAGTATGTTGATCATCCACCCTCCAGTCATCAAACATACCAAATTGCAGCCCCTCTAGCCTCATTAGTTTTATTTTATTTATGGTTGTTAAAGCCACAATCATGCTTCAGCAACGATATAGGACAGGCCGTGTTAAAGTTTCATGGGTTGGGCTCATTAGCATTACACCAAGACCACTGGAAAGATAGATATATCTGGCTGCTTTGCTTCTCTACGCGTGTAGCGGCTGTTTAGAAAATTCGATTGCGCCGAAGAAGCTTCCGCGTATTTCTTACTTGTTTCATTTTTAAATGGACTTTTGGGTGAATACCAATCCCTCTAACGGTTGGTTCTTTGACCGTTTAGTATGTTCACTTTTATTACTTTGATGTTTGGAGTGTCATTAGACTTCCGGTAGGCTGTTGCTTAATGTTCCAGTTAAATTAGGTGCAAGGCATAATAAGTCTTTGATTTTGCAATGCTTGCAGAATGCCTGGGATGACCAAGTGGATATTCCCACGAAGACCACTTTTATCTTTAATCTACCTGTCTGAAATATTAATATTAGCTGTGGCAGAAACACACAACAGTATTACATTCAAGTTAGAAAGCGAACTCCATAATTTCTGTAAATAACAAAACGTTATAAACTCCAAACATTTCCAGAGAAACAAACGAATTCGGTAACATGAGCATCATGAAATTAGAAAATTCGAAGATATAATAACAAAAAAGTCAAATTACAAGCAGAATCAAAATTAATCATGTAATAACAGCACATAACGTTAAACTTAAAAATGCAGGTAAATTTCTGCTAACACAGCAAAGCTGCACTGTTCCAGGTCAACAGAACTTCCAAAAAATCCTACTGGAAAAGAAGGAAGTACTAAGGTGACGAGGTAAAATAAATTAAAAGTGAAATATCGAAAAGCATATATATATATATTTTTTTACGTTGAAACTGGCATCCAATTTCCGCTAATAAGGCTTCCAAATAAAGAGAAACACCAAATAATTCTACCATTACTTACAATCTTTTTCTAACATGCTTTATAATATAACTGCAACGTAAAATCCATACGATACCTTATATGAGAAAGCAAAATGAAAATTTCTGATAAAAAAAGACATTAAAGACTAATGTAGTATTATGGGTCAAAAACAACTTCTTACTGAATATACTATGAAAGGTGCCAGGATAGAGTTCTTGGAATCGTCTAAGAAATGTTCTAAAAATATAAAAAAAAAATGTTGTGCGTCACCAGCAAGAGTTATGCATACGACTATTGCACACACAAAAAAAGTCATGTCTATGAAAAGAAAAACTTTTCAATCATGATTACAACTGCAAGGAGTGAATGTTGCTCGTATGAACTTGGGCAATATGACCTCAGTGAAGATGAAAGGCTGACTTACAGAGTGCGACTGAATTTTACAAAAAAAAAAAAAAAGATTCGAGTATGTGAGAAACTTCACGAATAAACTGTAGCAAATAATGATCTGACGAAACTGAAAAAACTCTAACAATGATTTAAGTTTGCCTTCGAGTGCTTCTGGAACTGGCTGACGCAAATCTAAGTTACCAAATAAGGAAATACCTGGCAAGCGTAACGCCAGATATATCTCAATCAAGCAACAGCATCCCCCACTCCAACATTTTACCATAAATGCCTCTATCGTTTACAGTAATCGAAACCCAGCTTTTGTCTTGCATCAACTAAATAATTCTACCCGGTTAACGAGTTGCACGCTCTTGTTAGTAATGGCAGTTGCGAATTATATAAAGCACAAATTTAAACTTTCCTTCAAACTTATTTCAGAAAAAATCGTTTTATCTCATTTCAAGCTACATTGGAAATCTCTGTCAGACTATGGTGTAAAATTTGTTTAAAATCTATTATTATCTCCATCATAGGCAGATCAGTTATTTATTTTTTCTCATTTCACTGCTTAGAACTCTTCAATTGGATTCTTCTATTGTCCGTATAATATGCATACGTCAGGACTATAATTATTCATCATCGCATTAATTGTCATTTACAAATTAAGCAACACTGGATCCTGCCAAAATGCCACCTTGACCACGTGTGAAGATATAGACACGGCAACAGGATAGCAACCTCAGCATAAAAATCAACGTTTAACCACTTGCAACAGCCTTCAGGGAGCCGGAGCGAGCGGCTTTGGGTCCCTATTTATTATCTGTTCAATTCAGGAACTGTCAATCTCTTAAATTTGAATAATTGTATTCACATTATACGTCAGGTCATTTTTTTTTAATTGGCTATTTAGAGAATATCCATTTCAACCAGCACCACAGAGAACATATAGGGCATTATTGCTTAGGTTTAGGAGAGAGAGAGAGAGAGAGAGAGAGAGAGAGAGAGAGAGAGAGAGAGAGAGAGAGAGAGAGAGAGCCTAGTTAGTAAATAAGGGTGTAATGGAAAGAAAAGTCAATACCGTATGAGAGAGAAGGGTGAGTAACACCTTTGTGCAACTGTTGAGAGTTGTGTCTCTCTTTCTAGACAGCATAACATGCGCCAGTTACCTTAAATTTTCGTGGTTAAACTTACCTGTGTCAAGCTGCCGAAAATGATGAGCAAAACTGAAGCCGAACAAGAGTGGCTGCAATTCTGAATATGAATAATACTGGCAAGGTTTGGAGGTAGGATTCTGAAGGATAATTGCAAAAAAATCGCCCGCGTTACTCAGCCTCCGGTGTTTCGATTCGAATCACGCTAGCGAATGGAGAGCTTCTCTATCTATTTCCCCTTCAGGTTGAAGGCTCCCAGTGGAAAGCGTTTTAAAAAATATAAAACAAAAATGTCTGTAGATGTGGATGATCGGTTTACTTACATACACAGTATATATATATACAAAAAATCACAAATATGTATGTGATCCAATTAGCAGGAGACCGTAGGAAAAGTGAAAAGGAAATGCCATGTGCTTTCATGTTTGCACATATCTCGGAAATGTAATATACACGAAAAGCACTTGGGACTTCTGTCATCTCTTTTAACAATATATATGTATATTTACAGTATATATATATATATATATATATATATATATATATATATATATATATATATATATATATATATATATATATATATATATATATATATATATATATATATATATATATGTGTGTGTGTGTGTGTGTGTGTTGTGTGATATAAATATATATATATATATATATATATTTATTTAATATATATTATAATATATATATGTATTATATATATATATATATATATATATTATATATATATATATAACATATATATATATATATATATATGTGAGTGATTTATTCCCACCATTACGTTTTGACTATCTGATGTCCAGCCTCTGGACATTCACATCTAATGTGTTTATAATTTATAATTCTGTAATTTACCGATATTTTTACTATTAGTCTAAAGGAAAGAATGAATGAAAGCAGTAGTTATTAATCAAGACTAATCAAACTATAAAGTTTTCATGGTACCCATGACTGCAGATTTTATTTCTGTCATTTGTTTGTAAAGGAATCTTTGCTGAATTGAACTGAATCGAATATAGAATTAAGGCCAAAGGCCAAGCACTGGGACCTATGAGGTCATTCAGCACTGAAACGGATTGATAATAAATGGTTTTGAAAGGTGTAAAGGAGGAAAACCCTCAGTTTGCACTTTGGTGAACCAATTGTTAGGAGGGAGGAAAGTAAGATGGAAGAAAGAGAATATGAAAGGAGGTACAGTAAAAGGAACGAAATGGTTGCAGCTAGGGGCCGGGAAGGCACGTGCAAAGGGCTCCAGAATGCCTACAGTGCACCGCATGAGGTGCACTGACGGCACGATAACCCCTTACGGGGTTGAATCTTCGTTAGTTGGATAACACAAAAGCTATTTGGGGATTTAATCTGACCGAAGGTGACCGCTTGACCGGCAACAGGTGATTAAATTTTGGGAGAGAGGGGAATGAACATTTACGTGGTGGATTTCTTGGCCTTGACGGTGGTTTGTAGGCTTCAGTTTTTTTTTTTTTTTATGGACCTTCACCCGCTTTGTTACTCCAAGTTTGCTACTGGAATTCAAAACATGGAACGTGTATCTGGAAAGCCTTCAGGTTAACTCTTCTTTACTGGACGAATAATAAAAATGCAATAAAGGCAACAATATTCAGGTTATGAGATTACACACCTATTTAGTCCTATTAGCTAATAAACGAGCAGGTCTGATTACATACTACCCTAACACCATTCGCCTTGCATTTTAATTCGTTTTTATCTATCTGTTAAGTAATTCATTTATTTTTTCTTTTTTAATAATTGAGATCTCTTCTTTCTGTTTTTCCTTTCACCTCCTCTTACTTCTTCCTAATGAATTTCAAGTCAATGGCCCTTGTGGGTTTGCTCCATGTGAACAAGGTTCATCTTCTGAATAATAATAATAATAATAATAATAATAATAATAATAATAATAATAATAATAATGGTATCAGAACAGATAGGGCGATCCGTGCCAACAGACAAGACGTTGCGTTGATTGATAGAATCCAGAAGAAAGTATCACTCATTGATGTCGCAATACCATGGGGCACCAGAGTAGATGAGAAAGAAAAAAGTGATAAGTACCAAGAACTGAAAATAGAAATAAGAAGGATATGGGATATGCCAGTGGAAATTGTACCTGTCAATCATAAGAACACTAGGCACGATCCCAAGGTCCTGAAAGGAATCTGAAATAACTAGTTGCCAAAGTAGCTCCAGTGCTCATGCAGAAGAGTGTGCTAGAAGCAGCGCACACATAGTGAGAAAAGTGATGACTCTAAGGAGGCAAGAGCAATCCGGAACCCCACACTATAAAACCACAGTCGGATAGGATGACTGTGATAGACAAAAAAAAAAAAAAAAATAATAATAATAATAATAATAATATATATAATAATAATAATTAATAATGATAATATATGTGGTTAAGGGTCCTCCCTCGTAAAAAGTTTAGCAATCTGTGTAAGATGCAAAGGCGAGAGCATATGTGGCAATGACAAAAATACAGACCTAAAGATGAGTCTCCTGACTTCAATACGTGACACTTGACACACCACTCTGGAGCGCATACGCAACAGCCTCGATATCTCGATTCCCACAACACGGACCAATTAATAACTGCCTTTCGAAACTAGAAAAACTCCCATCTAAGTTCTTAATTTTTTTTTTCGGGGAAGAAAAATAAAAGTATAACTTCAGGAAAGCGGAGCTGAGAGATTCAAATGCTAATGCTTTCATGTCGATGAAATCGCCGGACGAATTTGGACAGTTGCGAAAGCTCGCTCAGAGGGACGCCAAACGCCACCCAGGTGCCATGCGCGTCTTGAAAGAGAGAGAGAGAGAGAGAGAGAGAGAGAGAGAGAGAGAGAGAGGAGAGAAGCCTAAGTTTTATGTAAACACTCCTTCTCTCTCTCTCTGTCTCTCTGCCTGTATATATGTCTGACTGACTGTCAGACTGCCTCCTTATACATATGTAAATTCGGCACCACCAAGCGCCGCCCTAATTAGAATTTCTCTATGCTGATGATAAATATATATGAATCTTCGTCGAATAACACCTCAAGAAAGATCATGACTAAACCGTCTATATATATTTTTGTGACGTATTTCGATGTAATTAAAGAGTCTACATTTCATGTTCTTTATTCCTAACATGATGAACGATTTTGAGAAAAGAAAAAAAAAAAGATTACAGGCGCTTTTTCAAAGAGTTGAAGAGACTTGGTATTTACATTTTTCATGAAATGAACTGCACGTACCTCATAACAACGGTTCGTATTTACTAGGCGATTCAGACAATGACAGAATGACTGCAGTGAGAAAAGGAAGGGGCTTCAACTTAGTACTACCAGTGACACTTTGTAACTCTTTCCGAATACCCATTGGTTAATCATCCACTCTTGACCAACCAAGAAGACAACATTACATTCGGCCCCTTTCAGAGTTCGTGGCGCTCCCCTGGTGAGATGCCGTGAGGTCATTTCGCCACACCAAATCAGAAAATCAGTCGCCTAGGAAGACTGAATATTATAACCTCGTGCGCTATCCGCCGGGCCGCGCAATTTTTCAGCCGTGACAGGGCATGGGAAAGTATTAATTACAGTGCTAAAGGACTGAATAATGTCATGAGGAGGAATACCTATTAGCCTCCGCTTTATGTAGCAGGTTTTCTATCGAGACGACACAGGAGTTTCGCCATGGCGCCTGCGACACAGGCCCTCGCGGGAGAAACTTGGAATTAATTGGAGAAATCGAGTTCTAATGGCCCTTGCTTCGCGTTTCTTTAGCATAATCTACGAATTTCATTTTGCAACGAATCCCAGGCCAGACTCGCCTTTTGCAGCGGAACCTGGTGTAGAATCTATTATACCATAAAAAATAAAAAAAAATTGTGGTTCTATATCATGCAGGAGGAGCATAACTCAAATATTAATTAGAAGACGAATATGAAGAACAGTCACGTTCTTTCAAGATGATAAAATAAGACCGTTTTCTTGAGTGTCATTCTTGATGTACTTGAAATCCCTAAATATACCAGGACTACTGTCCTCACCGGCAGAGGGAATGTAACTAACTCAAAATTTATACAAGGATAGAATATTTATATCAGGTTCCTGCAGGATCTTCAGACAACTTGACAAATTTGATCAGTTATGCTGACCATCTGCAGCTGATAGGTGGGCGTTAATCCTGGCTACCAGTCAATACAGTCCAAGTATTTGGCTGTCCTCGATCCAAGGAATAAATCAGGACTTTTAGCTTCCCTGACAACGACTGTAATGTCATTATATAGCATATCTTTGAATGCAATTCGTCCTTGAGAAAACATACAACTTCTCGATGCAAGATAAATGCAAGTCTGGAATGATTTCTTTCCGTATACTTGTAACAAGTATATGTAAGATAATACATCTGTAAGCAGAGAACAATCACTTTAAGAAAGTGCACCAAAAACCACTGAATTCCCTGTGTCAGGTACGGGAGTTATTGTCTCAAAAGTGGAGATGAATGTAAGAGAGAGAGAGAGAGAGAGAGAGAGAGAAACAAACAATGCTGCAGCTGCCAATTGTGTAACTCAATTGATTACAATGAAAGTATGATAGCGAAAGGGAATAATGGTGAAGTGTAATTATTTCAT
>NC_089795.1:80590162-80625162 GCF_040412425.1 Macrobrachium rosenbergii
TAATCACTGAGAAATGAAAATAGAAATTTTTCTTCATTAGTTGATAGGAGGGACAATGTTACGTTCATATGCAGAAAAAAAAAAAAAAGAATGAGAGGGATCTAACACCGCTATGAAGTGAATACCACAATCACCTATCATTACATGCTGAGATTTGAACGCTGATATCAAAGGCAGGCACCTGATGAAAAATTAGCTATAAACCAGATATTAAACCAAAAACCAGATACAAAACTAAACAAGTAAATAATGCGCCGAAGTTTCTACGGCGCAATCGAGTTTTCTGTACAACGTATAATCAAGGCCACCGAAAATAGATCCATCTTTCGGTGGTCTCGGTATAATGCTGTATGAGCCGCTGCCTATGAAACTTTAACCACTGCCCGATGGTGGCTTCTCCTATATCGTTCCCAGATGCACGATTATCGCCAACTTTAACCTTAAATAAAATGGAAACTACTGAGGCTAGAGACCTGCAATTTGGTATGTTTGGTGATTGGAGGGTGGATGATCAATATACCAACTGACTGGAAAAAGTCCCTTGTAGTAGAACAAGAACAGTAAAAAAAAAAAATCGTGGTAAATACAAAATAAGAATTTAATCCATGGTCGTAAATTTCAGGATTAGAAGTCCTATTCTGACAGCCAACATCAAAATTAGAAGACAACTCCAGCTACTAATTAGCAGAAATAGAAGGTCCCTCGCGATGGCAAGTACTAGAACTGAGGAGAGCCTCTAAAAGTAAAATCGAAAATATCAGGCAAAGAAGACAGTTCTTATGGCAAATCTCACAATTAGTAGACAGTTATTAATGCCATACATAGTTAGATAGCCCGTGAAGATAAATACCAGAACTGAACAGCATCCAATATGGCAAGGCCAAGAGAGACAAGGTCTACCCAATTGGGTGGAGTCGCCTCCCACCTGGGGTAACTACGCAGGCGATGACGTATCTCAGAGGTATCTGCTCATTCCGGCAATTCACCGGCTGACGCAATATGGAGGTACACAAAGCTCCGCCTACATGGGGGATTTTAGGGGAAGTGAGCAGACCTTCTCATTCTCTT
Source organism: Macrobrachium rosenbergii (assembly GCF_040412425.1). Lineage (NCBI taxonomy): Eukaryota > Metazoa > Arthropoda > Malacostraca > Decapoda > Palaemonidae > Macrobrachium > Macrobrachium rosenbergii. Next base: position 80,591,231 of record NC_089795.1, read on the forward strand.
GGCCTTGCAATATAGAGTGTCCACACAAGAGTAAAACGTGTTATTAATACATGTTGGCAACTCATCAAGCACACATTAAAAAAAAAAGTTGAATACAAATCAGCGAATTATTGGTAGTTCTAATCAGTGCATCATACGATTATCCAGCATTTGCAAAAGGTTCGTTCTCCGCTCACGGTCGTTGACATGTTTTCAACATGTCTGTGATGCATATGCGATAAGTTGCCGATGTGTGCTTGTCACACGTAGTGCGGTGTGGACACACCTTTACTAAGAACCTTAGCTACAGTAATATATGTATGGTGTTACAGAGAGGACTTCCACTCGAGAGCTGCACACCGTCATAAAGATTCCATCGCCTTTACTCGCAAAGAAATAGATCTGTCGAGATAGAAAGTAGTATTAAATCGCAAAACATCGGACGCTGAAAGAACGAAAACTCACAAACAAGCATCTTTATCGCCGATGTTCCCAGCCAGCGAAGCCGTTAAGAAAATACGACTCGTAATCTGGCGCTTACAGATTAGAGATTATTGAATACAAAGATAGAGCTCAGATATTATCAAAGGAAGACGAAAGAGAAGTCGACCTCCGGGCGAGAAAAGACATCGTAGATATTATACAGTTTTAGCACAACTTATCGTCGATTACAGAGCGAATGAAGCTTTTAGAAAACTTTTCTTCTTCTTCATTTTTTTTTATTCTCGTATTGCTGGACTCGAGGGTGGAGGAAAAAAAAGGGAGATGAATTCATTCACTCTGTTTAGACGAGAGCTTCCTTTACACCTGTTGGAATGGAATATAAAATTTAGGCCTAAGGCAGTGATGATGTTAAAACATCGAACTTTCCAGTACCGGTATCAATGCCGATGATTTTTTAAAAAATCGGTAGTGATACCGGTATTAAGAAAAATGTGCATTTATTCACTGATTCAAAGGTAAAAATAAGGAAAAAATAAAGTGATATGTTTTATTGCTTAAAGATTTAGCTATATCTTTCCTCTGCACATAAGCTTCAATGAATAAGATTTTACTGAAAAAAATCAGCAACTTCTTCAATTCAGTAAACTATATCCATAATGAAAATAAACCTTTCACAAACAAAAACAATTCAAACTATAGAAGAATTAGCTCAAAAAAGTATATAATGCTTTTTTCCAGTGCATGACAATAGAGTTTTAATGAAAACTTTATTCAAACTAAAAAATGAGGCCATTCAGCGTTGGAAAGGAAATTGAATGTTGGTAGGTTAGAAAGGTGTAACAGGAGGGAAACCTCGCAGTTGCACTATGAAACAATTGTTAGGAGAAGGTGGAAAGTAAGATGGAAGCAAGAGAATATGAACGGAGGTACAGTAAAAGGAATGGAAAGGGTTGCAGATAGGGGCCGAAGGGACGCTGCAAAGAACCTTAAAGTAATGCCTACAGTGCACCGCGTATGGTGCACTGACGGCACTACCTCCTACGGGGCTCTACACCTGTTGCATAAAATATGACTCCTAAGTATTCAAAAAGTGCCATATAAGTTTTTTTTAATTCACGGATATTTTTATTTCCAGAAATGTATTATGCGTATTTTTTTGGGCTCCACAGCAATGCTATATTGATACATTATTAGTTCGTGGAAACTTCCTAAGGGTATCTTCAAACTCAAACTTCCAATGGGAATATTAATTCAAGGAAATATAGTAAAGTCTATGTTTTTTTAAAATTTACTGATAAATATTATAAATGTTCCTTAAAACTACAGAAAATCTGGTATTCACGGACATCTTATGGATATGTTTTTTAGTTTTCTGTAAAAGAAAAGTACTGTGCCGGCTTTATCTGTCCGTCCGCACTTTTTCTGTCCACCCTCAGATCTTAAAAACTACCGAGGCTAGAGGGCTGCAAAAATGCATGATGATCATCCACCCTCCAGTCATCAAACATACCAAATTACAAACCTCTAGCCTCAGTAGTTTTGATTTTATTTAAGGTTAAAGTTAGCCATAATCGTGCGTCTGGCAACTATATAGGACAGGCCACCACCTGGCCGTAGTTAAAGTTTCATGGGCCACGGCTCATACAGCATAATACCTAGACCACCCAAAGATAGAGCTATTTTCAGCAGCCTTGATTATACGCTGTACAGAAAACTCGATTGCGCCGAAGAAACTTGCTTTCTTTTATTTCCTGCTAAACAGGTATAATTTCAAATATTCAAGACATCTATAATGAGAGAAAGGGTTCCATAGTCTTGCTGTGAAGACTAAAGAAGAGTCGAGTCAGTCATACTTGACTGAGCTGGCCATATGCCACCACAGTCTCTTGCTCCTAGGCAGGGTACGAAGAACAAATGAGGCACAGTTAGTCCTTAGAAATAAAAATACGAATTTTTGCTAATTCGAAGGATTTTCTTTGGTTATTGAAATTTCTCTGGATATCCATAAAATTTTCCGCTTATTCGAACTGAAATATTAACTACAGCGGACAACGAGACTGGAGTATCTGCAAAAATTTTCGAAATTGAGGTGTGCCACCTGTTGGGCTCGTGAAACACTAATACACAAGTTACTGCAGTTTCAGAATGATTCTTCAATGCTTTCCACGAGTATTTAGGGGGCCCCATTTGCAGTATCTGCAAAATCAGTAGTAAGGCAAGGGAAAACTGCAGTATCTACAATTTTTCCCAGCTTTGTATTTTTGCAGATACGGCAGCCTTCCATTTTAGGGCAGAAGAGTATTCAGTAGATGAAACTTTCATATGGATCAAGCCCACCAAAGGGGCCACTGACTTGAAATTCAATCTTCCAAAGTACATTTACTTTTTTTTTGCTGGAGAAACTCCAGTGTTTCATGTCTGCAGTTATCATTAAATTGCGTAAAACGTACATCAACTGAAGCCAAATATTTATGCTCTAGTTCAGCAGCATCATCAGCATCTTTACACTACCTTGGTCCTGAGTTCACTTTCTGCTCAAGCCCTTAAAATATTTTCACTGGCTCACGACCTTACTGTCCCTGTGAACCAGGGATGGAATGGGGAAGAAGGTTGGGAGGGGAGGGGGAGGCGACGGAGGGAAACCTACTTCTATGCACTGAGTTATCAGTTCCCATTCCCTTGCTCTCCCAGGACCTACATGGGTGGAGAGGGGCTTGGGCGATAATTATGTATATTCTATTGGTCTCCAAGATATTTTGCGGCAGTGCAATGACCTGTTATTTGGCTAATTACATTTCGTTAGCGACTTTGAAGCCTCTCGAGACACTGCAAATGCCATATCAGCGATAACCTATGAGCTTTAAGTTATATATATATGTTATATATATATATAAATATATATATATATATATATATATATATATATATATATATATATATATATATATAAGTATATATATATATATATATATGAGTTTATGAATATATATATATATATATATATATATATATATATATATATGATATATATATGTATGTATAGTATAATGTATGTATATATATAACTATATATACATGTATATTTATATAATTTATAAACGTGTGTGTATGTCTGTATGTATGTAAGTGCATGTATACGCGAGCGCATCAAAGTCTGAGTTCCCTTAATACATATATAAGTAAAATTACTGCCAAATTTAGACTGAATTATCATGATTATTTTTTCCTAAAATGGTTTCGTTGACTGTTGATAATGTCAAGAGAAATCAAAGATTACATCAGACATCTATCAATACAGCCCAAAAATTTAGCTATTTTGCCTAAAAGTAGTCTTCTAATACCATATCCATCTCTGGTATCTCAAGATTAAGTTACAATGCATCAGACCTGACTTATATCATGGAATAACGTTCACACAAAATATAAGAAATCCCTTGCAATTCAGGTGGGTACCTGACCCAAAAATACGGAAGCTGGAAAATACGAATCAAAACAAGGTAACGTAAGTTGGTCTGAAAGTCATATGAGATAAGAATTCATACAACCTTGGTTCCACAGCTTTTTCTTAAGGGCTGCTCGAGGGAGCGACGGTAGGTACTCGTATTAAGCCAGCCAATTTACCAGAAATAAGAGTTTTTGTTTCCTAGACTCTTTCTGCTGGCGAGATGTACTGTAATCTGTAAAAGAAGTGGAATTTTCCACAGAAATAGTTGATGATAATATTGCTATTCACATTATCCAACAATCTCATAGAAGCCATTTCGGAAAACTTGACAAATAGTCACTTACGAAAGTTTAATCCAATGTGGTAATTACCTCCAATACACACACACACATACACACACGCGCGCGCACACACGCACACACACACATATATATATACATCTATATATATAGTAAATATATATACAGTATATTATATAATTCACTTACGAAAATTCAATCGAATGTGGTCATTATCTTCAGTAAGATTACATACACACGCACACATATATACACACATAATATATACACATGTATACTGTATGTACATATATGTACTGTATGTGTATGTGTGTATATGTATGTATGTATATATATATATATATATATATATATATATATATATATATATATATATATATATATATATAACAGTTATTTCATAGTGCAACTGCGAGGTTTTCCTGCTGTTAAACCTTTCAGACCCACCTACTCTCAGTTTCCTTTCCAATGCTGTATGACCTCATAGGTCCCAGTGCTTGGCCTTTGGCCTAAACTTTATATCTATATCCAAATAAATTTCTTTGTAGTTCAAAGTTCTGTGCTACGTATACCGCCTTTAGATACGTACAGACGAATTTTGAAATTCACTTGCCCAAGTTTGTATTTAATGGTTTGGGTATTTAGCGGATGTGACAGATCGCAGGGTTAGTCATATCCTCTAGTTATTTGATATATATTGTATACACATTTCTGCTTGTACTAAGCAACCATAAGAATATCAAATAACTAGAGTTGCACTATGAAATAATCGTGAGGAGAGGCTGGGTAGCAAGATGGAAGAAATATAATATGAATGGAGGTAGAGTAAAAGGAATGAAAAGGGGTTGCAGCTAGGGGCCGAAGGCGCGCTGCAAAGAACCTTTGGCAATGCCTACAGTGCACCCCGTGAGGTGCACTGAAGGCCCTACCCCACTACGTAGAGACATTTATTTGCCTAACTTTTATTCCCGGTAAAATGTCAGATCCATTTTGTCGTTGTCCCTTCAAATACCGCTTCTACATTTAAGAAGCACACTGCTTGCTGCATGCACAAGGTGAAGCGCTATCTATTTTCCTCTACAGAAACTTCACATATGATGTTTTCCCAGTAATTATTATGCACGCAATTTCTGACAATATTCCATATAACATTTCTAACTATTAATACCATTTAATACTATTACGACTGAACAAGCATTTTGTGCATGCACTTACATATTTCTCTTACTTAGAACATAACGCCTGAACCTTTTTTCAATATAAATAATTCTTGAACGGTCTCCGTGGTTAACAATAAATTCCGTCATGCTACAATATTTGCAATAATATTTACTATATTACGGTAACAGTGTCATTAACTATCTTATCCAAACCAGCCGGTATCTCTTCAATCAAGCTTATTTATTTTATTATTATTATTATTATTATTATTATTATTATTATTGTGTGTATTATTATTGTGTATTATTAAAAATCCTCATAGTAGCATCAATTCTTTGAAATGGAGAATCAGACAGATTCCCGAAAGCTCTGTGAATTTATCTTTAAATATATTTGTACCGTACATAACTGTGGATTATTATTATTATTATTATTATTATTGTATTATTGTGTGTGTGTGTATTATTCAATAAATAGACAGAAAATTAAGAAGGTAATCGGTTGCAACAGTAGTTAATCAAAGTTATTGCTTTAAGCGATATTACTTTATAATATCAATCTTGCGTACGTTTGATATTTCAATTTACTACCAATCGAAATAGAATACTTACCAGGGAGCTGGTCACTTTATTCTAACATGACTGAAATTACCGACAAACATTTTCATGCACGCTAACAAACAGCGCATACACACAAACACACATATATATAGATACACATATATATACATATATATACACAAGTATTTACATTATGTATATAATATATATATATATATATATATATATATATATATGCCTTCCCCACCGACAGCTAATGGCTTAAGAGAAAAAACAAGGCCAAGGTCAATGAAACTTTCATAATCCATTAACTGGTAATGCAGGAGACAAAAAAATTATGTACATATATATATATATATATATATATATATATATATATATATATATATATATATATATATATACTTACATACATACAAACAACACACACACATATATATATAAATATAAAAATATATATATATATATATATATATATATATATATATATATATATATATATATATATATATATATATATATATATATATATATATATATATATATATATATATATATATAGTATAGCTCACAATTAAGTAAGCGAACATACAATATTACATTACAAGATAATCAACAAAGAAAACTAATCATTTCCAAGTTTAATCTCTTGAAAAGAAACGTAGCTGTGAGTAGTATTTCCGAGATCAAGTTGATAGTTCATCTCTTAATCCCCTAATCAGATGTGACCGAGTTTTCTCTAGGAAAAAAAGAGGCTTATCCCACGACCAGCATCTCTCTCTCTCTCTCTCTCTCTCTCTCTCTCTCTTACATAAAGGCAGACTGTATTAACTGACTCACTCTCTCTCTCTCACTTGCGAATTAGGTGACTTTCTCTCTTAGGCAGACACACTCATACAATGCAAACAACTCTCTCTCTCTCTCTCTCTCTCTCACTTACAAATAAGGTGACTCTCTCTAAGAGACAAACTCACACAAGGCAAACAATTTTCTCTCTCTCACTCCAAATAAGGTGACTTTCTCTCTTAGGCAGACACACTCATACCAGGCAAACAACTCTCTCTCTCTCTCTCTCTCTCTCTCTCTCTCTCTCTCTCTCTCTCTCTCTCACCTGCAAATAAGGTGACACTCTTTCTTAGGCAGACAAACTCATACAAGGCAAAAACTCTCTCTCTCTCTCTTACACAAATACACACACACACACACACACACACAAACTAAACTGAAATCTTTTATTTTCCTTTCTCTCTCACACACACACAGACTAGATGTTTCTCATCTCTCTCTCTCTCTCTCTCTCTCTCTCTCTCTCTCTCTTACACACACACACACACACACAAAACTGAAATCTCTCATCTTCCTATCTCGCACACACACAGACCCTATGTTTTCCATAATCTCTGTCTCTGTCTCTCTCTCTCTCTCTTACACACACACACACGCACGCACACAGACTAAACTGAAATCTCTCATTTTCCTATCTCGCACACACACAGACCCTATGTTTTCCATAATCTCTCTCTCTCTCTCTCTCTCTCTCTCTCTCTCTCTCTCTCTCTCTCTCTCTCTCTCCGTATACGTGTCTGCGAGCTCTTACTCACGCACTAATGGGATGCTCACAAAGTAAACTTCTTTCTATAATCTCTAGAACTTGATTACTTTTAATTTTTCCACAGGACAGAAACACGATTAGAACAGAAAATAAGGATCATCCAACTCGCTGTAGACTAATTACGTCACTGCCCTATGAACTTACAGATTAAGGAGTCGTAATTTACAAGCTTAGCTGCAATAACAATAATGGGAAAATTATCTTAAAAATTAAAAATTCGGGTCTGTTAACAGTGACGTCATTTAAGTTTAGAGAATCACAAGAGAAAAAGGCAGGGAGATTGATGTCACTAGTCGCTGTACTGTTGGGATAAGGAAAGTCTATAAAGGGAAACGACGTCATTGAAGTCATAAACACACGTCGGTAACCCATCTTATACATATCACCAACAATTTGGATACAAGTCAACGACTCACTGGTTATTAGACCTATATTATCCTCGCATGAAATCCTATGCAAATGTAGTTACGACAGCTAAGAAAAGTCTATAAAGGGAAATGACGTCATTCAAGTCTTGAACACAAGTCGGTAACTCATCTCATACATATCACCAACAAGTTGGATACAAGTCAACAACTTATTGATTATAAGACCTATATTATCCTCGCAAGAAATCCTGGGCAAATGTAGTAACGACAGCTAAGGAAAGTCTATAGAGGGAACTGACGTCATTAAAGTCACAAACACAAGTCGGTAACTCATCTAATACATATCACCAACAGGTTGGATACAAGTCAACGACTTATTTGTTATAAGACCTATATTATCCTGGCATGAAATCCTATGCCAATCTAGTTACGACAGCTTAGGAAAGTCTATAAAGGAAAACGACGTCATTGAAGCCACAAACATACATATCACCAACAAGTTGGATACAAGTCAACGACTCATTGGTTATTAGACCTATATTATCCTCGCAAGAAATCCTACGCAAGTGTAGTTACGACAGCTAAGAAAAGTCTATAAAGGTAAATGACGCCATTCAAGTCACAATCACACGTCGGTAACACATATCACACACGTCACCAACAGGTTGGATATAAGTCAACGATTTACTGGTAACTAGACTTATGTTCTTCTCGCAAAGGATACTATAAAAATGCAGTGACGACAGCTAAGACTGCAGGAAGAAGTCTGTGATGAACAGAAGTCATCTGATGTCTGGAACAATTGAAAGATAAAGATTGTCTGCAGGACTTCATCTACGATTCAGTGAAAATCGTAAATAAAAAAAGTGTGCAAATGAGGAGAACAAACACACATCCACATAGCCACACACATAGCCTACACTGACAGATCTAAAAGCCAAGTGACGTCATTTGGACAAACACATTTAAAAACAAGTAAAAAATGCACCCATGTTTCTTCGGCGCAATTGAGTTTTCTGTACAGCCACTACAGATTATAATCAACGCACCGAAAACAGATTTATCTTTCGGTGGTCTAGGTATAATGCTGTATGAGCCTCGGGCCATGAAACTTTAACCACGGTCCGGTGGTGGCCTATCCTATATCGTTGCCAGAAGCATGATTGTGGCTAACTTTAACTTTAAATAAAATAAAAACTACAGAGGCTAGAAGGCTGCAATTTAGTATGTTTGATGGTTGGAGGGTGGATGATCAGCATACCAATTTTCAGCCTTCTAGCCTCAATAGTTTTTAAGATCTGAGAGCGGACAGAATAAAGTGGGTACGGACATAAAAAGCCGGCACAATAGTTTTCTTCTACAGAAAACTATAAAACTAAAGTGTACCGAGTGAATAATCACTATTTCACATCTCCATCTCATTATCATCTCTTTCAACAGATGCTTTGAAGTAAAGCACAACTGCTTCATCACCTTCGCTATCACGTCTTTACGTAATGCTTTTGATGAAAGCCATAAGAGCTCCGTAATTTCTAAGTGTCATGTCTTCACACAAATGCCCCGATGAAAAGCACAGCGAATGCCTTTGTTTCATTTAGTAACCCGTATTTACTCAACTTTTTTTAAACTGACAATTACAATAGCTATGTCATCAGTATTTTGCTTTTGTATAGTTGAATGACATGGCATACGACAGGCTACGCGGGAAAGGTGCTCTAAAGCACGCACGCACGCAATTGATCAAGAGAGCAATTACACGTGATTAAGAGGCACGTTAATTGCTTTCTCTTCTTTTATTGTTGAATGAACTGACTAACATCGCTTTTTATTCCAGATTACTCTGATTACGCGACATTACTTGTCGCTGACTTCTTACAGCGAGAGAGAGAGAGAGAGAGAGAGAGAGAGAGAGAGAGAGAGAGAGAGAGAGAGAGAACTCTTCTACGTGAGAGAGGAACATAATACTTTGGCAACGCTTGCCTTTACAATATTTTGGCTAATAATTTGTTTATAAGCTATTATTATTTTATTAAAGATTTATTGGCACAGTAATTTACAACAAATGGGGTGTATTAGTATGGTAATGTACCCACCAACAAATATATTCTGTTCAATATACATTACATATTGTCTGTCGTTAATTGGTGAGAATTTGTGCCAGATTTATAGTATTCTTCAACAGGTTGGTCCACAGGGACTTCCTAACCCCTGTTGACTGTTACTCAAGTATCACACAAATGGAATAACATATACATCTTATATTTGTCTTCAGAAGCGACAGAGAGCGACTTTTGTATAGAACAGAGAGAGTAGAATATAGAATTTAGGACCAAAGGCCAAGCGCTGGGACCTATGAGGTCATTCAGCGCTGAAACTGAAATTGACAGTGAAAAGGTTTGAAAGGTGTAACAGGAGAAAAACCTCGCAGTTGCACTATGAATCAAATGTTAGGAGAGTGTGGTAAGTAAGAAGAAAGAGAGAATATGAACGGAGGTACAGTAGTAGGAATGAAAGGGGTAGCAGCTAGGGGCCGAAGCGACGCCGCAAAGATCCTTAAGTAATACCTACAGTGAACGGCATAAGGTCCACCGACGGCACTAACCCCCTATATACGGGAATTTTTGTATAAGCAATAAACTCTCACGGTACTGCAAAACCAAAATGAATTCACAGTCAGATATATGAGTAAGAGCCTCTGGGCTAAAATTCCCTGACTGATTTACGTTCCAAGATCTGAGTATATTTTTGCAATTATTTTCTCTACAGAGAAATCACTTCGACAGAAAGTTAAGTATACCTTAGTTTAACCAGACCACTGAGCTGATTAACAGCTCTCCTAGGGCTGGCCCGAAGGATTAGATTTATTTTACGTGGCTAAGAACCAATTGGTTACCTAGCAACGGGACCTACAGCTTATTGTGGAATCCAAACCACATTATTGCGAGAAATGAATTTCTATCACCAAAAATAAATTCCTCTTATTCTTCATTGGCCGGTCGGAGATTCGAACTCGCGGCCAGCAGAGTGCTAGCTGAGAACGGAACCCTATCACCCAACGAAGTAATAATCAATGCAAAGTTCCTAATCATTTCGCAAGACGTCATTAACTCTGCTTCGTAAATTCCACGTAATAATTTTCTCCGTGCCTTTAGAACTGAGATAATATAAAGACAATATAAAGCAAGTAAGAAATGCGCCGAAGTTTCTTCGGCACAATCGAGTTTTCTGTACAGCATAATGCTGTATGAAACTCTCAGCCATAGCCCATGAAACTCTCACCCCCGGCCCATGAAACTTTCAGCCACTGCCAGGTGGTGGCCTGTATTGTTGGCACCTGTAGCGGTGCCAGACGCACGATCAGGCTAACTTTAACCTTAAATAAAATAAAAACTGCTAAGATTAGAGGGCTGTAATTTAGTATGTTTGATGATTGGAGGGTGGATGATCAACATACCAATTTGCAACGCTCTAGCCTCAGCAGTTTTTAAGATCCGAGGGCGGACAGAAAAAGTGCGGACGGACAGACAAATAGCCATGGCAATGGTTTTCTTTTGCAGAAAAATAAAACGCTAGTTTTGAGGCGTATCGTTCCATTCACCTTACCATTCACACCGGAGAAAGGAAATGACGTCACGAAATAATGAGAAAATATGATTAAATCCCGAAACTTTTGGTTGATTATGTCCCTTACAATTTTTATCTCTCGGTTACTTACATAATAAGAAAAGTACATGACTCCACTTTAAATTTCCATAAGTCCACATGTATATTACAAAAGCACAAACACACACATACACAGATATATATATATATATATATATATATATATATATATATATATATATATATATATGCATATATATATACAGTATGTACATATATGTATATATATATATATATATATATATATATATATATATATATATACAGTATATATATATATATATATATATATATATATATATATATATATATATATATATATATATATATATATATATATATATATATATATATATATATATATATATATATATATATATATGCATATATATATATACATATACATATATATATATATATATATATATATATATATATATATAGAGAGAGAGAGAGAGAGAGAGAGAGAGAGAGAGAGAGAGAGAGAGAGAGAGAGAGAGATAAGGTTGCAATGAGACACTTTTACATAAACATTACATCCATGAACAGCCTTTGTTTCACTTTCTCCAGTCCCTCCCAATCTGTATTACAATCAATTCTCGGCGCCAGATGTTATTTTCTCTATACCTACGTAATTAAAATTAATACCAAACTCTTTATTCATGTAAACCTATCATTATTATGATCAGGGTAACATTTTGTACAGTTATCTTTTATTAGCTCACAGTAAAAATCTATGAGAAGAATAGTGAGTCAACCAAACGACAGCATGTTTGTGTAAACAAAAAATATTTCATAAGCAGACCAAACATAAGCAATGAAATGCCCACTAGCGGATCCAGAAAAACTTCATGGAGGGGGCACCAATTTTCATATTATACATATATACATACATATGTATATACATATTTCTAAAACAGATTTTTCATTTTTTCACATTTTCATATTTCTCATTTATGTTATTATTTCCTAAATCTTCAATATTATTATTTTGTCATTTTTCATAGGGGGGGGGGCACGTGCCCAGATGCCACCCCCGAGGATCCGTTAGTGGAAATGCCTAGTACTGGCAATATACGGTTATCGGCAATGTATCATCATTACTTCACCTCTGGTTGCGCCGTCCATCACGGTATTACTTAAAAAACGAGATTTGCATATTTAATGAAGAAAAAGTAAACTGGCTTCACTTGCTGTTTTTATCTTTATTATCGGGCGGGGTGTGGGGAGGGGGGGGGGGGGGGGGGGAGACGGTTGCGTCTTCTGCAAGATACGATAGAAAGTGACTGGAGTTTAGATATAAGAGTAACCATTAGTTCCAGGGTAACGTGCTTGTGATTATTATCGTCATTCTTGATGTTATTGTGGTTCCTCACTATTATTATTATTATTATTATTCTAACTAGTTGTATTTTGCATGCGTCCTTATGGAAGAACCCAAAATGCTGTGAATGAATTCCTACACCTAAGTTTTCTGTTTGGCACCAACAGATAATTAAAATTTTTGTGCAATTTTTCGCACTGCACTAAAGTATTTTATTGTCAAGGGTGGATATCGCAGTTTCTTACACAATATTAATTCAAAGTTTTAAGCAAAACTACTGACTTAAACAATGTGCCGAAATGTGTGACTGAACAGGACCACCTTTCGTTAATTTGTGCGTATCACTTTTCAATTACCAAAAAAATCTTCCAGGTGTTTCATCTGAAGGAGGATCTAAACTACACTTTCGTCAGGCAAAAAAATAAGCTCAAAGGCATCACTGAAAATCAGCTAAAACATCTTTTCTCAGCACAAGTTATACTACCTTTATAATATATGTTTTAACTGGTGAACCGTGGATGAGCCATACAACATTAGCCGTTTCATGCAGCTAAGAAGGCGGCTCATCAACAACGCATTTAACCTCACTACTCACACTGCGCCATTTTCCTCTGTCTCTCGCTTCCTCGCTACTCAGGCCTGTCTTTCCAATAGCTCTTTCATCCACCGATCTAGCGCTTTCTAGGTCTTCCTCTCCTCCTTCCTCCTAATACTTCCGGATTACATATTCTTTTCACCAAGTATCGTCGTCATTCTCTCCACGTGTTCAAACCAGCTCTAGATCTCCGATCAATGTCTACACTTAAGCTAAGATTTTTACCACTTCTTCATGCGTTATATACACTACGCAAGCAATTCATCACCATAGCATCAACCTTATTTCTTTATTACTTCCATGGTGGTCAGCATCAGAAAGGAACTGTTAACTCAACAGTCCCAGTAGCATTGCTTCCTGTACCCATCACAAGAGTCACCTATTCTCCCATCATCCAAAATATTTACTCCCAAATACTTACACATATCAGTTGCTCCCATTTTGCAACACCAACACTAACATACATTGTGCAGTCTTCCTGGTTTCCATTTACCTTTATGACCAAATTCTTGTTCACAATCATTCTCAACTTGTTGCAAATACTTTCAAAATGTTTCAATAAATTTTGCAGTGTTGGTATCCTCACCTGCAAGCATCAGCCATTCCAGACTATTCACGACTCATTCCTTACCTCAAAACTTTGCTCCTACAAATACTGCCCTTTATCTGGCTATTCAAATCGCTCTGTCTACGAAGATACCGAACAGCCATAGAGACAATACGCCCTTCTCTCAGACCCACTTCTGCTCCAAAACCAGCCACTCTCTCGTCTACTTATTCTTAAACGCAATTCATTTCCATAACACTAATTTTTAATCTCTCAACTACTCATCTCGTATACACAGAGCATCCTCAACAATCACCGTATTTACTCTGTATCAATAACATCGTATGCCTTTTCCAGGTCCATGTTGCCATATGCAGCTCTTTCCTTTTACTTTAAAAGTTCTCGGTTAACTGATTCATGACGAATACTTGATTCTTGTACCTTCGTTCTCGTCTAAACCAACACTGTACTGTCCCTATCAATCCTTCTTGTACCCTCGTCCTTGTTTAAACCAACAATGTACTGTCCCTGTAATCCTACTGTCATCTGTCCATTTTCCGTATCAAAATCTAACCAGTATACCTTTCCTGGTAGTTGATTAATGCCACACGCACAAATTCTTACAGCCACTCCGATCACCTACACCGTCATATAGCCAAGCAATGATACACAGATTTCTCTCTCTCTCTCTCTCTCTCTCTCTCTCTCTCTCTCTCTCTCTCTCTCTCTCTCAAAATAAGTAATGAAATAAATAAATAAATGTATAAATTATTAAATAAATATGTAAATAAATTATATAAACATATATATAACATAGATAAATAAATTATATATGTATATAAATATACTATAGATAAATAAATAAAATATATATACATATATATGCCACAGATAAACAAATAAATTATATATACATATATATACGAGAGATAAATAAACTATATATATATATATATATATATATATATATATATATATATATATATATATATATGAGAGAGAGAGAGAGAGAGAGAGAGAGAGAGAGAGAGAGAGAGAGAGAGAGAGAGAGAGAGAGAGAGAGAGAGAGAGAGAGAGAGAGATATTATATATATACATAAACATACATCCACACATATGAAAAGTGCAAACGAGAACCATTTCTATGAAGAAACTGTGAATCCTAAGTAAAGGACAGGGACCTATTTAAGAATCAAGAAAGAGACAAATATTTCCAACGCCCTAATGTTTCTTCTGCTTTATTAACAGAACCAAACTTTATCGACTATGAAAGTCGCCAACACTAATCCAACTGGATAGTTGTGTTCGGTTACGTGAAATCCTATCGAGATTTCTGGCCGTTAAGTCAAGAATCGCTTTTACTCTTTCATCGTTAAATGAATATTAAGATTTAGGCCAAAGTCCAAGCGCTGGGACCTATAAGGTCATTCAGCGCTGAAACGGAAATTGACAGTAAAAGGTCTGAAAGGTGTAACAGGAGAAAAACCTCGCAGTTGCACTATGAATCAGTTGTTAGGAGAGGGTGGAAAGTAAGATGGCAGAAAGAGAATATGAAAGAAGGTACAGTAAAAGAACGAAAGGGGTTGCAGCTAGGGGCCGAAGGCACGCTGCAAAGTACCTTGAGTAGTGCCTGCAGTGCGCCGCATGAGGTGCACTGACGGCACTGAACCCCCACCCCTGCCTACGGGGCTTTCATCGTTAACTACTTGCGGATGAATGGATCATTCTTCATCGTTCCCTGTTACTGAGCTTCCGATGTTACCGAACTTCCGATGTTACCAAACTTCCGGTGTTACCAAACTTCCGCGGAATAAGTAACTGACTGGCATACTCATTCACAACACGTACCGTGACCACCTGTCTCGGAAATACAACTTTTGCTCATAAAATTCGTACCGGGAGAATTATTAAGCGTGTTACAAATTTTCGAAAGTCAAGCCTTTCACAAATTATTTCAAACATGTATTAATACACAGCCAACGTAACTTATTAAATATCAATGCCGACTTCCCTTAAGGATTTTATAAAGGATGTAACTTTCCCATAAGGCAGACTGCCCTTCGATCCACTTACCACTTTACGTAATGCACAGTTTAAGATGAAACAAGTAAAAAATGCTCCGAAGTTTCTTCGGCGCAATCGAGTTTTCTGTACGTTGTATAATCAAGGCCACCGAAAATAGATCTGTCTTTCGGTGGTCTCGGTATAATTCTGTATAAGCCGCGCCCCATGAAATTTTAAATACGGCCCGGTGGTGGCCTGGCCTATACCGTTGCCAGACGCACGATTATGGCTAACTTTAACCTTAAATAAAAAAAAACTACTGAGGCTAGTGGGAACAAAATTTGGTATGGTTGATGATTGGAGGGTGGATGATCAACATGCCAATTTGCAGCCCTCTAGGCTCAGTAGTTTTTAAGATCTGAGGGCGGACAGAAAAAGTGCGGACGGACAGACAAAGCCGGCACAATAGTTTTCTCTTCAGAAAACTAAAACTATGCAGAAGCTGCCGGAAAGTAACACAACTGCTACTTCCTACACGTATAGCCAATCATGGGAGATGCGCAGTAGGTACTTTCCGATCTGCTCAAAAGGATATTTCTCATTAAAAGCTGAGACAAATATTTTACTAAAATTGTTACGATGACGTAACAAAGGCGTCTGAAAAGACTAAACACGCTCCCTCTTTACTATAACGGCGTAACAAAGGCATCGAAAGACTAATAATCCATCCATTATTAAGGTGACGAAGTAACAAAGCTTAGCGAAGAGATTAATATTAACCTCTTTATTGAAATATCATAAGAACTGCTTCCGAGGAAACCGGTGCTACTCTCTCTCTCTCTCTCTCTCTCTCTCTCTCTCTCTCTCTCTCTCTCTCTCGTTTACTAGGCTGACTTAAAAGCCTCCAGGTCACTTTATAGTACTATCAACACAGATACCATACGTGATCGATACTCCCTCCTCAGGTACTGTGACCACATGCAAAATGAGGCAAAGGGAAAAATAGTCCCTCGCTTACTGTGACGACAAAACAAAAGTTTTTCAAGAGATTCACATTCTCTCTTTTATAATGATGATATGCAACAGGTATGTCTGGCGAATCATATGCCCTGGGAATTACGATGACGTAACAATGATGTTTAAGAGAGGTACAAATAACTCTCTTACTACTAAAACGTGACAGAGGCGTTCCAGATGACGCAAGAAGATCGTACGTAGGATATATTTTTCTCTTAAAATGACGATTCTCAGCAATGACCAGTGAGGGGACAAATATTCTCTAAGGTAAAATGGTCAAACGTGTCACTGAAAAATATTCAACAGACATCGTCGACTCATTCTGTCGACTACTAAGTCAAATTATGTACACAACTAAGACCCTGCTATCCATTTCAGGGACCGCGAGCCATCGTTTTTCTCAAATATCTTTCAAACTAATTATTTGATCGAAATGGTGCTTTGACACCGTGTACAAAACATCTCCCGCTAATTTTTGGGAATATAGTGCATTGTCAAATGGTGTTAGTTAAGACGTTTGGTCTTGATTTTTAAAGGCCTAAGCTACGCAATCGAACGTCCGCTGTACCCCCTAGACAGGAAAGAGGGGGTTTGGGGGGGGGGAGGATGCGGAGGCCACGAAAGTGGGTTGAGGGAGGGATGAGGAGGGGAAGGGAGAGGGAGGAACGGGGATTGGGATAAAGGACGTTCGAATGCATAGTTTGGCGATGCTTGGTGACACCATGTAAGTTAAGAGTAAACGCCTTAACTAACACCATTTGACAATGCACTATATTACCAAAAATTAGCGGGAGGTGTCTTGTACGCTGTGTCAAAATACCATTTCGATCAAATAAATAGTTTGAAAGATATTTGAGAAAAACGATGACTCGCCGTCCCTGAAATGGATAGTAGTGAGACATCTGCAAAGTTCCATATAGCCTAAGAAGTGGGCACGTACAAAGCTAACCAACTAGAATCTTGGCCATCAAAGATTTTGATGATTTCATTCTTAAATTGTAGGCAAATTTTTCTCTCTTTGTAGCCTAACGCATTAGCTTGATTCACCCATAAATCAACCTGTGATGAGCTGTTAAATAGTTGAATTGAACTGAATATAGAATTTATACCAAAGTCCAAGCACTGGGACCTATGAGGTCATTCAGCGCTGAAACGGAAATTGACAGTAAAAGGTCTGAAGGGTGTAACAGGAAGAAACCCTCGCAGTTGCACTATGAATCAACTGTTAGGAGAGGGTGGAAAGTAAGATGGACGAAGGAGAATATGAAAGGAGGTAAAGTAAAAGAAACGAAAGGGGTTGCAGCTAGGGGCCAAAGGCACGCTGCAAAGAACACTTTCATGTCAAGTGTCAGACATAAAAATTTCCTTCTATTGTACGACTTTTTTTTTTTTTTACTGTTCATTCTCGCCTTCAAGTATTTCTTTAAGTGTTCACGCAAGCATTATTTTTACACTGAATAGATTTCAAAAGGCATCAGATTCCTATTCTTGTCTCTAATTTTCTTCGAATTCTCCTCCTTTCGTCACAAAATTTCTTGCGATCTCTTCTTATTTCTTGCATTTGAAGTTAGTCCTCATAAAATAACTATGTCTAAGAGCAACAATAACTATATTCCCTCTCAAGACCAACTCGAAAGGACTGCTCTTCTACTCCTGCTAAACTCAGAGCATGAACAGTTTAGGCAAAACAATAAGCGATACAAAAACAAAAAAAAAAAAAAACTTTAACCTCCTGACTAACATAGCTGCCGAGCTTAAACAGTTTTTGTCACCAAGTCTCTGACGTATTCCTTTGCTAATTACAAAGGTGTTGAAATGATTTAATAGTCCCATTATCGTGATTCAAGGTCCTCTACATCAAAAATTCTAAAAGACTGAGTCTACGAAATATCCTGAGCAACAATTCTGCACCAGAGCGCATGATTTCCTGTAATCCCTATTACAATCATTCCCTTAGCCAACCACTGCCTTTTAGGAGATTTCGATAAAAACAAGTAAAAAATTCGCCGAAGTTTCTTCGGCGCAATCGGAATATAGATCTATCTTTCGGTGGTCTCGGTATACTGCTGTATGAGCCACGGCCCATGAAACTTTAACCACGGCTTGGTGGTGGCCTATCCTATATCGTTGCCAGCAGCACGATTATGGCTAACCTTAACATTAAATAAAATAAAAACTATTGTACCTAGAGGGCTGCAGTTTGGTATGTTTGATGATTGGAGGATGGATGATCAACATGCCAATTCGCAGCCCTCTAGCCTCGGTAGTTTTTACGATCTGAGGGCGGACAGAAAATGCGGACAGGAAAATTGCGGACAGACAAAGCCGGCACAACAGTTTTCTTTTACAGAAAAATAAAAAGTCTTCATCACTATAATACCACATTTTTAGGAAATTAAACTGAGTCTGGTTGTTGAGCCTATTGGCCTATCTAACTTAAAGTCTGCAATTTCGTTCCTATGTGTGTCAGTTTCTCATCTCACTGCTGGAACTGAATACAGAATTTAGGCCAAAGGCTAAGCACTGGGACCTGTGAGGTCATTCAGTACTGTAAAGGAAACCTAACAGTTAAAATGTTTGAAAGGTGTAACAGGAGGAAAATCTCGCAGTTGCAATATGAAACAATTGTTAGGAGAGGGTAGAAAGTAAAATGTGGAAGAAAGATAATATCAACGGAGGAACAGTCAAAGGAATGAAAGGGGCTTCAGTTAGGGGCAGAAGGGACGCTGCAAAGAACCTTAAGCACAGCCGACAGTGCACTGCATGAGGTGCACTGACAGCAAATGCTCCCCAAAAGGAGAAAGTAAAGCTGATGACTTTGGAATAATGTATTTTGATGAGTATTCACTACAGAGGGAAATTCAAATTAGGTTTCAGCAGAATTTTTCTGTTATTATTTTCTATCGCGGTTAGAACGCTCGCTTCATTAGCGAGAGGTCCCATAATGCTTTTATTAATTTGAGCAGTGAATATTAGGTACATTATAAATAGGAAAATCATTACAATTAAGTTTGCTAAGAACCCAGAGGCAAACACTTATTGGAATCTCCCCCTCTATATGTATATACATATACATATACATATATATAATATATATATATAATGTATATATATGTACACGTTTATATTTATGTATATATGTATATATATATATATATATATATATATATATATATATATATATATATATATATATATATATATATATATATATATACAGAAGTGTAAAGAGGAACATTTTATTTTTAGTCCGACTGTTCCGTCATCCATCGGACCTTAACGAGGGCAAAGTCCGGTGATGGACGAGACAGTCGGGCTAAACCAAATCTCACAGTTTCTCTTTACACTTTCCTTCATGCGGTTTAACTGTACATAATTATTTCTAAGTGTTCATCAAGATTACAATATATATATATATATATATATATATATATATATATATATATATATATATATATATATATATATATGTGTGTGTGTGTGTGTGTCTACAGTATATATATATATATATATATATATATATATATATATATATATATATATATATATATATATATATATATATATATATGTGTGTGTGTGTGTGTGCACACACTCATAATAACCACATTACCATATGTAATTGACACGAATATACACATTATTTCCAGAAACCAAAGATATCTATTAGTTGTGAGACTTCTGAAGAGTTTCATAATCAAACGGAGAAAAACATGTGTTCATTATGACCCGCAAAATCAAGGCTGATAGCCAATGAATTAAATTGGAGAATATTCTGCGTTACAGGAGAAGAATCTTAGATTTTTCTTGTATAAAAAATTTTAATATCTTTCTCTCTAAATAAAGATTTCCATTCTCCGAACAATCGCGAAGAAGAAGGGAATTACCCCGAAGTTTCCTGTTGTGAAACAGTCGGTACACGATCTCGTATTCCAAATAAACAAGTAAAAAACGCGCCGAAGTTTCTTCGGCGCAATTTGAATTTTCCGTACAGCGTATAATCAATGAAACCGAAAATAAATTTATCTTTCGGTGGTCTCGGTATAATGCTGTATGAGCTGCGGCCCATGAAACTTTAACTAAGGCCCGGTGGTGGCCTATCCTATATCGTTGCCAAAAGCACGATTATGGCTAACTTTAACCTTGAATGAAATCAAAACTACTGAGGCTGGAGGGCTGCAATTTGATATGTTTGATGACTGGAGGGTGGATGATCAACATACCAATTTGCAGCCCTCTAGCCTCAGTAGTTTTTAAGATCTCAGGGCGGACAGAAAAAAAGTGCGGACGGACAGGCAAAGCCGGCACAATAGCTTTCTTTTACAGAAAACTAAAAATGAAGACTACTGATGGTTAGTCGATAGTTTAAGCAGCCTGCACTGATCTGAGAAACTCTACGCGTTTTGCGCGCCAAATTTCTTTTACAATTTAAACGCCAAGCAGACAAAAATAATTGGAGACAAACCATTAGATGTAAAAAATATGCAAATATATCAATTAACAAATGAATAAAAACACTCAGATTAAAGCTGGGAATACTTTCTTCTCCCCCTGGTCTTAGGACAATCCCTGGCTCTTCCATACGCAAAGAAATATTCGCTGTTTCCCAAGCCCAGCTTGAGTAGTTTGCATTATTTTATTATTACAAACATACTTTTCAATTTTCATGACGCATTAAGTAGTACGCCTGGGAACCAAAGTTGAACATAAAAGAACCTTTAGTAACATCTACGACACTTATTACAAGACCCAGTATTTTACTAAAGAAATGGACCTGACAGCGCCTCATGTAATCACGTATGCATGTATATATGTAAGTATATAATATATATATATATATATATATATATATATATATATATATATATATATATATATATATATATATATATATATATTATATATATATATACACATAACATCTATTACGGGAAAAATAACATGCTATAAAATATAAACAAGGTAGAAGGCCAGAAATAAAATGAAACATAGAGTACAAGGTCTTTCGCTTTCTTTTTTTTCTCTAAGGCATTTTTAAGCCAATGTTGTTTCAATTACATTATGGTCATTTCCTGTTTATATATATATATATATATATATATATATATATATATATATATATTATATATATATATTTATATATAAATATATATATATATATATATATATATATATATATATATATATATATATAATATATATATATATATACATGACATCAATTAACTATAGCTTAATCTCATAAATCAACAGCTATAAAGGAGTGGAAATATACATGAAATTAGGAACTGGTTAGAAAAAGTGAGAAAATGTATAACTAATGAATATTGAAAAAAATAATTTCTATACCAAGGAACAGGTAAAGCAATAGCATTTTTAAAAATTAAAGGAATTCCCAGAGCGTTAAACTAGAGCAGTTAAGAAGCAGAGAAAGAAAATGCTCAATAATGAAAGAATTGAGAAACGGAAGCAATTCTAAGACAAGGAATGAGTTGCATAATAAATCAATACATGACTACTATTCATTTCAGGGACGGCGAGTCATCGTTTTTCTCAAATATCTTTCAAACTAATTATTTGATCGAAATGGTACTTTGACACCTCCCGCTAATTTTTGCCTCCCGCTAATTTTTGGTAATATAGTGCATTGTCAAATGGTTTTAGTTTAGGCGTTTACTCTTGACTTTTAAAGGCAAAGTCGCATGAGTCAGCAGGACTAACCTACATAATCGAACGTCCGTTATCGCCCATAGACAGGAGTGGGGCGGGGGAAGGAGATGCGAAGGCCAGGAAAGTGGGTTGAGGGAGGGATGAGGAGGGGGAAGGGAGAGGGAGGGACGGGATGGGGATAATGGACGTATGAATCCATAGTTTGGCGATGCTTGGCAACACCATATAAGTCCAGAGCAAACGCATCAACTAAAACCATTTGACAAAGCACTATATTACCCAAAAATTAGCGGGAGGTGTCTTGTACACTGTGTCAAAGTACCACTTCGTCCAAATAATTAGTCTGCAAGACATTTGAGAAAAACGATGACTCGCAGTCCCTGAAACGGATAGTAAATCAAGGGAGAATTCAAGAAATGAGCGAACTGATAAAGCAAGGAGGTGGAAACAAAGCTAGAACGATAAAAATGTTTTAAAAATCACCGAATTCAAGAAGTTAAGACGAGAAGGATCACCCAGTCAATGAAGGCGTCACGAAATTCCGGGAGAAATTACTAAACGAAAAAGGTTAAGAAATAAAGGTGTTTTTTCAAACGTGAAGTGAGTTACGAAAACAGGAGAATGGACTCAATAAAGGAAAGAGTACAATGATAAAGTAAGCCATGCCAATCTGGGAAGAACTTGAGAAATAAACGTATATCACTGAAACACGGAAAACTGAATTGAACTGAATATAGAATATAGGCCAAAGGTCAAGCACTGGGACCTATGAGGTCATTCAGCGGTGAAACGGAAACTGATAGCAAAAGGTTTGAAAGGTGTAACAGGAGGAAAACCTCGCAGTTGCACTATGAATCAATTGTTAGGAGACGGTGGAAAGTAAGAAGGAAGAAAGAGAACATGAAAGGAGGTACAGTAAAAGGAACGAAAGGGGTTGCAGGTAGGGGCCGAAGGCACGCTGTAAAGAACCTTAAGTAATGCCTACAGTGCACCGCATGAAGTGCACTGACGGCACTATCCCCCTCCGGGGTGAATCACGGAAAAAGTTATAAAACTAAGACGACGTTAGCAAATTTTAGATATAGGTTCGAAATGCAAGTAAAGAACTGCGAAATTTACGAAAAAATATCTATTAACTTACGAAAGGAATCACGAAATATAGGCAAAAAGTTAAGAATTTATACAAGGGACCCGGAGATACAATAAATACTTAGGAACCAACATAAGAATGATGAATACAAGGGAAAACTACCAAGGCAGTAAACAAATGGCAACCGCAATTGCTTTCGAAAGGAATAAAACATAACAACGAAAGCAGACAATGACAAAAATATACATGAGCAAGAAAGGAAGACAAAAAGAATGATAATAATAATAATGTAATAATGAACGAAAATAAGAAATAAAGTAATTAGAGTGAGAGCCAGATATGGAATATACAGTAGGTATAAATGTGCTGAAATTAGCTCAGTCACTGATTTGACCCAAACGAGTCCCAGGGACGGATGAAGCAGGATTGTGCTTGGGATAAAATAACATTAGCATCTCGGCACACTAACACTGGGTCACAATGAGGTGCGAAAGATTTGAATAGTAAACACGATGCTTTCAAAACAAGCAATGGAGAGTTGAAAGTCCTCTGAGAAATCACCGATATGGAGAGATTCAGCGCAACACAAGTACGTATAGAAATGCATCACGATACTCTCCTTTGAGCTGACTGCTTCTAATTGATAATTAAAAGCTCGAAAGGAGATGATCTGACGAAAAAAACGAAAAAAAAAGAGACAAAAAGAGAAAAAAGGGGTTTTACTAGTCTCTAAGTTAAGTGGATTATCACCAGCTACTTCTCCTGAGGACTCAAACATCCCATAGGCAGAATCGCTGTTGGAAATCCGATTTATCTTTCATTGAAATTTATAGTTGAAAGTGATCAAAAGGCTATTTTTAAATCTCGATCAGTCCGTAAGGCTTCAGAACACCGGCTCTCTCTCTCTCTCTCTCTCTCTCTCTCTCTCTCTCTCTCTCTCTCTCTCTCTCTCTCTCTCTCTCTCTCGTGTGCGCTCAGGGTGGTGATAAAAGACACAAAAAGCCTCGGGTTAAAAGAAAATATAAAATAACAGAACGTGGATAAGCATTTCAGTACAGACTATTACAATACAACAGAAAACACAATAGAAATATTTGAGCAAATACAAGTAAACGAAACAGGTAAAACTGTATAACATATCTGCATAATTATAATATAGTGAAATATCAAGTACATATACGACAAAAGAAGGAATATATCGCAAGGCGTCTAATGAAAAAACATAACGAATAACATTAAATATCATCCCGTGCCTAAGAAAATGATCTTAAGTTGTCTCACGGCGTAAACACCATGAGCCAACACGTTAGAAGAATCTGCACGTGCAGATAATCGCATTACTTTCCTTTTTTGCACAAGGTACCTATCACGAATTAGAAAAAATACTTCCCTTTCTGCACAGGGTACCTCACACGGATTAGGAAAAAAGTGACGTCGTAAATAAACAGATCCACAAATGATAAATTATTACTGGTTTTAAATCGTTTGAAATGTAAGTAAAACCCTAAGAGAAGGATGAGCATAAATTCTAATTTCTAACTCCACTGTTTATAAATATTCATGAGGAAGGAATTTCTTAATTTATTAATACACTGTTCGCGCACCTAATACTCAATAACAAGACGTTTGACTATCTATTTAATAAAGTAATTACAAGATGAATATCGAGATTCTTAATCAAGCATCTGAATGATGTTTGCAGTGATACTTAAGTAATTACAATATGTTTACTTATGTATTTACAAGATGGTTAACGGGGTGCTCAATTGGGTACTTACAAGATGATCAACGAGACACTTAATAAGGTATTCAGAATGATTAACGAGATACTTAATCAAGTATTTAGAAGATTAACGAAGGACTTGACGGGCATTCTTACCTATGATTACGTTCATATAATCAGAGACAAAAGGTTTCAGACCGTGCACTGTGCTTATATGAAAGTCTTGCAGGTTTCGACTCATAGGTCGAATCTGAAAATAGGTTTCGACTCTTGGGTCGAATCTGAAAATAGGTTTGGACTCACAGATCGAATCTAACAATAGGTTTTGACTCACAGATCGAATAGAAAATAGGTTTTGACTTTTGGGTTGAATCTGAAAATAGGGTTAGACTCACAGGTCAAATCGAAAATAGGTTTCGACTCTTGGATCGAATCACAAAATAGGTTTCGACTCTTGGGTCGAATCTGAAAATAGGTTTCGACCCTTGGGTCGAATCTGAAAATAATGTTCGAATTGGACATTACCGGTTTCTTTCATGTGCTTCAAACCTGAGTGGTTTATGAAATATGAAATACTAACAATTGTCATAAATCCACACACACACACACAAAAAATACATACTAGACTTCTTTAAGGATCTAGAATTTTACTAATCGGAGAAATAAAATAAAAATATAAAAAACCCTTCAGTAATAAAAAAAAAACAACGTTAGTTTCAGGGCTTGATATAATTTGAAGAATTCCTTGGGGGATTTTGTCACTGCCCAGGATAAGCTGATTATCTCTGGAACGGGGAAAAAGTCTCTTCCTCTGCTGGACTAGAAGGAAGGCATACCCAGTGCTTGCAGTCGCTTGAATTTTGTCATTTACTTGGTAAGTGACTGATTTTTACCTGTGTAGTCACTGATGATGTCATTTACTTAGTAACTGATCGACTTCTACTTTTGCAGTCACTTTGATTTTCTCATTTAATTGGTAGCTGACTGACTTTCACCTGCGCTGTCACTGGTTTTGTCATTTACTTGGTAACTGACTGATTTTTACGTGTGCAGTCACTGATTATGATATTAACTTAGTAATTGATCGACTTTTACTTTTGCAGTTACTCTGATTTTCTCCTTTAATTGGCAACTGACTGACTTTCAACTATGTATTCACCTTGATATTGTCATTTACTTGGTAACTGACTGGCTTTCAACTATGCAGTCACCTTGATATCGCCATTTACTTGGTAACCAACTGGTTTTCAACTATGCAGTCACCTTGATATCGCCATTTACTTGGTAACTGACTGGCTTTCAACTATGCAGTCACCTTGATATCGTCATTTACCTGGTAACTGCCTGACTTTCAACTGTGCATTCACTTTGATTTTGTCATTTACTTTGTAACGGACTGACTTGCACCGGTCCAGTCGCTGGCATATGTACTTTATTACCCGACTGTTTATTTTCTAGCTTAGCTTGGAACAAGCGAGAATACACCAGAATCCAAAATAGTTGATAAGATATGGAGCAACATTCACCATGTTTACGATGTCTGTGCGATAAGTTACCGACGTGTGTTTGCGACATGTTGTAATGTATTGTGGATGCACCTTAATTTGCACACACACACACAATGCTGTTTTACGGACCAATTTCCTCCTTGACTTTTCAAACCAAAGTTCCAGTGGCTTTCAAACTACGGGTTTGCAAAGAGAAAGGGAAAATAATATAGAGAAGCATTAATCTATTCACAATACTTCTCAGTACTTTTAGACGGAAAAAATACTGCATGTTGAATATTAAACGCTCAGTTACTAATAAGTGGAAATTCTGTCATTAATGATTTGTTGAATATATACAGCTATACGATTTCAACAGAAACTTGGCTACAGCACAGTAATACCGATTCAAAAAACTGTGGAGAAGCTTCGAGATACATATTTAATTTTCAGCGAGACGAGATAATAAAAAAAATCTTTGGCGCTAGCATTGTGATTCCATAAATATAAAAATATAGGAAGGGCTGAACAAATGAATTACTCTTTATGACTGTCATCGCTGAGTTATGACTGTTCAACTGCACTTAGAACTCTAGCTGACAATACAAAGTGTCTTCAGATTCTTCGACTTTGAGATCAAAACCTACATGTGTATTTCAAATGCCCGTGTTAAGACAATCGTCAAAGAATCCATTATATTATGCTGGTCCGCCGGTATAGTGGTTAGTGTCGTGGTATGCCACTCAGACATCGCGGGTTCGTGTCTCCCCCAGGGTGATGAAAAACCACTGGCTCTGTATCATGATCAGTTACTGCCACAGTGTGGGTTCTGCGGTGGGAGGTTGAAGCTAACATACTTTGAAAGCTTGAATTTCAAAAATGGCCCCTGTGTGCTTGTTCCACGTGAATAGGTTTCATCTACTGAAAAAATAATACCAATAATATCTAATTTCTATAGAGTTAGTTACAAGACGTATAAGACTCCTTCCAAGGACTTGCACAGAAAGCATCAAATAGACAAATATTCACATTTTGGCAAATACACAGAGGAACCCGAGATCAGTAATTATAAAAACAAAACACATTCAGGTGACCCCATGAGGTATAATAGATGCGGCTAACGCATCTGAAGGGTTCAGTATGCCGTAGCAGCCTATCGGTCAAAAGTGCACCCGATTTCTTATCAGAAGGTTGAATGGGCAATAAAATGAAACCGACACACTCGTCGGCCGCGGATATTATTAATTTTTTATATGCATGAACTGGCTGACCTCAAAAGAGAACAGGTCCATTGGAAGGATGAGTATGTCTCTTGAGAATATCCGGTCTCTTAAAAAAATAATAAATAAATAAATAAATAAATAAATAAATAAATACATACATACATACATACATAAAATTCCCACTGACAGTGACATTATATTCAAAAGCAAAACTTTCATGGTTCTTGTGGTGCTAAGTTCTTGATTCCAGAATGATTAACCAAATAGTTCTTGCCCTTGCCACAGGTCAGAGGGCAAGTTACCTCCACAGAGGTTGCTAAGGATTCCTAAAATTATTCAAGTTCACAGAGATTCCCAGCAGGGGGGTAGAGCCGTCAGTACTCATCGTGCGGTGCACTGTAGGGATTACTTATGGTTCTCTGCAGTGTGCCTTCGGCCCCCAGCTGCAACCCCTTTCTTTCCTTTTACTGTACCTTATTTCATATTCTCTTTCTTCCATCTGACTTTCCACCCTCTCCTCCACAATTGACTCTTAGTGCAACTGTGAGGTTTTCCTCTATTACACCTTTCAAACCTTTGCTGTCATTTTTTCGTTTCAGCGCTGAATGACTTCATAGGTCCCAGTGCTTGGTCTTTGGCTAAATTCTATATTCAGTTCAATTCAATTCAAGTTCACAGAGATCGTACTGGGAATCTCCTCAATATATGAAACAAAATTATAATGAAATGTCCGAGTTCTGATATATATAATGCTTGGCTCTTTCGATTCCGAGTTCTACCTTTCAAAATACTGAACATTTAAGGAGACAATCCTCAAACTATTTCAAAAACAAATTTATACGTTTAACGTTACAACAGTGTAGAAATTAACCATAATACGCAACCGACGATTCGATCGTGTCTATACAGGAAGCTAAAACATCGATGCAAGCAAATGTCAGTCAATCTCTTAAAGCATAAAAACCTCCAGGTTGCAGGATAACTGAGTCAACATGGATGCCATGACCTTCGCTAATGAATAACAGACGGGAATGCCCCTTTGCTATTGTGCCCCACACTTAATTGGCTGTCTGAAAAAGGTTATTTTAACTCAATGGCCATCATCAAATAGAACAGATATTCACTGCTGTTATCAAACTTTATCGCGATCTTTATTACTATAATTGATGTCAATATTTTCACTTTAAAATTTGTCAATGACGAGGGACTTGCCTAACAGGCTTTTAAAGAGCAGTACACCTTTATAAAGAACATAGATTAAACGCAAATTCGATATATGATATATAAATATATACATATATACAGTATATAATATATGTATATATATATGTATGTATATACAGTATATATAATATATATGTATATATATATATTTATATATATATAATATATATATATATATATATATATATATATATATATATATATATATATATGAAATAGAACACAAAAGAGAACGTGTTGCACAGAAATAAGTTTCTGACTCACGTCGGGACCGATCCCAGTCTTTCAGTTGAGTCAGGGCCTCAGCAATTCCTCATGAGAAATTTATATATATATATATATATATATATATATATACTCTATATATATATATATATATATATATATATATATATATACACACATATTTTTAGTATATATACAGTATATATATGTGTGTGTATGTGCATGTATATACATAAATATATATAATTCATATGTACATTGTGTATATATATGCATATAGTCTATATACATATAAAAATATATATAATATACCTATACATATATATATATATATATATATATATATATATATATATATATATATATATATATAAATATATATATATACATACATATATATAATTGCTAAAAATCACCGGAACGCAATATGTATATTTACACATGTATCAAGAGCAAAATTGAACCACTGGGTATAAATCATGACCGGTCTCGTCTTTACTTTTCTGAGACATTTTCAAAAGGACAGCTACACAGTGGTAGAATTTTACAATATATATTTTTGGATGAACAAAAGATCAAGCAGAAGGCTGGAAAAATAATACTCACACCTTATAAACGGGAAAAATGAGAAGCAGTAAATTCATTGGCGTCAGAAGTCAGCACCCCATTTTCAAATATTGTTTTTACGCACAATGTACAGACCACAGAATTAGTTTGCCTACGCTTAATATCATACACGTGAGCCCACTGCAAAAAAAAAAAAAAAAAAAAAAGATTCTTGTGCAAGCGGAACTTCAAAAGCTCAAGGGAAGATGTAAGGCATTGCTACCCTAAAACTATTCTCCTTCTTTTTTTATAATTTACTTACATTTTTATATATTTATTTGCTAATTTGTTAAGACATTTTTTTGCTCTAATAACTGACCTCTTTTTTCTGTATTTCCTATTACCTTGCGTCACTTCTTTCTAATGAACACCATATTCTTCGGAAGCTCGCGGGTTTATTCCATTATGAATAAGGTTCATCCTCTGAATATTAATAATAAATGGGGCACTGACCTCAGACGATAACGAGTTCCCTGATCTTCCTTTTCACTGTTTTCAAATTTCTACCACGAAGTATCAGTCCTTTTGAAGATGTCTTTGAAAATTCAAGACAAGAAACCAGGCAAGTTTACAAAGCAGTACCTCATTTTCCCTTGGTACATCTACGTTATATATATATATATATATATATATATATATATATATATATATATATATACATATATATATATATATATATATATATATATATATATATATATATATATATATATATATATAATTTTATACTCTATTGTCCAGTTTTATTTTTATGGATTTTAAGAGGCTGTCCGGCCGAGCCGGTAAGAACTCTACCCTCTTCAAAACGTAACAAAAAGAAGAATACAAGCATAAAAAGACTGATGTAAGAGCAAAGAGGAAGTGATTATCGCAATTATAGCACCTTAGAAGGTTCAAGACTTCAGCTCCCATTCAAAAAGGAAATAAAGATAATTTATCATGGACCCACCTCTGCGAAATGCATCTCTCCTAGAGAGGTACAAAGTAATTAACGGGTCAAAAAGAATAAACTTTCCAAGGGGAAAAAATACGTATATCTTAGTCTAACCAGACCACTGAGCTGATTAACAGCTCTCTAGGAACTAGCCCGAAGGATAGATTTATTCTACGTGGCTGAAAGCAGCTGGTTACCTAGCAACAGGACCTACAGCTTGTGTGGCATCCAGACCACATTATGACGAAATAATTTCTACCACAGAAATAAATTCCTCTAATTCTTCATTTGGCCGGTCGGAGAGTCAGACAGCAGCCCAACAGCGTGTAACCGGCTCTACCACCCCTCCAATGAAGAACTGTTTCCAGGAAAAATAAATGGTTTGGAAAGAGGTGCCAGCAAAGTTGCTGAATGCTTTAATGATCGAGAGACTATAAGCCAGAACAAGCTAAACGCCACAGGAGACTTCCTTCGTAACAAACCTCAGTAGGATGTTGACTTACTTACATATCTATACATTTATTTATCAATTTGTTAAGTAATTTTTCTTTTCTCATAACTGACCTCTTCTTTCTGTATTTCCTATTACCTTGTGTCACTTCTTTCTAATGAACGCCATATTCTTAGGAAGCTTGAATTGAGTCAATGGCCCATAAATCAGTTAATTTTAGGATACAGTATTTCCTTTGACGGAATATTATTTAAAATACACTAAACGATACGCTCTGGGGACAATCCTTTATCAAACCTTGACATGCAACAACCCGTCCTTTCAATACACTTTAGCAACAAATTACTTAAAAATTAATAGCTCCCATCCAGAGGCCACTGGCTTGCTACATGAAAAAACAAGTAAAAAATGCGCTGAAGTTTCTTCGGCGCAATCGAATTTTCTGTACAGCAGCTACAAAGTATAATCAAGGACACCGAAAATAGATCTATCTTTCGGTGGTCTCGGTATAATGCTGTATGAGCAGCGGTCCATGAAACTTTAACCATGGCCCGATGGTGGCCTATCCCATGTAGTTGCCAAAGCACGATTATGGCTAAATTTAACCTTAAATAAAATAAAAACTACTGAGGCTAGAGGGGTGCAATTTGGTATGTTTGATGATTGGAGGGTGGATGATCAACATACCAATTTGCAGCACTCTCGCCTCAGTGGTTTTTAAGATCTGAGGGCGGACAGAAAAAGTGCGGACAGAAAAAGTGCAGACAGAATAAAGTGCGGACGAACAGACACAGCCGGCACTAAAAATCAATCAATTAATTCCGGGAGAAAATATCAACTCTTAAGGAGAATTTTACACCGCTGCTTCCATCCCGGGTTTGTGACACTCTGCAGGAAAACTCTATTACATAATGTAACAATTCGTCCTTACAGACAGTTTTAGCAACGAATAGCTCCCCTTCATATGCAGGCGAGTGACTGCTCAGATTGCTTATTTTGAGGTTAAACACTAACTCTGAAAGAGTCAACGGCAAAGTTTCTATGCGCTACTTTCGAAACAGACAAATAAAGTTTCTATGCGCTACGTCCGAAGGAGACAATGGCAGTTTCTATACGCTATGTTCGAAAGAGACAATGGCAAAGTTTCTATACGCTACGTTCGAAAGAGACTGGCAAAGTTTCTATATAAAACGTTCGAAAGAGACAATGGCAAAGTTTCTATACACTACGTTCGAAAGAGACAATGGAAAAGTTTCTATATAAAACGTTCGAAAGAGACAATGGCAAAGTTTCTATACGCTACATTCAGAAGAGGCACTGGCAAAGTTTCTATACAATACATTCGAAAGAGACAATGGCAAAGTTTCTATACACTACGTTCGAAAGAAACAATGGCAAAGTTTCAATGCGCTACGTTCGAAAGAGACAATGGCAAAGTTTCTATACACTACGTTCGAAAGAGACACTGGCAAAGTTTCTACGCGCTACGTTCGAAAGAGCCAATGGCAAAGTTTCTATACACAACGTTCGAAAGAGACAATGGCAAAGTTTCTATACATAACGTTCGAAAGAGACAATGGCAAAGTTTCTATACACTACGTTCAAAAGAGACACTGGCAAAGTTTCTATACGCTACGTTCAAAGAGACAACGGCAAAGTTTCTATACACTACATTCGAAAGAGACAATGGCAAAGTTTCTGTCATAGCGTTCGAAGAGACAATGGCAAAGTTTCTATACACAACGTTCGAAAGAGACAATGGCAAAGTTTCTATATGCTACGTTCAAAAGAGACACTGGCAAAGTTTCTATACACTACATTCGAAAGAGACAATGGCAAAGTTTCTATACGCAACGTTCGAAAGAGACAATGGCAAAGTTTCTATACACAACGTTCGAAAGAGACAATGGCAAAGTTTCTATACACTACGTTCAAAAGAGACACTGGCAAAGTTTCTATACACTGCATTCGAAAGGAGACAATGGCAAAGTTTCTATAAGCTTTACGTTCCAAAGAGACAACGGCAAGTTTTCTATACACTACATTCCGAAAGAGACAATGGCAAAGTTTCTATCATAAAGTTCGAAAGAGACACTGGCAATGTTTCTAAACGCTACGTTCAAAGAGACAACGTGAAGTTTCTATACACTACATTCGAAAGAGACAATTAGCAAGTTTCTATCGCAGCGTTCGAAAAGAGACAATGGCAAAGTTTCTATACGCTACGTTCAAAGAGACAATGGCAAAGTTTCTATACACTACGTTCGAAAGAGACAATGGC